>NC_080177.1:25376042-25676042 GCF_950295315.1 Erinaceus europaeus
TTTGTTGCCTTTTTTTAATTGTTGTAGTTATTATTGTTGCTGTTATTGATGTCATTGTTAGGACAGAGAAATGGAGAGAGGAGGAGAAGACAGAGAGGGTGAGAGAAAGATAGACATCTGCAAACCTGCTTCACGGCCTGTGAAGCAACTCCCCTGCAGGTGGGGAGCCAGGGCTAGAAGGGATCCTTATGCTGGTCCTTGATTTGCGCCATGTGCGCTTAACCCGCCATGCTACCGCCTGACTCCCAAAAACTACATTTAAAAAAATATTTATTTATTTATTCCCTTTTGTTGCCCTTTTTTTTTAAATTGTCGTAGTTATTATTGTTGTTATTGATGTCGTCGTCATTAGGACAGAGAGAAATGGAGAGAGGAGGGGAAGACAGGGCAAGAGAAAGACACCTGCAAACCTGCTTCACCACTTGTGAAGCAAATCCCCTGCAGGTGGGGAGCCAGGGACTCAAAATGGGATCCTTATGCTGGTCCTTGATTTGCACCACGTGCGCTTAACCTGCCACACTACCACCTGACTCCCAAACACTACATTTTTAAAAATATTTATTCCCTTTTGTTGCCCTTGTTTTTTTTTTTATTGTTGTAGTTATTATTGTTGTTATTGATGTCGTTGTTGTTGGATAGGACAGTGAGAAATGGAGAGAGAAGGGGAAGACAGAGGGGGGAAAGATAGACACCTGCAGACCTGCTTCACTGCTTGTGAAGCCCCCCCCCCCCTGCTGCAGGTGTGGAGCCAGGGGCTCCAACCGGGATCTTTCCTCCGGTCCTTGCTTTTTTACGCCATGTGCGCTTAATGAAAACTACAATTTTAAGAAAAACCATATGTAATGAAAGAAGACCTTAAATAATGTCCATATTATGTAAGGTCATTCCACTCAATGCAGGCAGAGTGCTTTTCTTGCTGTAATGAAGTGGTATAATTTGAGGACATGCTGTACTGGTATGTCTAATAAATGAAACAGGGCTATCTGCTAGAGAATGTGCAGGAAAGAACTGCATTACTTATGCGTCAGGGAGATAGAGGTCAGATGTTAAAAGCAGCTCTGCAGGTGAGGCTCTGCATATTGGCTCTGCGAAAGACTTGCATGCCTGAGGCTCTGAAGTCACAGCTTCAATCCCCAGCATCATCATAAGCCAGAGCTGTGCAGTGCTCTGGTGGAAAAATAATAAAAGCAACTGTGCAAGTAGGCTAGGGAAGGGAACAGAGAAAGGAGAGAATCTAAGCCTGGATGAGGGGAATGGCAGTATTAGCACAACATTTCTGAAACGACTAAGAGCCACCTCCCCACTCTCTACCACCAGCAGTAAAAGTTACTTTAAACTGAAAATATCTGAATAATCATCAGTCACAGAAAGCAACCTGAGCAAAAGAAAAAAGGCTGGAAGGAAGGGGGGATGGAAGGGAAGGAAGGGAAGGAAGGGAACTAAAGCAGACACTCCTGAAATGTACAGTTGCCACTGACCCGTGAATTACCAGAGTAGGAAAAAAGTCTGACATTTAGCACCTGAAAATGTAAATTCAGCCTTCATTAACTTCAGAAAGCCCATCAGAACTATTTCTTCCTTTTAAAGAAATGGTTGAGCCAGAGCACTATTACAGTCTGTCTTATGGTGGTGCTGGGGATTGAACCTGGGATCTCAGAACCTCAGGAATGAACATTTGTTTAAATATTTTTTATTTTTCTCTTTTGTTGCCCTTGTTTATTGTTGTTATTATTGTTGCTGTTGTTGTTGTTGGATAGGACAGAGAGGAGAGGAAGAGAGAGGGGGAGAGAAAGACAGACACCTGTAGACCTGCTTCACTGCCTGTGAAGTGACTCCCTTACATGTGGGGAGCCGGGGGCGCCAACCCAGATTCCTCTGCTGATCCTTGAGCTTCGAGCCACCTGCGCTTAACCCACTGTGCTACCGCCCGACTCCCCAATGAACGTATTTTTGTATAACCTTCATGCTTTGTCCCTAGCACCCAACAAAAGTTTTTGTAGTTTGCTATTCTGAGAGTTCTTTGCTCCTGTTAAAGTTCCTATTCGCCTCCTCCCTTTTTTTTTTTTTTTTTCCGCTGGGGCTCAGTGCCGGTGCTACGAGTCCACTGCTCCTGGTAGCCATTTTTTTCTATTTTATTGGATAAGAAAGAGAGAAATTGGGAGAGGAGGGCAAGATAGAAAATGGGAGAGAAAGACACCTGCATATCTTCTTCATCGCTTATGAAGTGACCCCCCTCAGTTGGGGAGCTGGGGGCTGGAACAGGTATCTTTGTGCGGGTCCTTGCGCTTGGCACTATGTGCACTTGACTGTGTGTGCTACCGTCCACCCCCGCTTTTTCTTTTCTTTTTTTCTGATTGTCCACTGAGGCGTCATGTCTGCCTGATTTCCACTGTTCCTGGAAGATTAATTTGGAGGGAGAGAGGGAAAAAGGAAGGGAGAGATGGAGGAGGAGGAGGAGGAGGAGAAAAGAGAGACCACACAGATTAAATTGGAGGGAGGGAGGGGAAAAGGGAGAGGAGGAGGAGGAGAAAGAGGAAAGAGAGACCACAGCACTGATATAATTTTTAAAAATTTTATTTATTCCCTTTTGTTGCTCTTGTTGTTTCACTGTTGTAGTTATTATTGTTGTTGTTATTGATGCCATCGTTGTTGGATAGGACAGAGAGAAATGGAGAGAGGAGGGGAAGACAGAGAGGGGGAGAGATAGACACCACAGACCTGCTTCACTGCTTGTGAAGCGACTCCGCTGCAGGTGGGGAGCGCGGGGCTCATACCTGGACCTTTACACCCGTCCTTGCCACGTACGCTTAACCCGCTGTGCTACCACCCAACTCCCTTGATGTAACTTTTGTAGCGCTTCCCTGATGCCATACACAGTGCTTCCATGTGGTACCAGGGGCTTAGATTCCTAGTACCTCAGCATCATAATACAGTGTGTCTTATGGGGTGCACTATCTCCCAACACTCCCCCTGCCCTTTTTTCCCCTCCAGAGTACTGCTCAGCTCTGGCTTATGGTAGTACAGAGAATTGAACTTGGGACTTGGGACCTCAGAAATGACAGTCTCTTTGTATACCATCATGCTATCTATCCCACCCCCTTTTTTCCTTTTCTCCTGCTAATCTGTTGCCAGTTCATTCACAGCCTCTTTCTTTTTAATTATTTACTAGATAGAGACAGAGAGAAATTGAGAGGGGAGGGGTGATAGAGAGGGGAAAAGATAGAGAGAGACACCTGCAGCCTTGCCTCACCACTCATGAAGCTTTCTCCTAGCAGGTGAGGACCAGGGGCTTGAACCTGGGTCTTTGTGCATTGTAATGTGTGCACCTAACCAAGGTGCGCCACCGCCCACCCCCCCACCCCCCGATTCATAACCTCTTCCCCAACCATTTGAACCTAAAATCCCTAAGAGAAAAGATTTCCTCCTTCCAGTCCTCAATCCTGGCAGCTATAAAGAGTCAATATCTTTCTCCACTCCCATCCTTATTTAATTATCTGCAATGGACACAGGCATCAGAAATTGTAAGCAAATATTCTGGTCATCTTAATATGCAGCTGGAGTAGATAATGCAATATTTAAAGTTTCACTGCTTCTGATTTTAGTGTGCAAGCTAATCACAGGACACTCTTATTAAAACTCAGGTTATAGGTATGGGACAAGACCCAAGAATCTGCATTTCAACAAGCACCAAATTGGTGTACATATTCCTGGTTTGCCTAACACTTTTTTGAATAGCAAGACTTGTAGCCAGGATACTTCCAGTTCTTCTTTTCAGTCTTCACAAACATTTTCACATGAAGGTAACATACTTCCAAGACTACACAGCTGTGGCTTACTCAGAGTCACTTGAAGAAAGTCATTACTGGGCGGGGGGGGGGGTGATATAGCATAATAATTATGCAAAAGACTTTCATGCCTGAGGCTCCAAAGTCTCAGGTTCAATCCCCCACACCACCATAAACCAGAGCTGAGCAGTGCTCTGGTACAAAAACAAAAACAAGAAAGTCATTGCTACTAACCACACTCAACTGACCTGAGATTGTTATGGTCTAACTGAACTTGTTTGACAAATGTATATTCACCAAACTATATAGATTTATCAGTTTAAAGAAATGCTCCACAAGTCTAGTTTATTCCATTTAAAAACTAAGTGGGGTGAGGGTGAAATAGCTTCTTAAACAGTGCGCTGCTTTGCCATGTTCATAATTCACGTGTGAACCCAGCCCCGACCACGTTGAAGATAGCTTTGGTGTGGTGGTCTCTCTCTCTTTTTTTTTTTTTTTTATTAAAAGATTATTATTATTTTAAGGTGTTTTTTATTTATTTTTTTATTATATTTATTGGATAGAGACAGCCAGAATTCTAGAGGGAAGGGGGTGATAGAGAGGGAGAAACAGAGAGACACCTGCAACAATGCTTCACCACTTGCAAAGCTTTCCCCCTGCAAGTAGGGACTGGGGGCTTGAACCCGGGTCCTTGAGCAATGTCACATGTGCGCTCAACCAGGTGCACCACCACCAACCGGTCCCATGTGTGGTGGTATCTTTTACTCTTTCTCTTTCTGCCTTGATGACTCTCTGTTTCTATCTTTAAAAACAAAACAAATTAGACTAAACTAAATAGGGCTCAGGGAGATAGTGATTTTTTTTTCTTTTGCCACCAGAGTTATTGCTGGGGTTAGGTGCTGGCATGATGAATTCACCACTTCATTCTCCCATTTCCTTTTTTTTTCTTTTCTATTTTATTTGATAGGATAGAGATAAATTGAGAGGGAAAGGGGCAATAGAAAGAGAGAAAGTGATCTGAGAGGCGGTGCAGTGGACTAAGCATTGGACTCTCAAGCATGAGAGTTCAATTCCCACAGCACATGTGCCAGAGTGATGTCTGGTTCTTCTTCTCTCTCTGCCTATCATTCTTAATGAATAAACAAATAAAATCTTTTTTACTTTTTTAAACAAGAGCACTGCTCAGTTCTGGCATATGGTGGTGCAGGGAATTGAACCTGGGACTTGAGATCCTCAGGCATGAGAGTCTCTTTGCATAACTATTATGCTATCTAACCCCATCACAAATAAAATCTTGAGAGAAAAAGAGTCACCTGCAGACCTCCTTCATCATTCACGAGGCATTCCCCCTGCAGGTGGGGAGCAGAGGCTCGAACCCAGGTCCCTATACATGGTCATGTGGTAAAATGGTTTGTTTATAGAATTTCATTTCTGAGCTCCAGAAGTCCCAGATTCAATCCTTGGTACCACCATAAGACAGAGCTAAGCAGTGCTCTGACATCTCCCCCATCCCCACCTTGTCTATACCTCTCAGTAAAACAAATTTTTAGAAAGACTAAATGGAACAAGTATCTTGACATTATAAAAGGAGGAGGAAATATTCCTTGTTAAAGTCATGTAAGTTCTTTGATGTAAATTGAAAAACTTGTGAAAGCTCTACTGTCTAGATAGCCACCTGATGGGTATGTGACTCCATAAAAAATAAAACAAGGGAGTCAGACTGTAGCACAGCGGGTTAAGTACAGGTGGCGCAAAGCGCAAGGACTGGTTTAAGGATCCCGGTTCCAGCCCCCGGCTCCCCACCTGCAGAGGAGTTGCTTCACAGGTGGTGAAACAGGTCTGCAGGTGTCTTTCTTTCTCTCCCCCTCTCTGTCTTCCCCTCCTCTCTCCATTTCTCTCTGTCCTATCTAACATGACATCAATAACAACAATAATAACAACAATAAAACAAGGGCAAAAAGGGAATAAATAAAATTAAAAAATAATTTTTAAAAAAGATTTTATTTATTTATTCATGAGAAATGATAGGCTAGAGTGAAAGAACCAGGAATCACTCTGGTACATGTGCTGCCAGGGATTGAACTTGAGACCTCATGCTTGAGAGCCCAAAGCCTTATCCACTGCGCCACCTCCTGGACCACTAAAACATAAATAAAAAACAAAACCAAAACTATGCAATCTGTGCTGTATCTGTTTAGGTAGGGTTCTTCCTGCAGTTCCACTACTTTTTTAAAAAAAAGATTTTTCATTTAAAAAAATTTTTATTTTATTTTATTTATTCTTGGATAGAGACAGAGAAATTGAGAGGGGAGGAGGAGGTAGAGAGGGAAAGAGACAGAGAGACACCTGCAGCTCTGCTTCACCACTAGTCATGCTTTCCCCTTGCAGGTGGGGACCAGAGGCTTGAACCTGGGTCCTTGAACACTGTAATGTGTGTGCTTAACCAGGTGCACCACCACCTAGCCCTGTTTTTTTTTTTTTTTCCCTCCAGGTTTATTGCTGGCCTTGGTGCCTGCACTACGAATCCACTGCTCCTGGAGGCTATTTTTCCCATTTTATTGTCCTTGTTGTAGTTGTTATTGTTATTGTTGTCATAGCTGTTGTTGTTGGATAGGACAGAAAGAAATCGAGAGAGATGGGGAAGCCAGAGAGGAGGAGAGAAAGACAGACACCTGTAGACCTGCCTCACTGCTAGTGAGGCAACCACCCTGCAGGTGGGAAGCGGGGGGCTTGAACCAGGATCCTTATGCTGGTCCTTGTGCTTTTCACCATGTGAGTTTAACCTGCTGCGCTACTGCCAAGCTCCCTTTTGTTGTTGTTGTTGTTTTTGACTTGAAAAACACTGCCAGGCCCAGCTGATGACGCACCTGGTTAAGTGCTCAGATTACAATGTGCAAGGACCAGGGGTTCAAGTCCCTGGTCCCCACCTGCAGGGGGAAAGCTTCATGAGTAGTGAAGCAGGGTTGCAGGCATCTCTGCCTCTCCCCTCTCAATTTCTTTCTGTCTCTACCCAATAATAAATAAATAAATAACTTTAAAATAAATCTTTAAAATAGATAAAAAAGGGGGGCTAGAGGTGGTGTATCTGGTTAAGTGCACACACTACAGTGCACAAGGACCCAGGTTCAAACCCTTTGTCCCCACCTGCAGGAGGAAAGCTGCACAAGTAGTGAAGCAGGGCTGCAGGTGTCTCTCTGTCTCTTTCCCTCTCTATCTCCCCCATCCTCTCAATTTATCTGTTTCTATCCAATAATAAATAAATAAATGATTTAAAAAAGAAAAAGGAAAACATTGCCCACCATTCTCACTGGCTAAGAAAAAGACGTGATAAAACTAAATGAGGGTACATTAATATGGTGGGACTACTATATGTAGTTATTTTAAGTGGCATTTCTAAAATCTGTATAAATGGGGGAAAATATTTACAAAACATTAATTTGTAATTGCTGCTAAATAATTAAACAAGGAGACGACTGGGCTGAGGAAGTTCTAATATCTTAGCAGTTTACATAAGCAAAGAAAACCCAAGAACGCAAACGTGTCAAAGTTAAGAAAGAAATTCCTAAGGCCAATCAATCAATAACTAGGCTCTCCCAAATAATGTAACTTTAAACTACAGTCAGTCAAACAATTTCCATGCTTTTTCACTATTCCTTCCCTATCAAAGTTTTTTTTTTTTTCTCCCCTTCCCAATCAGTCCCAAGCATCATAGACTCATCATAAGCCAGAGCTAGTGTGCTCTCGTCAAAAAAAGAAAGTATTGTGGTCCGGGACAAGGCACAGTGGATAAAGCACTGGACTCTAAAGCATGAGATCCCAAGTTGAATCCCTGGCAACACATGTGCGAGTGATGTCTGGTACTTTCTCTCCTCCTATCTTTCTCATTAATAAATAAAATAACATTTTTTTAAAAAGTATTTTCCCTGGCTCCTATAAGTGGAACACCTGTAACACTTTAGTTTGATGCTGTCAAATTAATTCATTAGTAATATAATTATATATATATTAATTCTATTAATTAATATATGTGTTCCAATAAACTCTTACATATTATACCATGTTTGGTGCACCTCAATTTACCTTTTAAAAAATTTCAGGGGGGCTGGGCGGTAGTGCAGTGGGTTAAGCGCACGTGGCATAATATGCAAGGACTCACATAAGAATCCTGCAGTGAAGCAGGTCTGTAGGTGTCTCTCTTTCTCTCCTCCTGTCTCCCCTTCCTCTCTTGATTGCTCTCTGTCCTATCTGATAACAATAATAACAATAACAGCCACAACAAGGGCAACAAAATGGGAAAAATGGCCTCCAGGAGCAGTGGATTCATAGTGCTGGCACCAAGTCCCAGCAATAACCCTGGAGGCAAAAAAAAAAAAAAAGACATTTTATTTACTTATCTCACTAATATTAAAAGAAGCAAACAAACTGTCTCTAAAACTTTGTAAGAACTATGGCAGTCACTTGGGAGGGTGGGTTAACAGAACTTTGGTGGTGGATGCAGTGTGGAAACCTGTAATCCTACAATCTTATAACTACTAATAATTACAAATAAAAGCACATTAAAAAAGAAAATAGTTTCGTTCCTACAGAAAAAAAGAAGAAAATGTAGGGAGTGGCACCAAACAGCCAAATTCTGTCACTAGCAAATGTGTCTGAGTCTAGCTGATCAAGAATGGTGGGGAAAAAATTGCAGACTCGGACAGGACATGGTATATATAGCTCGTTCAGTAGAGCTTATGTTTTACCACTTACAAGGCCTCGGGTCAAAGCTCGAGCGTCACAGGGAACACTGTGACACTGGGGGATACTCTATGATGATGGAATAGTGCTGTGGTCTTGGTCTCTCCCTCCTTACCTCCCTCTTTCATCCTCACTCCATCTGAAAGAAAAAGAATAAAAAGTTTGACCTTGAAGCAGTGATGGCAAACATGTGAAAGGCTCCACCACCACACACACACAAAAACCCCATAGACCTTGTTTCTTTTATTTTTCACGTTAGGGTCTATTTATTTTATTTTTAGGGTCTATTTATTTTATAAATAAATATATTTTTTTGCCCTTTTGTTGCCCTTGTTGTTTTTTTATCGTTGTTGTTGTTGTTGTTGCTGTTGTTGGGTAGGACAGAGAGAAATTGAGAGAGGAGGGGGGACAGAGAGGGGGAGAGAAAGACAGACACTTGCAGACCTGCTTCACCTTCTGTGAAGCGACTCCCCTGCAGGTGGGGAGCCCGGGCTGGAGGAACCGGGATCCTTATGCCAGTCCTTGCGCTTTGCGCCATGTGTGCTTAACCCACTGCACTACCACCAGACTCCCTATTTTTCCTTTTTTTTTTTTAATTAGAGATATTGATTTACAAAATTACAAGATAACAGGGGTATAATTCCACACTGTTCCCACCACCAGAGTTCTGTGTCTCCATTCCCTCTATCAGAAACTGCAGTGTTTCTCCCAAGATCACAGATATGGGAACGGCTGCTGGCTATGATAACATCACCCCAGAACTCATTCTTAACCTGGGTCCTGTGGCAAAGAAGTGGCTCACTACATTCCTGTCCCACATCTTGGAATCTGAGTCTATGCCCAAAGTTTGGCGTCGTGCGCAGATTATAGCGGTTTTGAAACCAAAGAAAGACCCAACACTGGCCGCCAGCTATAGACCAATTTCTCTCCTCTCCGTGTGTTACAAACTCCTTGAGAGGCTGCTTCTGTCACGTATTTCTCCTCTTACAGAGAAATTCCTATCACCCGCCCAAGCCGGTTTCCGCCCAGGAAGATCTACCTGCGAACAAATCCTGGCCCTCTCAACTTACATTGAAAATGGATTCCAGAAGAATTTAAAGATGGGTGCTGTCTTTGTTGATCTCACAGCAGCCTATGACACGGTCTGGCACCGCGTCTCCTAGTTAAGATCTCAAGATGCCTGCCTCCATGGGTGGCCAACACTATATGGTTTCTTCTCCAAAACAGAAGATTCCGGGTGCATCTGGGTGACAAGTCTAGCAGATGGAGACTTGTCTCAAGTGGCCTCCCCCAGGGCTCTGTTCTGGCTCCTACGCTATTTAATATTTACATCAATGACCTCCCAGAAACTTCTTCAAGGAAGTTCATCTACGCCGATGACATCTGCTATGCAACTCAGGCATCCAAGTTTGACATCCTCGAGGAAACACTCACGAAAGACATGTCTCTGATATCTGATTACTGTAAAAAATGGCGACTAATCCCTAGCACTGCAAAAACGGTATCATCTGTTTTCCATCTACACCATGCCTCGGCCTCGCGTGAGCTTAATGTGCAGCTTGGCGATACAAGAATCCGGCATGAAGCCCAGCCAGTCTATCTTGGCGTTACTCTCGATCGCACCCTGTCATTTCACGAACATCTCATAAAAACTGCAGCAAAGGTGGGCGCGAGGAATAACATCATTGCAAGACTGGCCAGCTCCTCATGGGGCGCGAGCGCTTCCACACTACGATCATCATCTCTGTCATTATGCTATTCCACTGCAGAATACTGTGCCCCAGTATGGTTCCGTAGCCCCCACGTCCACTTGGTCGATTCCAAATTAAATTCCTCCATGAGGATCATTTCTGGAACCATCCGTTCCACCCCGGTTCCATGGCTGCCAGTTCTTAGCAACATCGCCCCGCCAGATATTCGTCGGGATGCGGCATCATCTAAGTTCATTTCCCACGTCTACGCTCGACCGGACCTGCCAATATACGCGGATATCTTCGCCCACCCTGTCCAACGCTTGACGTCTCGTCACCCAATCTGGTCCCCTACGCCTACACTGAACTTCTCTGTTCCAGTCTCTTGGAAACAGAGCTGGCAGTCAGCTGAGGTAAAGAACAAACACCTCATCACAGACCCCTGCAAGCGTCAACCCGGCTTTGACCTAGCACGTTATGATTGGGCCCTCCTCAATCGCTATCGAACAGGCCATGGCCGGTGCGCCGCTATGTTCCATCGCTGGGGAGCCAGAGACGACCCGAACTGCCCCTGCGGCTCCAGACAGACTATGACCCACATAGTCAATGACTGCCACCTCTCCAGATTCAAAGGAGGTCTCGAAACTTTACATCTGGCTCAACCTGACGCTGTTGTCTGGCTACGGAAGAAGGGCAAATGCTAGAAGAAGAACAGATATGGGTTGGCTATTATTTCTATAACTATCTATTGATCTCTCTATATATTTTTGCACATTTTAAAAAACATTTTTAAAATTTTAAATTATTGTCGGGTTCTTCAGGGGGAATGAGTCAGCCTAGCTCCCACTTCTATGTCTGGCCTGTTGGCCATCCTGAGACAGCGTGTGTGTGTGTGTGTGTGTGTGTGTGTGTGTGTGTGTGTGTGTGTGTGAGACCTCAGGCTAGCAGAGGCAGGAGTGAGTTCACTAAGGGGGTCTTCTAGCGTACTGTGGCAGCAGACCATACACAACTCTCCTTAGGGTACCTTGGCGGAGAAGGGGATGTTTTATTGATGCAGTTACAAGTTTATAAAGGGGTAGCTGTGCAGGAGAAGTGGCCAAGCTGGCCAATGAGACCAGTATCTCCTTATAAGGGAAAAGAGAGCAAGGCAATGAGAAGGTATGGATGGTGATGCAGGAACGGGGAAATAGAAATATAAGGAAGGTGAAGCCCACCAGAAGGAAGAGGGGTGGGGTGATGTGCCGAGGCTGATCGGAAGGTTGGAATTCCCCCACATACTCTGGTCACATCTCGCTGGACCACAAGGCTGGCATGCCAAGGGGAGTCTGATAGATGAGCTTCCGGAGGGGTCAACCATCCATGCTCAAACACACATTAGATCCACAAATTATCTTTAATTATATGATAAGAGACAGACAGATATTGAGAGGGAAGGAAAAGATAGGAAGAGAGACACCTGCAGACTTGTTTCACCACTTGTGAAGCTTTCCAGGTGGGGACTGGGGGCTTGAAGCCCCATCCTTTGCGCCTTATAACATGTGTGCTCAACCATGTTAAAATGCTCACCACCCAGCCCCGATATATACATATATTTTAAACCATAATTTAAAATTTTTTATTATCTTTATTTCTTGGCTAGACAGCCAGGAATAGAGGAAAGGGGGAGATAGAGAGGCAGGGAGACAGAGAGACAACTGCAGCATAGCTTCACCACTTGTGAAGCTTTCCACCTGCAGGTGGGGACCGGGGACTTGAATCTGGGTCCTTTCGAATAGTAATGTGAGAACTCAACCAAGTGCGCCACCACCTGGCCCCCAAATATTTTTTTAAGATTAAAAAAATCTTAAAAAAAAAAAAGGGAGAATAGGGGTCTGGGTGGTGGTGCATCCAGTTAGGTGCACATAGTATGAAGTGCTAGGACTGGTATAAGGATCCTGGTTCAAGTCCCCACCTAGTGGGGAGAAGCTTCACAAGCGATGGGCGAAGCAGGCCTGCAGGTACCTTTCTCTCACTTCTCTATCTCCCCTCCTCTTTCAAGTTCTCTCTGTCCTATTCATTAATATGGGGGGAAAAATAGACCACTAGGAGCAGTGGGCTTGTATTGCCAGCACTCAACCCCAGTGGAGGCAAAAAGAAAAGAAAATTTGGGAGGCTAACTCAGTTTAAGCATAGAGCTTGCATGTCTGAAGCCCCAGGTTCAATTCCTGGCACCACAGTATACTGGAACTCTTCTCTCTTGTCCACTCCCACAGAACCAAATCAATCTTAAAAAAAAATTTTTTTTAGGGAGATGTCTGGTATAGACTTCTATCACATTAGCGTCTATGTTTAAGGCAGAAATTTGGACAGGTGTGCAGAAGATGAAATCACAAAGGACCCACCCAAAACACCTGCTAGGAAGGAAAGATTGAACCATGTTCACAGGAAACTAAGGAGAATATGGTATTAAGAAGTGAAAACCAATTGTTTTTCTTTTTTAATATTTTATTTACTTAGTGTTGGATAGAGACAGAAATTTTAAAGGGGAAGAGGAACTAGAGTTGGAAAGAGACAGATTAAGAGACACTTGCAAGTCCTGCTTCACCACTCATGAAGCTTTCCCCCTCCTTGGGGACCAGGAGTTTGAACCCGGATCCTTGAGCACTGTAATATGTGCGCTTAACCAAGTGGTTAAGCGATCGCCTGGACCCCTTTAAAAATTATTTTATTGGGAGTCGGGCAGTAGCGCAGTGGGTTAAGCGCAGGTGGCGCTAAGCACAAGGACCCGCTTCACAGGCGGTGAAGCAGGTCTGCAGGTATCTATCTTTCTCTCCCTCTGTCTTCCCCCTCCCCTCTCCATTTCTCTCTGTCCTATCCAACAACAATGACAACAATAATAACTACAACAATAAAACAACAAGGGCAACAAAAGGGAGTAAATAAATAAAAATAAATATTAAAAAAAAAGAAAAATTATTTTATTTTAATTTTTCACCAGTCTTTGCTCAGCTCTGGACTACGGTGGTGTGGGGGATTGAACCTGGGCCTTTGGAACATCCGATGAGTCTCTTTGTATAACCATTATGCTGTCTCTCTCGCCCCTCTATCTTTAATAGACTTTTTGTCCAAGTTGGAACCACAGTGCTTTCCTGAGTCTTAGGAAAATTCCTCAGGCCAGTCACCCTCGTATTGTCCACAGCATGTCCTCTGAAATCATATCCGTATTATTATTCTTACTAAGAAGACACTTACCTGAGGGTAGGCATCTTGCCAATATTGTGCACTGTTAAACCCTCAGAACGTAAAATTAACTGGGACAAAAAGGAATGAATGAATAAATGATTGAATGAGGGGGAGGAACCTCTGGACTGTCTTCTGGGTAGCACTCGGGCTTACAGAGAGCAATCAGTTTGTAGCGTGAAAGCACATGAATATTGGTTTTAGTCTACCCTTTGAATTGCTGCTTCCCTACAAATCTCTGGAGTAGACAAAGGTGGAACCCGACAGAGTTCGGAGAGAATCATTTCAGAGCGCCCGCAAATTCTCCGCGGGGAGCTGCGCCTGCGCGGAGAGCCAGGAGGGAATGGGCCGACACCTTTTTCCGGAAGTGGCTCCAGAGCCGGCGAGAGGATGCGGGCGGGCTAGAGAGGCCCGGTGTGGCCGGGTGGGGAGAGGGAGGACCGAGTATGGAGGACGAGCAGAGCTTCTCGGATATCAGTGGCGGGCGCCTGTCCTTGCAGCGCCGCTACTACACCCAGTCCTGCCGGGAGTTCTGTCTCAACTGCCCTCGGCTCTCGTTGCGGTCGCTCACCGCTGTCACCTGCACCGTGTGGCTGGTGGCCTACGGACTCTTCGCCCTCTGCGAGGTAAAGGCCGCCGGCCGGCTCCCGCGGCAGGATCCCGGGCTGGGCTGGGAAGGGTCTCGGGGGCCCGCGGGACCTCTAGCCCGACCCCCCCACAGTCACAGGCGCGGAGGGCGGGAGCTCGCTGGTTATGGGGGCGCTGCTGGACTGCTCTTTTTTTTTTTTTTTCTTCTCTGTCATTTCAAAAAATATTTTATTTTTAGTGTGAAAGATTCAGAGAGAAAGAAAAACCAGAGGACTGCTCAGCTCTGGTTTATGGTGGTGCTGGGTCTTTTGCAGAACCATTATGCTGCTTCCCCAGCTCCACCGTTCTCTTTTTGTGACCTTTTTGTTGAGGTTTGTGCTCCTGGACCACATGTCGCTCAGGGTCGTGGCTCTGTGGTTCCTTGCAGCTGACACGCGGTCCTTACTTGACAGCTTCATATTTGACATTTCCATGTGCTCTCCCATGTCCAGCGGAGAAGCAATCACAGAAGCCAGACCTTCCACCTGCTTCCCAAAAAGAATTCTAGTCCATATTCCCAGAGGAGTAAATGTTAGGGGAAGATGACCAGAGGATTTTGAACTCCAATTCCATCAGAACACCGAGAGAGAATTTAATAGTAATAATAACAATAACAGTAATAAAGGAAAGACACTCAGAAGTAGTAGGTGTGACTTAGAAAGGAAGAGAAGACGTTGGACCATAGAAAAAATGAGCACAGGTGGCGCAAAACGCAAGGACCAGCGTAAGGATCCCGGTTCCAGCCCCTGGCTCCGCACCTGCAGGGGAGTCGCTTCACAGGCGGTGAAGCAGGTCTGCAGGTGTCTGTCTATCCCTCCCTCTCTCTGTCTTCCCCTCCTCTCTCCATTTCTCTCTGTCCTATCTAACAACGATGACATCAATAACAACAATAATAACTACAACAACAATAAAAGACAAGGACAACAAACGGGAAAATAAATAAATATATATAAAAAAATAAAAAGTGAGGAAAAAAAGGGGGGTCCCCAGGAGTCTTAGAACTGTGCAGGTGTGAAGCCTCAATGTCCCCCCACCCACTAACCAGAAAGGGAGCTATTTGCCATGCCAGCATCCCAGTATTTTGAGAGTTACGTGCAGTAGCTTTGTGATAGCCCTTCAGTGAAAGCAAGAATGAAAATAAATAAAAGGACTCACCCTAATTGCTCTTTTCATGATGACTTCTAGTTTCATATGTAATGCTGTAGTGCTCTGAATTGAAAATATTCTAAGAGTGATCTGAACAAAGCAAAGTACATCAGGGCCATTATTTATTACTGTTAATTTGGACATGGTATCCATCACTACATCTATTAGCTTTCTTTTTCTTTTGTCCCCGCCCCCATCAGAACATGGCAATTTAGCATAGTTATATACATAATTAAGTCTGCCCTCATTTGTATCTAAAATTTTGTTCTTAATAAGTCTGTTGAAATAATCATTAAATTGCCAGAATAAGGGGCCAGGTGGTGGTGCACCTTACATTACATCACATTACAGTGCTCAAGGACCCAGGTTCAAGCCCCTGCTCCCCGCCTGCAGGGGAAAACTTCATGAGTGGTGAAGCAGGGCTGCAGGTGTCTCTCCATCTCTTCCCCTCTCCCTTCTCAATTTATCTCTGTCTCTGTCCAGTCATAAATAAATAAAAATTTTAAAAAAAGAAAAGAAAAATTGAGACTCAGAGAATAAGAACTTGGGTTAGAGAAAGCTAGGGAGATAGCTCACTGTGTAGAGCATGTTCTCTGTCATGTGCCAGGCCCAGGTTCAAGCTCCTGCACCGAGCTTTCCACTGTGGCTCGTAGCCTTACCAGGCATACCACAGCCTGGCCCCTGCCTTCTGTTTAACTCACAGCACAGCACTGCCTAGAGTTGAGTTATTAAACAGCAGTGATACATACAGGAGACCACTTGGTAATCTTACTGCCTGTGTTTGGCTCTTTTCAGAACAGCATGATCCTCTCTTCTGCCATCTTCATCACCCTCATAGGCTTGCTTGGATACCTCCATTTTGTGAAGATTGATCAGGAGACTCTTTTAATCATTGATTCCCTTGGCATCCAAATGACTTCGTCCTATGCCTCAGGCAAAGAAAGTACCACCTTCATTGAGATGGGCAAGGTGAAGGATATTGTCATCAATGAGGCCATTTACATGGTAAGGACTTAAGTAATAAGTGCTATACATCTCTCAGGAGCAGGTAGCCTCTTGGAGTGTGTCTCAACCCAAAATGTCTTTTTTTTTTTTTCAGCTCCTGGCAGCCATTTTTTCCTTTCTTTTTCTTTCTTCCTTTTTTTTTTTTTGATTTTTTTTTCTTTTTTCTTTATTTCCTTTTGTTGCCCTTGTTGTCTTATTGTTGTAGTTATTATTGATGTTGTTGTTGTTGGATAGGACAGAGAGAAATGGAGAGAGGAAGGGAAGACAGAGAGGGGGAGAGAAAGACAGACACCTGCAGACCTGCTTCACTGCCTGTGAAGCGACTCCCCTGCAGGTGGGGAGCCGGGGGCTCGAACTGGGATCCTTATGCCGGTCCTTGTGCTTAGCGCCACGTGCACTTAACCTGCTGCGCTACCACCCGACCCCTCCTTTTTTTTTTTTTTTAAGATTTCATTTTTATTTATGAGAAAGATAGGAGGAGAGAGAAACAACCGGTCATCACTCTGGCACATGTGCTGCTAGGGATCGAACTCGGGACCTCATGCTTGAGAGTCCAAAGCTTTATCACAGCGCTGCTACCTCCCAGACCACCTCTTTCTTTTTTTTTCTTTCTTTCTCTCTTTCTTTTTTTCTTTTTTTTTTTTTTTGTGGCTAGGAGAGAGAGAAAGTGAGAAAGGAGAGGAGACAGAGAGGGAGAAAGATAGATAACTGCAGACCTGCAGGTGAATCGACCTCCTCCCTACAGGTGGGGAGCATGGGGCTGGAACCAGGATCCTTGAGGTTTGTGCTAGGCGCACTTAACCCAGTGCGCTACCGCCTGACACCCCCCCCCCCATCCAAACTGTCTTAATACTCAAGTTTTTGATGTTAGAGAATTAAACTTGGGGACTCTCTGCTCCACTGCTCCTACTATTTTTTCTTTTTTGCTGGCTTATGTAAACTATAAAAATAAGGGCCAGTGAGATAGCATCATAGTTATGTAAAAGGCTTTTCATGCCTGAGGCTTTAAGGTATCAGGTTCAAGTCCTGGTATCCATCATAAGCCAGGGCTGAGAAGTACTCTGGTAAAACAAACAAAAAAAATGAAAGCTATAAAAGTAAAACTTTTATTAAAAAGATGCATCCTTGGGGGTCGGGCGGTAGTACACGGGGTTAAGTGCACTTGGAGCCAAGCGCAAGGACCTGTGTAAGGATCCCGGTTTGAGCCCCCAGCTCCCCACCTGCAGGGGGGTTGCTTCACAAGCGGTGAAGCAGGTCAGCAGGTGTCTTATTTTTCTCTCCCCATCTCTCTTCATTTCTCTCTGTACTATCCAACAACAACAATAACAGTAATGACAACAAGGGCAACAAAATGGGAAAAAAATGGCCTCCAGGAGTAGCGGGTTCGTAGTACAGGCACTGAGCCCCATCGGTAACCCTGGAGGCAAAAAAAAAAAATGCATCCTTTTATTTTGAAAGAGACACGGAATTTTATGGATAGGGAATCAACATTTCTATTTTATTTATTTTTTAAAATGATATTAATGAGAGAGGAGAGAGAGAGAGAGAGAAAGAACCAGAGTACCACAGAGTCCATGTGCAACTGAGGACTAAACTTGCGGCCTCATGCTTGAGAGTCCAATGCTTTATCCACTGTGCCACCTCCTAGATCACTCAGTTTTATTTTGTAGCCCATCTTCACTCTTTTATGGTTGCTGGTTGCTGTCATTACTGCTGTTTTGTCTTTTTTGTTCACTTAAACAATAAAAATATATATTCCCTTCACTTCAAAAGCTATTAAAGTGATTAATAACTTAGAAATTACCCCCTTACAAGTTTTATACCTTCCCTTGAAGATAAATGAGTTTCATTTAGATCTCTGATATTTGGTTTATTTTCTTATAGCAGAAGGTTATATACTACCTCTGTATTTTATTGAAGGATCCGTTGGAACCACAAGAAATATCCCAAGTAGTACCCGTCTTCCAGGTGAGCACAGAACACTTAAATCCCTTCCAAGAATCCTTTCCTTTTCTCTGCATACTCACGTGACTTATGTTCAGTTGGAATGCAGACTTTTATTGCAAGAGTATTTGAAAATACCTTAATATTTTTCATGAGCATTAGAATTTTAGTTTTTTTTTTTCCTAAAAAGTCCTTTCCAAGGCAAATAAAAGCTTCCAGAAATATGGATTTAAACAAATTTCAGAGAAAAACATCATGTAGCAACCTTTGCCTTTAGGTCACCATTTATCTGTCTTTAAAAATGTTTTATCTATTTTTATCTAGATTGGATGGAGAGAAATTGAGAAGCAAAGGGGAGAGAGAAAGAACACTACTTCACCACTCATAAAACTTCTCCCCTGGGGGCCGGGCGGTAGCGCAGCGGGTTAAGCGCACATGGTGCGAAGCACAAGGACCAACTTAAGGATCCCAGTTTGAGCCCCTGGCTTCCCATCTGCAGAGAGACTTCACAAGTGGTGATGCAGGTCTGCAGATGTCTGTCTATCTTTCTCTCCCCCTCTGTCTTCCCGCCTTTTCTCAATTTCTCTCTGTCCTATCCAACAACAGTGTCAGCAATAACAACAACAACAATGATAAATAACAAGGGCAACAAAAGGGAAAAAATAGCCTCCAGGAGCAGTGGATTCGTAGTGCAGGCACCGAGCCCCAGTGGTAGCCCTGGAGGCAAAAAATTAAATTAAATTAGAAAAAAAAAAGCTTCTCCCCTGTAGGTGGGGACCTGGGGCTTGAACCCCTTCTTGGGTCCTTGCACATGGCAAAATGTGCGCTTAACCTGGTACACCACCATCCAGCCCCCACGTATCTATTTTACTATTAGTATATTATATGATTTTACATAGATGCTACTAAGCCACACATACTACTGTATGTACCTTTTAAAATCTGATGTTTTTTTTATGACTCTACAAAGGCCATTAATCTTGCTTATTTTAAATAATTATACCATGTTGGATATCAGTTGTTTGTTTATAGTCATTCTATTGCTTAAAAAAAATCATGTCCAAATCATTTTCTGTTTTGCTCTTATAAAAAAAACCCCACACTTATCTAAAGTTATTATTTTTAAAAGACATTTATTTATTTATTCCCTTTTGTTACCCTTATTGTTTTATTGTTGTAGCTATTATTGTTGTCATCGTTGTTGGATAGGACAGAGAGAAATGGAGAGGGGGGGAAGACACAGAGAGAGGGGGAGAGAAAGACACCTGCAGACCTGCTTCACTGCTTGTGAAGCAACCCCCCTGCAGGTGGGGAGCTGGGAGCTCGAATTGGGATCCTTATGCTGGTCCTTGTGCTTTGCGGTACCTGCGCTTAACCTGCTGTGCTACCGCCTGACTCTATTTTTAAAAAAATAATATATATTTATTTGATAGAGGAGGGATGAGAAAGAGATGAAGACCTGCAGCACTACTTCCCCATTTGTGAAGTTTCCCCCTGCAGGTGAGGATTCACGGCTTGAACCCAGGTCCTTGTCATTGTAACATATATACTCTCTTGGGTGTGTCACTACCCAGACCCCCTTAAACATGGCTATAACAGATTATTTTGTAGGTATATAAAGTAGTTATATATTCAGCTACCCTTGCTTCACTGCCTATTCTTTTTCACAAAAGAGTTAAGGCAGGTAAGCTAAAATAAATTCTTTGGCATTATAGTTCAGAGTAATTTTACTAATGCAAAGGATTTTTTTTTTTTTTTTTAAACCAGAGCACTGCTTAGGTCTGACTTATGATGGTTCAGGGGACTGAACCTGGGACTTTGGAACCTCGGGCATGAGAGTCTTTTTGTATAATCATTATCCTCACCCCAACTCTTTTTTTTTTTTTTTTTAACTAGAGCACTATTAAGCTCTGGCTTATGGTGGTGCGGGGGATTGAACCTGGGACTTTGGAGCCTCAGGCATGAGAGTCTGTTTGCATAACCACTATGCTATCTACCCTCTGCCCCATTTAAGACTTGTTTTATAGACTTACAGTGTTGGAGATTTGGCCTCATAATGAACAACTTCACCATACTTTAGGTATGTAGCTCTTCTGTTTGGGCTAATGGTAATTTTTTAATTTAATGTGTAGGTAAGGGCATTTTAAAGTTATTATGGTAGACTTCTGTTATACCTTGCATTGCTTCAGTAGCTCCTCTTGTTATAAGCTATTTCCTTTGTTAGTAAAGTAGAATCTACTGTTTATATGTTTGTTAACAGTTTTGGATAGAAAACATTAAATGTACTTTCCACATATATTTTTTTACTGTTCTGCGACCTTTTTTTTCTTTTCTTTTTACATATACACAGTTTTTCTTTTTCATTCTTTAGATTAGTGGCTTAGTATTGATTTATAGTAACGGGTATAATTCTACACCGTTCCCACCACCAGAGTTCTGTGTCCCCATTCCCTCCATTGGAAACTGCAATTGTTCTTCCAAGATCACAGATATGGGTTGACTATTATTTTTATAACTATCTATATTATATTTGTCCATTTTTTTCTATGGTTCTGCCTTCTCTTCTAAGTCACACCTATACAGATTGCTGCTTCTGTATGTTCTCCCTTTTTTCTTCCGTCTCTCTCTCTGGGTCTTAGTGGAACTGGAGTTCAGAGCTGCTGGTCATCTTCCCCTAACATTTACCTCTCTGGGGGTATGAACCAAAATTCTTTTTGGGGTGCAGATGGTGGGAGTTCTGACTTCTGTAATTGCTCCTCTGTCGGACATGGGTGTTGGCAGGTGACTTGAATTGTATTACACTTTACTGTAAAAAAACAAAAAACACTTTTTGGAGGCCAGATGGTGGCTCACTTGGTTAAGCACACACATTACAGTGTGCAAGGGCCCAGGTTCAAGCCCCTGGTCCCCACCTGCAGGGGAGAAAGCTTTATAAGTGGTAAAGCAGGGCTGCAGGTTTCTCTGTCTCTTTCCTTCTCTATCTCTTCCTTCTCAATTTATCTGTCTCTATCCAATAATAAGCCAATAAATAAATAAATGATAAAGAGTTTTAATAAAAAAACTTCTTCATGTCAACGCCCATGTTCAGCAGGGAAGCAATTACAGAAGCCAGACCTTCTACCTTCTGCAACCCACAATGACCCTGGGTCCATGCTCCCAGAGGGATAGAGAATGGGAAAGCTATCGGGGGAGGGGGTGGGATATGGAGATTGGGCGGTGGGAATTGTGTGGGTTGTACCCCTCCTACCCTATGGGTTTGTTAATTAATCCTTTCTTAAATAAAAAAGAAAAAAAATAATAATAAAAAAGAAAAAAAAACTTCTTCATTATTTGTATATTAATAATGCCCTTCTTTCTGTGTCTAATGACTGTCTTACTTCTGGTGACACTTCCTCAGAGGGTTGGTCCTTGTCATTCCTCTTGCTTGCTTTTAGAGGGAGGTCACAAAATTTAGACAGATTGAAAAACTATCTTGTGAGTTTCTGCTTCTTGCAGTTCACAGGCTGAGTTGTGGACCCCATCTGGGACACCTCCTAGGCAGGTGCTCTGAGGCCTGAACTTCCTGCCTCTTTGCGTTCATGCCTGGTCTGTTTAGGCCTCTTACTGAGGCTGCAGCACCACTGATCCCTGTCCTGCACTTATGTTGACTCTGCATTTCTCCCCTTTGGAATTCAGAGTGCCAAGCCCCGCCTGGACTGCTTGATTGAAGTTTACAGGAGCTGCCAGGAGGTCCTGGCAAACCAGAAAGCCACATCAACAAGATCATGAGGCCCAGCACGGAGGCCAGTATTGTCTTCCATGGGAGATGACTCCTAAGCCATAGTGGCTCATTTATTTTCTGTATTCTAAGCCGGCAAGAGGACACAGTCCAGGCAAACAGTATCGATGCAGTGGATTCCAGAGCCTTAGGACAGCCGACTGGAAAGCTAACTCGATGTGTGCTGCTGAACAACGTGCTTACGTGTATTTCAGTGTTGCCCTTGTACAGTTTTATCTGTGTCTCCCACTGATGGGAGACCTTTAGAAACTATGCCAGTACTCATGCTGACAAAGAATACAATGTGAACGATTAGAATTTATGGAGCAAGACAGTGGGAAACTGATGTCAGATCTCCTAAGAAGGATACATATTTTAAAAATTATTTTGTCTTATTTTAATGAGACAGACAGAGAGAGAGAGAGAGAGGTAGAGCACTGCTCAGCTCCGACTTATGGTGGCTCTGGGAATTGAAACTGGAACCTCAGAGCCTCAAGCATGAGAGTCTTTTTGCATAACTATTATGCTATCTCCTCCCAGTCAACAGATATAATTTCTAACTTCATAGTATCCCTGGATAAAAGTGAAGAAAAAGTCAAGCTCATTAGGAACTGGTTAGCAGGAAGAAGAAATGCCCTACAAGACTAGTCCCTGCCTACATGTCCTGTGTTCTATACAGGCTTAATTTGTGACGACTCTCTAAATAAACAGATATCATTCTAAAAGATACACAATAATCTCTTGGTTCACAGGTAGCTGCCTATTTTTTTTTTTTTTTTTTTTTTTTTTTTTTTTTTTCCTATTTTTTTTTTATTGAAACACACGATCATGGCATTTCGGTCACATGCACTTAGGAACATTAGTACTCTTCCGTTGCTCAGTACTGTCAACAGGTTAAAAAAATTACTGCCAAAAGGAGTAAGTCAGAAAGAAATTCAACTTTGGTTTCCAGACATGTTAAAGAAAGATAAACAGACAAACTACTGAAATCTTTGTTATAGTTTCTTGTCTATAAAATCAACAGATTAAAAGAGTACTCCTGCAGGTTAGAGAAGAGGGTGGGGAAAATAGCTTAGCCCCTAATTTAGTATGACCATGACTTTATTCTTATACTTTCTTCAGAATCCTTTTTTTTTTTCCTTTTAAGTCCTGGGTAGATAATAAATCCTCATTGGCCTCAGAAACATTCAAGATATTATGGAACCAGAGTTGTAATCTTTCCCTTTTACACCACCTGTGGAGAGTTTTCCAGGAGCCTCTGTACCTGTGATTTGTGACTTGTTTGAGGTAGAAATGTCTTAGATCCCAAATTCTGGGGATGAGGGGCATAAGACAAGAACAGAAATGGGAGACAAGTAGTGAAATTGCCATCCCTGAAAAGTGACATCCACTTAGATGAGACAGAAACTCTGCTCTTCTTTTCCTCAGAAAGGGGAAGTCCTCGAGCTACTGAGGTGTTCAGATGAACTCGCTCCGCCTTGTAGTGTTGGCTGTGTGCAACACACACATTGTTGGAGTTAAAGGCTTGGTTCTTTATTACTACTGCAAAAGCCATACAATTCTTAGCACTTTATTAAAAAAAAAAAATGGTAAGACTGCCTTGAAGCAATGAAATAAAACTCAAGTTTCTTCAATGTCAATATGAATGAACTCTCGTCTTTTCTTTTTTTTTTTCCTGTTAGGCAAGGATGGAGACAAAGATAATCTCCTTTGCCCTCAGTAGGTCTCAGTTGGGGGGTGAGGGGTATTTGGTATCATCAAAAAGGCAGAAGGCAAAAGAAATCTTCAATATCTTTCACTGGATATTCTTAGTCTAAATGGCTACCAAATACATCCCCTTCCCACCCTGAGCTAATTTCTAGCAGAACTTTGCCAGAAGTCATCTTGACCCAGTCCAGGCCTACAAGCCCAAGGGGAGTCTTGTGTTTCATTTTCAGTGGCTTCACAGAGCAGCAAATGATGGAGTGCATTTGCTTGGTCTTTCAAAGGGTGGGGAACAAGTGACAACCACCTTGTCCTACAGTAGTGAGCACAACCTCGACTGTGCTATCTAGTCATTGAAATGAGAATGGGGGAGGGGGAGTTGGCCTTGGCCTTGCTGAGATAGTATGTGGGACCCAGTTGGGCTTTCAGTCCAGTGTGAGGGAGATCAGCTTCAATCTCAGCAGGCAAAGTGCCTTATTCTGCACAGACAGGCGCTGCCACCCCAGAAGGGGCATTGTTAATACCACTGAGAAAGGAGAAAGGTGAGTGTTTTTCCAGTCCTGCCAGTAACCTTTCTTACCTAGGAAAGAAAGTCCAGTTTTCGGGATTTCTAGGCTTTTGTTAAAGAGTTCAAGTGAATTACACACTTAAGTCCTATCCTGGTCAGGGATGTTGGGAAAACTTCAAGTATAAATCCCCACGAAGGACTGTACATAATATAAAAAAAAAAACATCAGCCATCCTGAGAGTATCTGTTCAGAAAACCCTGGCTTATAACACTTAGACCCCTCCGGAGCTGTGGACCATCCCTATTTGTATCTAGAACCAGACAGTATCCAAAAGCTCAGCATTCCTGTGAAGGGAAGAGTGGTTTCTACACAGGGTTTGGAATTTCTTAACATTGGGCCCTGAACCACAATAAGGCACCTAGAGAGCAAAGGCTTGGTGGACACTGAAATAACACAATTCACAGAACAAACTGGGGCCTCTGTCGGGGGCAGGGGATGTAGGGCTGTGAGGCCCATCACAGTAGTATCATATTCTAGGACCCTAATCCTAGAGGCAATCCATCCGGGTGATGGTGGGCGGTGGGGTAGGAGAAATGTTCACAGCAACGCTGGCCTGTTAGCAGCACTTGGGATAGGAGCAAAGAACTGCCGTCCATCTAGTTCCCACAGCTGGTGGGCAGCAGGAGGGTGGGAAGGTTTATTCACAGCTGCAGAGCAGTGGTTCATGTAGCTGGCCATGACGAAGGTTGCCTCTGCGATCTAAGGAGAGAAACAAAGGACTTAAACTGCCTTTGGCTTGAATTGACACTATCTTACTTCGTACCTTCCTGGACTTCAGTCTATCTCTTAAAATACCCACCCAGGGAATCATCACTGTGGGGTTCAGAGGCCCAGTGGAATGAATGCTTTGTGGCCTTAGAGTTCCTCTGAGAAGCTTAGTACCCTCAGAAAAGCAGGAACAAAGCCCTCAAAACAAAAGAAGCCTTTGGACACTTCAAGACAGAGAAGGAGGCATATGTCCCACTTTGTGGCTAATGTTGTGGACAGCAGAAGCCAGGATAAGGTACCTTGAAGCAGGTACCCTAGCCCAAGCTTGCTGCAAGGAAGAGCAAATAGACACCTAACTCAAGCTTGTGTGATGCTGAGGCTAGAGAAAAAAGATATTGTGAAGAACACACTAGTAGCTGAAGCAGAATGAATTCCCTACCTAGGTAACCCTCTGCCTATCACCTCAACTGTGACCCACACTGTGACATACCTACACCTGAACTCTTTGGAATACTGATTACAGACAAGGCTAAAAGTCTGGAGAGGGTGTTTCTGGAGTACTGTCAATTATCTATTCCTGCCCCTTTCCCTTTCTTTGCCTCGCCTCTCCTCTCCTCTCCTCTCCTCTCCTCTCCTCTCCTCTCCTCTCCTCTCCTCTCCTCTCCTCTCCTCTCCTTTCCTCTCCTCTCCTCTCCTTCTTTCCCTTTCCTTTTTCCTTCCTTCCTTCCTTTCTTTCTTCCATTCCCTCCCTCCCTCTTTCTTTCCCTCCTCCTCCCTCCTTCCTTT
Source organism: Erinaceus europaeus (assembly GCF_950295315.1). Lineage (NCBI taxonomy): Eukaryota > Metazoa > Chordata > Mammalia > Eulipotyphla > Erinaceidae > Erinaceus > Erinaceus europaeus. The sequence goes on from NC_080177.1 coordinate 25,401,721, forward strand.
ATTGTCCAATGATTTATTTATTTATTTATTTTGGAAAGAGACAAATTAAGAAGGAAGGGATAGATAGAGAAGGAGATACCTACAGCTTCTTCATGGCTTATGAAGTTTCCCTGCTGCAGGTAGAGACCAGGGGGGGTTAAACCTGAGTCCTTGTGCACTGCAATATGTTTGCTCAACCAAGTGCGTTACCATCTGTGCCCCTATTTCTTTTCTTAGCTGAAAGCCCACATCATTCATATCAGATCAAAGTTAAATGGTTAGGGGCTGTCAGACTCACCTTGGGAGCAGCCATCCGGAAGATCAACTTCTCAATGTGACCTTTCCCAGAGTTCTGGTCTGGAACAGATCTAATCACAAGCATGAAGTCATCCCGGCAGCCACCAAAGGTCATCACTGAAGAGTAAGGGTAGGTGACGTGCACTTGCTGTGGGAAAGGGCCAGTTAGTTCTAAGGAAACTTAACACCTGCTTTCCAGCTTACAAACCAGCAACACTTGACTCTTCTAAACCAAGGACAAACCCTGAAGTAATTATAACTTGGAGGCCTATATTCTCAATGTCCACACTAGAGGAGTAGTGCTTGGGTCAGGGAGCTAATCACTCAGCTCAGGCCTTTCAGTCCAGAAAGAAGAAATAACACTGCATAGAAGGAAGGTCAAGGAGTCAGGCCCCCATCCATCCATACCATGGTGTTGTGGTCTAGGATGCTGACACCATCCTCATTCACAGCAATCCACACCAGAATGTTCTTGGAAGACAGCTGGGCAGTCTAAAGAAAAGGGTGGGGGGGGGGGAGAAGAAAAACCCTCAGACATATTCACAGCTTTGACTTTAGTTGTAAGAACTCTGAGGAAAAAGGCCCATCTAGATATCTGCCAGGTAGTGATTTCTAACCTTTTCTCATCGGGGAAGACAAGACCACATTTAGACAGCAAACCAGAGCAAACAGTCAGAGCTGCTTGTGAAGGAGATGCCTGGTATTGGGGAACCTCTACTCTATTCTGGCACAGGACAGTGGTTGAGAAACTCTGTTGTAGAACAGAGGCCACCCCCAGCCAGTGACATGGTCATGCACAAGAAGAACAGAACTGTTATCTCCTACTCCTAGGAAACTAACCCTTTCCTATTGATATCCTCTCCTAGCTATAGGACAACTTGCTTCAACCAGTTTCCTGGCTCTAAAAGAAATAAGATGCAATCCTATAGGCTTTAGGCCTTAGCAATGAGACAGTGACTTTTTGGTGGACAGTTTCTGGAATGACTAGGCATTCAGGAGATTTCCTTTCTCTCAAAAGGCTGAGAAGGAAAAACATGAGTAAAGTCTTTTCTCTACCTTCTAGATAAGGCATATTCCCCATTATACACCTCTATAACACTCCTATACTTTAAAAAAAGTTTTTTTTTAAACTTTTTAATTTTATTATACTTATTTTCCCTTTTGTTGCCCTTGTTGTTTTTATTGTTGCTGCTGTTATTGATGTCGTTGTTGTTGGATAGGACAGAGAGAAATGGAAAGAGGAGGGGAAGACAGAGAGGGGGAGAGAAAGACACCTGCAGACCTGCTTCACCACCTGTGAAGCGACTCCTCTGCAGGTGGGGAGCTGGGGGCTCGAACTAGGATCCTTACTCCGGTTGTTGCGCTTTGCAACACGTGCACTTAACCCTCTGTGCTACCGCCCGACTCCCTAAAAAAAAAGTTTCTTAACTGACTAAGAGAGAGAAAGAGAGAACCAAAGTATCACTCTGGTACATGCAATGCCAGGATTCAAACTCGGGACCTCATGCTTGAGAGTCTAAGGTTTTATTCACTGTGCCATCAGCACACTCTTATATTTGTCCTTCATGGCATGTGTAACAGCTTGTAAAAATAATTTGTTATTGACCACATAGGATGTGCATGATTGCTTGATCCAAATGTATCTCACTAGATGGGAAACTCCATGAAGGCAAGGACTGTATCTGACTTACTCACCTTGAGTTAACCTCAAAGCAACTGGCATGGTGTCCCTAACTTAGTAGGAGCTCAACAATTCTTTACTGAGTGAATGAGTAACTCCTATCTAATCTCTATCTAAGCTCGACCAGACCTGCCAATATACGCGGATATCTTCGCCCACCCTGTCCAACGCTTGACGTCTCGTCACCCAATCTGGTCCCCTACGCCTACACTGAACTTCTCTGTTCCAGACTCTTGGAAACAGAGTTGGCAGTCAGCTGAGGTAAAGAACAAACACCTCATCACAGACCCCTGCAAGCATCAACCCAGCTTTGACCTAGCACGTTATGATTGGGCCCTCCTCAATCGCCATTGAACAGGCCATGGCCGGTGCGCCGCTATGTTCCATCGCTGGGGAGCCAGAGACGACCCGAACTGCCCCTGCGGCTACAGATAGACTATGACCCACATAGTTAACGACTGCCACCTCTCCAGATTCAAAGGAGGTCTCGAAACTTTACATCAGGCTCAACCTGACGCTGTTGACTGGCTACGGAAGAAGGGCAAACGCTAGAAGAAGAAGAAGTGAACAGGCTCATGGTCCAGCTTCAAGAAAGGATAATCTCTGATTGTATAAAATTTATATACACTAGACACTCAGTGAAAAGTTTCAATTAAAATTACTGTTGGTCGGGAGTCAGGCAGTAGCGCAGTGGGTTAAGCGCAAGTGGTACAAAGCACAGTGACCGAAGTAAGGATCCCAGTTCTAGCCTCCGGCTCCCCACCTGCAGGGGAGTTGCTTCACAAGTGGTGAAGCAGGTCTGCAGGTGTCTATCTTTCTCTCCCCCTCTCTGTCTTCCCCTCCTCTCTCCATTTCTCTCTGACCTATCCAAAAACAACGACAACAATAATAACTACAACAATAAAACAACAAGGGCAACAAAAAGGGAATAAATAAATATTTTTTAAAAAATTACTGTTGGTCACCTGACCTTCAATACCGGTGAAGTAACCTGTTTAGTCCCATGCCCCTGTAGCCATGCTAAGTCAGTGTCCTATGTTATATGCTGTTCTATCTTTAAAACATTTTTTAAGAGACAGCATTATTTTTTTTAAATTTCTTTATTGGGGGATTAGTGTAAATACAATGGTTTGTATATAACATTTCTCAGTTTTCCACACAAAAATACAACCCCCACTAGGTCCTCTGTCATTCTTCTTGTACATATACTCTACCCCCCACTTTTGGTAAAAGACCAAAGTCTTTTACTTTGGTGCAATACACCAACTCCAGTAAGAGCCAGCATTCTTAAGAGATATCATTTGACTATTACAAATTATGCTGCTACGAACATGGGTATAGATAGAGCTTTTTGGATAGGTATGTTGGGTTCCTTAGGATATATTCCCAGGAGAGGAATTTCAGGGTCATAGGGTAGGTCCATTTCTAGCCTTCTGAGAGTTCTCTAGACTCCACAGGGGTTGGACCAATTTACATCCCCACCAGAAGAAATGGTTCCTTTGTCCCCACAACCTATCCAGTAGTTGTTACTATCATTTCTGAAGTATGACATTCTCACATGGGTAAAGTGGTACTTCTTTGTTGTCTTTATTTGCATGTCTCTGACAATGACATGCAGTATTTTTTCATGTGCCTACTGGTGCACAATGGTGAAGGAGGAGCTACACTGGGGGTGAGAGTGTTTTGCCGAAAACAGAAATTCTACACATGTACCAACTGTATTTACTGTAAACCATTAATGCCCCCAATTAAAAAAGGGATATCATTATCACACAAGTCTGTGTGAATTAGTTGATCCTATTCCCCCACCCTGGAATAGCACTGAGACAGAGGTCAAAAAAATGAGTCACCCAGAAATAATCTTGATGGAAAGCAATATAACAACTGTTGAGGCCCATGAAAATTCAGAAAGAGGTATGGAGATAGTGACCCCTGGTGGTTGCTAGTGTGCAGGCAGGTGCTGCCGCCCGGATTGGCTTCAACATGAGACAGAAACAGTGGCAGCTCTGAGAAACTCCCCCACCACTGCTTCCACTGGAGTCTACAGGCACTCACCTGAGCAGCAAAGAGCTTAGCACCAAAGAAAGTCCATTTCCGGGCTACCGTCAGAAAGATGCGGACACACTCAGGAGGAGAGCAGCCTTGCAGTGCTGCCCACTTTGTGGTCAGCAGGTCTGTCAGGAGCCTGGTTAGGATAGATGGAAAGAAATAGTGTCAGTGAACTGACGTCTGGTTTACACAGTGGTTCTGAGGCCTTCCCCAACTTTGCAGCCCATTCCTTTCCTCCTTCACCCCCTCCTGCCACGCCCCCAACAGTGACTTCCCTCAAGACCTTGCATCCTACCTCAGCTGTTCAATGGGTGCTCCGTGTCTGTAGCGCCTTGGATAGAACCTGTCGAGGACCTGCTGAACATGATGTTGAGCCTTGGTAGGGGGAGTGCCCCCAGGACCCGGAGGGTTGGGCCTCTCCAGGTCCCCATATTCTACCTGTGGGAGAAGCACACGGAAGGATGAATCAGGAGGTGGCTGGAGATGGAGGTGCTGTGGGGAGAGGGGAAATAAACTATCAGCTCACTCCCTTTTTGGCAGGGTAGGAATGGATGCAATAAAAGCTGCTCACTTAACAGACCAGACCATATATAAATACATATATATCAAGTTTCACTGATACTAGAGGGACAGCCTTGGGGCACAAGAATATTGAGATTATGGGAGTCAGGCGGTTTAAGCACATGTGGCGCAAAGCACAAGGACCGGCATGAGGATCCCGGTTCGAGGCCCCAGCTCCCCACTTGCAGGGGAGTCGCTTCACAGGCGGTGAAGCAGGTCTGCAGGTGTCTGTCTTTCTCTCCCCCTCTCTGTCTTCCCCTCCTCTCTCCATTTCTCTGTCCTATCCAGCAACAATGATGACATCAACAACAACAATAACTACAACAACAATAAAAACAACAAGGGCAACAAAAAGGAAATAAATAAATATTTTTAAAAAGAATATTGAGATTATCTAGGCTGGTTTTTATTCTAGCTGAAATTAAGTGCCTTATCCAGAGACATGATTAATTATTGGCAGACAGGAAAATAATGGAGAAATTCTAGCTTCTAATCTCTCTCTCTCCCTCTCCCTCTCCCTCTCTCTCTCTCTCACACACACACACACACACACACACACACACACACACACACACACACATAGGATAAAAAAAAATGATGAAGCTACAGGCCCTAAAGTACAACCTTTGGAGTCAGATGCTTAGCTCAAATCCCAGCTCTGTCCTTCATCACTTCTGCAACCTGGGTCAAGTTGTGTAAAATTCTCAGAGCTTTAATTTCCTTGTTTATTACTAAGTAGATGAGAGCTGACCCGGATAATACAAAAATATTTTTTGGAGGAAGATATCATAATTATTATGCAAAAGATGTTAATGTCTGAGGCTCTGAGGTCCCAGGTTCAATCTCCAGCACCACCATAAAATAAAGCCGAACAATAATAATAAGTGCTTCAATTAAGAAAAAAAAATGTGGTAACATAACTACAGATAGTTATAGAAATTTCTATAACAGCCAGCTCATATCTGTGACCTTGGGAGAACTTCTGCAGTTTCTAATGGAGAAAACGGGGACACGGAACTCTGCCAGTAGGAACGATGTGGAATTATACCTGTTATGTCATATTTTTTTAAATCAATATTAAATCACTAAGAAAAAATTTCAAAAAAATGTGGCAAGATGTTTAGCAAGGGTCATCTAGATTATAAACAAATATATCACAGATCAACTGTTATGATTTCCCCATCCTCTCTAGCATGTAAATGTAGATTTTTTTTTTAATGGGAACCATGAAGGTTTCTCATATACTGTGGTAAACTGCCTTCTAAGAGTGACAGGGAGGACTAAAATCTGAACGTGTGTTCTTTCTGACTTTATTATTATTTTTTTTTGGGGGGAGTCATTTCCAGAGCTTCAGCACTCCAGGATTTTTTAAATATATATTTTACTTATTTATTCCTTTTTGTTGCCTTTGTAGTTTTATTGTTGCCATCACTGTTGGATAGGACAGAGAGAAATGAAGAGAGGAGGGGAAGACAGAGAGGAGGAGAGAAAGATAGACACCTGCAAACCTGCTTCACCGCTTGTGAAGCGACTCCCCTGCAGGTGGGGAGCCAGGGGCTCACACGGGGATCCTCACGCCAGTCCTTGCGCTTTGCGCCATGTGTGCTTAACCCGCTGTGCTACCACCGCCTGACTCCCAGCACTCCAGGATTTTTTTCAGGTAGAGACAGAAAGGCAGAAAGAGGGAAAGAAATCATAGCACCAAAGCTTCCTCCAATGCGAGTGAGCATAATTCTACTTCTGATGTTTGAGAGTTCTAAGTATTGACTTTACCACAATCTTATTTATGTGGCATACACTAAGCATTGGTACTGTTCTAGGGGCAGGCAGGGCCACACATCTTTGTTTTCAACACATGGAAGAGAAAATGAAAGTATAGCCATGTGAAGTGACTTGACCAAGATCTTCTAGCAGGAAGGTGGTGAGGACTGAGACCCAAGTCTCCGGATTCTAAGGTCAGAAGGCAGCATGTAGCTTGGATCTGCACTGAGGGTCTGCTGGGAGAGGAAGCAACTTCTCCTCCACCAGCGACAGTAAGGCAGCCTTTTCCTCTGGCACTACAGGTTCCGTGGAATTGCCCTTGTTTCAGACTGCATCCTATCTGTGAGCCCTAGGATGGTGTCCTGACCTCCCTGCTTCTTGAAAAGAACCTCACCTGAGCCATCAGGGCAGCCATCTCCAGAGCCAGCTCTTTGTTGACAGGGAACCTCCCCAACACGATCTCTCCGCTTGTCTGGGAGGCCAGCAGCAGCCGCTCTCGCTCTGTCTCACCTTTGACTTGACTCCGAAAGTACAGCCTACAGGAAGAAGAGTCACAAGAAACCAGGACTCAGCTGGGAGTCCAAACAGATGAGGCCATTTCTGCATCTGTTTATATCTTGGTCTCCAAAGTCAGAACCTTTTTTTTTTTTTTTTTTTAATACCAGAGCTCTGCTCAGCTCTGGCTTATGGTGACTGGGGAGATGGAACCTGGGACTTTGGAGCCTCAGGCAAGGGAGTCTCTTTGCATAACCATTAGGCTATTTCTCCCACCCCCATGTTTTCTTTTTCATCACCAGTAAACACCTCCCAGCCACTGTGTCAGGAAGTGACAAAGTCACTCAAAAAAGTGAGGCAAAGTCTGCTCAAAGTCTGTACTTGGGATGGGGAGGTAGCATAATATTTATGCAAATAACTTTTTTTTCTCTTTTTTCCCCCCATTTTGTTGTCCTTGTTGTTGTTGTCATTATTGCTGTTGTTGTTGGATAGGACAGAGAAATTGAGAAAGGAGGGGAAGACAGAGGTGGGGAGAAAGACAGACACCTACAGACCTGCTTCACTGCTTGTGAGGCAACCCCCTTGCAGGTGGGGAGCCAGGGGCTCGAACCAGGATCCTTACACTGGTCCTTATGCTTTGAGCCATGTACGCTTACCCGCTATAGTACTGCCTGCCCCTCCTTTTTAAAATTTTTTAATTTTTATCAGAGCACTGCTCAGCTGTGGTTTATGGTAGTACAGGGGATTGAACCTGGGACCTTGGAGCCTCAGGCATAAGAGTCTCTTTGCATAACCATTACGCTATCTCCCCACCCCCAGAAACCACTCTTTGTTTCTTGTTTTGTATCTTTTAAAAAATTTTATTATTATTCTTTTTCAATTCATTATTTATTATTGGTTAGAGACAGAGAGAAATTAAGAAGGGAGAGGGAGATAGAGAGGGAGAGAGACAGAGACACTTGCAGCACCACTCATGAGCTTTCCCCCTGCAGGTGGGGAACAGGGGCTTGAACCTGTGTTCTTGTACACTATTATGTGTGTGCTTAACCAGGTGCGCCACTGCCTGGCCCCTATTATTATTTTTATTACCACCAGGGTTTTTGCTGGGACTTAGCAGTCATTTTTTCCTATTTTTTCCCCTTAATCTTTTTTTATTGTTGTAGTTATTATTGTTGTTATTGATGTCGTTGTTGGATAGGACAGAGAGAAATGGAGAGAGGAGGGGAAGACAGAGAGGGGAGAGAAAGACAGACACCTGCAGACCTGCTTCACCGCCTGTGAAGCGACTCCCCTGCAGGTGGGGAGCCGGGGGCTTGAACCAGGATCCTTATGCCGGTCCCTGCGCTTTGCGCCATGTGCGCTTAACCCACTGCGCTACTGCCCGACCCTGTTTAATCTTTTTCTTAAATAGAAGGGAGAGAAACTGAGAGGGGAGAGGGAGATAAGGGATGGGGAGAAACAGACAGACACTTGTAGACCTGCTTCATGAAGCATCCCTATTGCAAGTGAGTGGGGGCTTGAACCTAGGTCCTCGCACATTGCCCATCCCCCAGAAACTTTTTTTTTTAAGATTTTATTTATTGATTAAGGAGAAAGAACCAGACATCACTCTGGTACATGTGCTACCGGGGATTGAATTTAGGACCTTGTGCTTGAGAGTCCAATGCCTTATCCACTGCGCCACCAGAAACCACTTTCTGTCCCACTCTTGAGGTTGTTTTCTGTTGCAGTTAGGAAAATGTAAGTAGATACAACAGAGCAGATACAGAGCTGTCAGCTCCCATAGCAAGAGAACATCGTTAGACATCAGTAAAGTTGGTGAAAGTTGTCTAGAACCTGGAATCATAGGTTATTAAGGAAGTGGAGGAATTAAGAGTCTGAGGGACTAGTAGAAATGATTTGCCCATGTTCCATCCCCTGAAGGGAGGCTAGAGAAAATACTCTATGCTATACCTGAGGAAGATGGGTACTCATATTGGGGCAGCATGGAATGTTCCTACTCATGATCACAGAATGAGAGCTCAGATCTACAGGGATGCAGAAGTCACATAGGCTCCTAAGCTGAATATGGACCCCAGATCACATCAAGTCTATGGGGTTTATAGTCAACAATATTTATACCTCTTTCCCTTATTTGGAAGCTACTCTCTTCCCTGATCCAGCTTTCTGGTCCTTTTTCCAGCCATGACATCATCTCCCCAGACAATAACTTGGATACACCTGCATATCAGATTTCAGGCTCAGGGAAAAAAAACCCCAAAACTAGTATAGCCACAGGCCCTTTGAAATATAACTAAAATATGCCTAGTAGCTATCTACAAAACGGAGACCCCCCCCAACTCTTCATCTGCACTATTCCAGCCTTCAGGTTTATGATTAGTCAACAATTTTTTTTGGTTTTTATATGGTAACTCTCTTTTCAGCCACCAGGTTCTAGATGCTAGCATGATGCCAACCAGACTTCCCTGGACAGACAATCTCACTAAAGTGTCCTGGAGCTCCCATTCCCCAGAACCCCACCCCACTAGGGAAAGAAAGAGGCAGACTGGGAGTATGGATCAACCTGTCAACGCCCATGTTCAGTGGGGAAGTAATTACAGAAGCCAGCCAGACCTTCCACCTTCTTCATCCCACAGTGACCTTGGGTCCATACTCCCAGAGTGTTAAAGAATAGAAAAGCTACCAGGGGAGGGAAGGGGATACGGAGTTCTGGTGGTGGGAATTATGTGTCCTCCTATCCTATGGTTTTGTCAATGTTTTCTTTTTTTTTTTTTTTAAAGATTTTATTTATTTATGAGAAAGATAGGAGGAGAGAGAGAAAGAACCAGACATCACTCTGGCACATGTGCTGCCGGGGACCAAACTCGCGACCTCATGCTTGAGAGTCTAAAGCTTTACCGCTGCGCCACCTCCCAGACCACCAATGTTTTCTTTTTATAAATTGAAAAAAAAAAAGATTTGCCCAGAGACATATTTGGGATAGACTTTTCTTACACAAATTGATGTCAGGATGTGTCCTTCTGTACTTTTTTTTTCTTAACTTAATTTAATTTTATTTATTTATTCAATTTAATTTTTATACCAGAGCACTGCTCAGCTCTGGCATATGGTAGTGCAGGGGATTAAACCTGGGACCTAAGAGCTATCTCCCTTAGTCTCCTTCTGTACTTCTTGGGGTTGTTTTAAGAGCTATTTATCCTTCAGCCTCCAACTTCTAATTCTAAGGCTATACACATTTTCACTCTCCTAATGTAATACACGCAGCCCTGCCATGAAGTTGGCCTGTTTTCTGGGCAAGTATGTGTGCTCATACAGTACAGGAACTGCGAGCTGAATTACCCAGGCTCCCAAAGAGGGTCATCAGGGAGGGTCTAGGAGTAAGGCTCATGACAGTCACACACTTCTATATGTGGGCCCCTGTCTGCACAGGACACGCCATACAGATGGAGAAGTGGTGAGTGACACCCTATGTCGCCCCACCCCCATGTTGCCCCCACCCTCAGGCAGTGCTCAGGACCTGTTCTTGTATAACAGCTTCACAACACGGCTGCCGCCCTCGGACTTCCCAGAGTGTAGCTCCTTCAGGGCTTGTTCCCACTTGGAGATGGCATCACAGATCTTGAAGAGGCAAAGGGGGAAGTCAGAAAAGCCCCTGCTGATGAGAACAAGGTAAAGCCAGGGCTGGACTGGGGCAGAGCAGTAGGGGAGAGTTGAGTGACTGTCCTCCATTGGACATCACAGGACCTCTGTTGCCTACAACTCTTTCAGACAGACAGACAGGCAGGCAGGCAGGCAGGCGGGCAGACATATTCCTGGGCTTAGGGTAAGCAGAAAAGCACAAAATACTTCCCCTACTGGCCTTAACCTCTGAGAGAGGAAGGCTGCAGTAAAAAAAACATGACTTCAGGCTCTGGAAGTAGCTCAGAGACAGAGAGCACTTGCCTCCCATATTCAAGGCCCTGGGTTTAATCCCCAGCACATGGGGCTACCATGAACAACACAAAAGATGAAAATAGTAGAGTAATGCATTCAGGCCCCTTCATCTAAAAATGGGGCGAGGGAACCCGATCAGCCCTATTGCACGTGTGCCAGGCCCACTTCATCTATCAGTTCTGCATTAAAGAACAAGCAACCAAAAACCAAAAAGCAGAGCCTTGGGTGGGAAAATAGCATAGTGATCAAGCAAAAAAGAACTTCCATGCCCGAGGATTCAAGACCCTGAGGTTCCATCCCCAGCACCAACATACATCAGAGCTGAGCAGTGCTCTGGTAAAAACAAACAAAACAAAACAAAAACAAGCCAACCACAGCCTCATATCACTGGCTCCATTTCTATTCCTAAGCCAGCAGATACAGTCTGCGGCTGACTGTAGACCCCTGGAAATTGACAGAGAAGATATGTGGCATAGTTTCCTCAGGCAAAAGTGAAAGACCAGGAGCTTTTGTCCTGTCATAAAGAAAGCAGACACTGGAGTCAAAAGATTCATACTCATCAAGCACTCAAGTACATTCCCACGAACACCTCCACTTCCCCACAGCGCAAATCCCAAACAGTAATACAACATGGACATTAAATATCACTCAAGAGCCTTTATCTCTATGGGTACCAGAGGTTCCACCTTCCTACACAGTGTCTGAACCTGTAAGCACAGCACAGGTGCCAGCAGACAGGGTAAAGCAAGGTGCCAGTTAAGACAATGCCTAGAGTGGCTCGTCGTATAGCTGCCCACATGTGTCTACAGAACTGGCAGTGGGTGTGGGCCTCCCCGTTCTCCCTGTGGTTAGCTGAGGAACAGCTCCCCTCCTGATGCAGCACAGTCACTGTAAGGGAGAGGAGGGGAGGATGTGGTGAGCTCCACAGAGACAAAGGCAGGGTTTTCCAAAACCCTTTCTGAATGGATACATTTTGAGTGATGTGGAAATGCTGGTCTGGGAACTCCTTGGGCTCAGCACCAGCACATGCTGTCTAACAGTCAGCACCTACCAGATGGACTCCTTCCCCAACATAAAAATCCCAAAGCCCAGAGTTGGTATGGGAGGGGCTCAGTAGGCTTAGTGAGGGAGCCGTCACCTTGACACTCCCCTGCAGGCAGTGTTCCAGGTCCCGGCCGGAAGGATCGTCCATGAAGAGGGCAAAGCCAGAGTGGGAAGTCTTCCTCATGCCTGTCTCCTGGTTGAGCCGCTGCAGGAACTCATCCACTGTGGAGGAGCCGTCAAAGCCCACCACCTGCAGGGGAGAGGGGTTCTTTAGAGGGGGATCTTCCTGAGGGAGCTCATGAGGGTTAGTGGAAGTAAGGGTCTAAGTATGGGGAGTGGTAATGTCTGGTAAGTCTAAGAGCCAAAGAAAGTTCAGTTTCCATATTCATGTGTGGAGGTTGTGTGCTTCTGGGATGAACACTGTGCACCTGAACTTGACTTAAGCTCTGTCCCTTCCTTGCTGTCACGTCTTTGGAGTCCCTTCTTCATGCCTCCACTTTTCTGTTCATGCAGTGGGTACAAAAGATTGGCTTCCCTGGCATTAGATAGCAGACTGCTTTTGAGATGCAAGCTCTTTATGCCCTCCATGCTGGTATTAACTGCCCACTCTAAACCTAGCCACCACCGACCCCAGCCCCAGCCCCTAGTCCCATCACTTTTGCTAGGTTGCTTATTAAGAACCTGCCAAGCCTAGGGCTTTCCACCTACCTGGCCCAGGAGATAACTCAACTTATTGGAATCCAAAGGTGGGACAGGGATCTGAGCAGACTCAGGGAGGGGAGCAGGCCTGGCCCCCTTACTTGGTAGGTCCCATTGGTGAAGTGCACGGGGATGCTGAAGGGCAGGGAGTGGTGGAAGGGGTTCCGCAGCAAGATGGACACGACCTCCATGCGCGATGGTCTGGCTTCCCGCTCCCCAGTCTGCAGGGTCCGCTCCACTGCCCGCTGGCAGTAGGTGGCATACTGACCAGTTTCGTTTCTAAAGGCAGGTGAAAAAGGAAGGGAATCCTCATCATTGGCTTTATGACCCCTATCTAGAGTTGGTCAGGACCAAATTTGCAGCTGGGCAGGCTACCAAAAAAGTCTGGAAGATTCTTTTCTGTGTCCATCGGTCAATCAAAGCCTCTATGCCGAAGGCTGCTGGCATAGGAGTTTTCTCCAGAGGCCAGAAACACATGGCAACAGAAAAAAATTGGGGTAATGTTGCTTCACATAAGGGTCACCCCACCCCAAACACCCCTGAATATATGGGTGTGTAGGGAAGCCCAGGCGCACACAGACCTTAAGGCCCTCTGTGTGTATAATGATGGTGATGTCTCCACAGCAAATCTCAGGTGGCAGGGTAACCAGATCAATCCTAGTCTCCTCCATGTCTCTCTCTTTAATATATGTGTGTGTGTATATATACCTCCAGGGTTATTTCTGGGGCTTGGTGCTGGCACTACAAATCCACTTCTCCTGGCAGCCATTTTTGTCCATTTTTATTGGCTAGGACAGAGAGAAATTGAGAGGAGAGAGGAAGATAAAGAGGGAGAGAGAAAGATAGACACCTGCAGATCTGCTTGTGAAGCAACCCTGCCCCCCCAAGGTGGGTAGCCTGGGGCTTGAACCTGGATCTTTGCAAGAGTCCTTGCGTACTATGTGCGCTCAACCTGGTGTGCCACTGCATGGCCACTAATATATATTTTATTTGTTATATTATTTTCTTGATTTCTTTTTTTTTCTTTTTCTTGCTGGGGCTCGGTGCCAGCTCTATGAATCCACTGCTCCTGACAGCCATTTTCCCCCTTCTATTTTTTATTGGATAGGACAGAGAGAAACTGAGAAGGGAGGGGGAGATAGAAAGGGAGAAAGAGAAAGAAAGACACCTGCAGACCTGCTTCATTGCTTGTGAGTGTCTCAAACCCTGGTCCTTCTGCATGGTATATGCTTAATCCGGAGCACCACCACCCGGCTCCCTATTTCTTATATTTTATTGAGAGAGATACAATGAGAAAGATGCAGAGAGTGAGACCAGGGCATTGCTCTGGCTTATATTGGTGCTGGGGATTAAACCTGGGGCCACAGATATGAAAATCTTTTTGCATAGCCATTATACTGCCTCCCCCAGCCCCTGTCCCTCTTAATTGTGACACTATTGACAGTGCCCTCTTGGGAGAGGCGAGGACAGTCACTTACCTAGGGTCTGCATGGCGCTGGAGCTGCTGTTTGATGTACCAGAGGACATGGTGCTGAGGCAGGAAAAGTGGGGCACACAGAGCCAGAAGCTGCCAGCACTGTCAGGGAAGCAGGCTGTTGAGGCAAGGGCTGGGTGGTCTGCAGCCCCACCAGCTTTCACAGTCCTAAGTTACTCTGTAGACTCCAGTTACCTCTTTCCCCAACTCCGAGCCCCTGACCTTCTGTGGGGACCAGGCTGGCCACCTTGGTCAGACTCTGTCTAGACAGGCGGTCATGATCTGAGCACAAACACCCTTCCCGAAGGGGCACGGAGAGGACAGCGGAGAGTACTGAGGCTGTCATTCACTCCCTGCCACCTTTCCCCCCTCCTGGGCAGCCCTCGGCATCCCGGCAGCTGCCTTGCACTGGGGACACCCACCTGTACCAGGGAGTACTTCTGAGGGGGACGGCAGCTGGTCTGCTTCATGAGTTGGCAGTAAATCTCACTCTGCAGCTCAGGGTGGACCAGGCAGACCTGCAGCGCCGTCTGGGCCAGGGACACATGGTAGTCCACTGAAGCAGCCTCCACGGGCACATTGATGAAGAGCTGGCACGACTGTTAGGGAAATGTCAGTGTCATAGGCAGACGCACAGTCCCTGACTGCCATCCTCCATGATAGTGAACAGTCTGGACTGAGCACCTAGGTCTCAAGGGTTCCCAGGTCCCCAGCAGGCTGCTATGAGGGAGAGGGCCTTGGCACAGCAGGAGAGGCTCTTTCATTTTTTAAAAATTTTATATATTTATTTATTTTCCCTTTTGTTGCCCTTGTTTTTTAATTGTTGTTGTAGTTATTGTTGGTGTTATTGATGTTGTTGTTGTTAGATAGGACAGAGAGAAGTGGGGAAGGCAAAGAGGGGGGAGAGAAAGATAGACACCTGCAAACCTGCTTCACCGCCTGTGAAGCGACTCCCCTGCAGGTGGGGAGCCGGGGGCTCGAACCGGGATCCTTATGCCGGTTCTTGCGCTTTGCGCCATGTGCACATAACCTGCTGCGCTACTGCCCAACTCCCCAGGCTCTTTCATTTAAAGGTTCCCAGTGCACAAGCATATGCATATCTTTGAAAAAAAAAACAAACAGGACAGACAGATGAGCATAATGAACATTCCAAACTAGGTCACGATCCCTCAGGTGCAGAAACCGAGGAAGCCTGGCCTTTCCTGTTCAGGAGGGGAGGTCAGGAGTTCCTCCAAGGATGATTCCACTGGTGCTCATGAATGAAGACCCAGAGCCTCCTGCTTCCATCCAGAGAGGGCAGGGAGGGGACACTGGGGGAGTCTTTCCCTTCCTCTTCACATCCCCCTGTGGGATACCCCCCTACTGCACATGCCTCCCACACTCAAGTATCACCACGGGGCGGCAGAGCCTGGGCACACGGAGAGGGCGTCACTATACAGTGAGCCTGGGCTCTGCTTCCTCTTTACCTTGAAGAGTTTGAGAGCTTCCGTCTGCAGGGCCTCAGAGGGCAGCGTGGTGAGTGAGGTGAATAGCCCGTCTTTGCTGTAGCACAGCATAGGGTGCTTCCACAGTGGGGAATCTGCCCAAAGCACAGCACCAGAGAGCAAAAGCAGTTACAGACGAAGGAATGCATCTCTCTCTCTTTTTTTAATTTTTATTTATTTATTTATTTTCCCTTTTGTTGCCCTGTTTTTTTTTTATTGTTGTAGTTATTATTGCTGTTGATGTCATCGTTGTTAGATAGGGCAGAGAGAAATAGAGAGAGGAGGAGATAACAGAGAGGGAGTGAGAAGGATAGACACCTGCAGACCTGCTTCACCGCTTGTGAAGTGACTCCTCTGCAGTTGGGGAGCCAGGGGCTTGAACCAGGATCCTTACGCCGGTCCTTGTGCTTTGCGCTACCTGAGCTTAACCCGCTGTGCTACTGCCCGACTCCCATCTCTCTCTCTTTTTTAATTGTGTATTATTTTTATTTATTGATAGAGACAGCCAGAAATCAAGAGGGTAGGGGGAGATAGGGAGGGAGACTCTCCAGAGATCTGCAGCACTGCTTCACCACTTGCAGACCTTTCCCTCTGTAGGTGGGGACCAGAGGCTTGAACCTGTGTGCTCAACCAGGTGTGCCACCACCTGGCCCCTAGGACTGCATCTCTAGACTCATTTTTTAACAAAACAGACCTGTTCATTAATGTATTTACGATGCAAGGGAATGAGAGAGGAAAAGGACCAGAGTATCTCTCATCTCTGGTATAAATTGGTCTGCTGGGGACTGAACCTGTAGCCTATGGGTCTTCAAGACATGCAAGCTGGTGCTCTAATAGGTTGGGCTATCTCCTCGCTCCTGTTCTATGTGTAATGTGGTTCCTGGGCCTCATGCATACATAATAGCACTACTAATTAGCTCCCCCAGGGCCAGTCCTCTCAATCAACCTCTCTCTCTCTTTCTCTCTCTTTCCAAAGCACTGTTCAACTCTGCCTTGTGGTGGAGTGAAGGATTGCACCTGGGACCTCAGAGCCTCATGCATGAGAGTCTTTTCTATATCCATCCGCTATCTCCCCTGCTTCAGAGCCAATTTTCTCATTTTATTTTTGAGAGCGAGAGAAGAAAGGGAAAAAGAAAAACAAAACACCACAGCACCGCTCCACCATCCAAGGCGATCCTCCAGTGCCAACCACCATCAGGTGCTGTGGCTTGAACCCAGGGCCTCATGCACAGCAAGGGGTGTGCTCTACTGGGTGAGCTAGATCCTACCCTCTTCCAGCCCCACTTTGATTTGTGGGGAAGATGAGGGTTTAACTGGGACAGAAGGGTTGCACTGGGCTTATCCTGGGGAGTATGGGCTATACAGTTGTATGTGGCAGTCAACAGACTCATGCAAGGCTTATAAGAAGGCAGCTACCCCTTTGCTTGTGGGGCTGCAATGAGGGCGAGAATGAGAGTGGGCGTCTAAATGCAGGCATGTGCGCTCAGGGGAGGGCTGCGTGTAGAAGCCCAAGCAGCTGCTGGAAATAAGTACGCCTAAGAGCAGCAGTAAAGGGCTGTGTACAATTAGTTCCTCAGGACCCCAAGAATCAATAGGAAAATAAAGACCCCAACACCCTAAGCTGCAGCTTAAATGAAGCTTCACTCAATGATTAACAAACCTTAATGACAGATTAACCATCTACCTTCTTTCTTCAATTTGGTGCCTCACTAGCAAAGCTACAGACTGATCAAGGTAAAACATTGATTCAGGCTGCTGAGAAATCTGCTTCCTAGACACAAAGCAGTCATCTTGGCATCTTTGCCACAGAAAGGCAAGTGCCCAGGAGTGTGGGGGGGAAAGCCTTCCTGTGGCTAAGATGGCTGCAAAAATAGTGTTTTCTTTTTTCTCGATATTGATCTTTAATTAAGTTATCTATTGTAGAGAGACAGAAAGGAATTGAGAGGGGATGGGGAGCTAGAGGAGAGAGAACCTGCTCGTGAAGCTCACCCCCACTCCCGTAAGTGGGGTGTGGGGCTTGAACCTTGGTCCTTGCATACTGTAACATGTGTTGTTCAACTGGGTGCACCACTGCCCTGCCCCAGAAAAAGTGTTTTCTTTGGGCTCTTGACTAAGACCCAGACACTACTCTCTCTCTCTCTCTTTTTTCTGCTTCCAGGGTTACCTCTGGGGCTCAGTGCCTGCACTACAAATCCACTGCTCCTGGAGGCCATTTTCCCCATTTTGTTGCCCTTGTTATTATTATTATTGTTATTGTTGCCATTGCTGTTGTTGTTGGATAGGACAGATAGAAATCAAGAGAGAGGGAGTCGGGCAGTAGTGCCTCGGGTTAAGCGCAGGTGGTGCAAAGCACAAGGACCGGCATAAGGATCCTGGTTCGAACCCCGGCTCCCCACCTGCAGAGGAATCTCTTTACAAGCGGTTTTGCAGGTCTGCAGGTGTCTATCTTTCTCTCCCCCTCTGTCTTCCCCTCCTCCCATTTCTCTCTGTCTTATCCAAGAACAACAACATCAATAGCAACAACAATAATAACAACAACAATAAACCAGGGCAACAAAAAGGAATAAATAAATAAATACTAAAAAAAAAGATATATAACAACAACAACAACAAAAAAGAAATCGAGAGAGAAGGGGAAGACAGAGACGGGGAGAGAAAGCTAGACACCTGCAGACTTGCTTCACTGCTTGTGAAGCAATCCCCCCCACTACGGCAGGTGGGAAGCCAGGGGATCGAACTAGGATCCTTTAGCCAATCTTTACATTTTGCACCATATGCGCTTAACCCGCTGCGCTACTACCCAACCCCTACTCCCCAGCCACTTCTCTTTAACCCAAGCAACCCATGTCTTACCTGGGTCCCCCTCACCATCCATCAGTTTTCCAATGAGCTGCTCGTAGGCAGTGCCCACCTTGGCACTGCTGCCACCCGCAGCAACCGTGAGGTGGTAAAGCCACGTATCCTGGAAAAGGATAGGAGTCATCTGCTGGGGCTGAGGGGGTGGGGGGAGGAGTGGTGACAGCTCCAAGGAAGCTTCCTGGGAAGGGTTATGTCCTGGGTGGAGTCAGCTGGTCTGGCTGGCACATGTCAAAGCCGCCAGCCTCTAAGGCACAAGACAAGGTGAAGAGGAATAAGCCACACTTCTTTTTTTTTTTTTTAAACTTTGTTTTTGTTTTTATTTATTTGTTTATTTACTTTGTTGCCCTTGTTGTTTTGTTGTTGTAGTTATTATTGATGTCATTGTTGTTGGATAGGAAAGAGAGAAATGGAGAGAGGGTGGGAAGACAGAGAGGGGGAGAGAAAGACAGATACCTGCAGACCTGCTTCACCACCTGTGAAGTGACTCCCCTGCAGGTGGGGAGCCGGGGGCTCAAACCGGGAGCCTGACGCCGGTCCTTGAGCTTAGCGCCACCTGCGCTTAACCCACTGTGCTTAACCCGCTGCACTACAGCCCGACTCCCTAGTCACAATTTTTTAAAAAATAAGCTTGTGGGGGTGGGGCAGTGGCACTCCTTGTTGACTGTACATGCTACAATGTACAAAGGCCAGGGTTCAAACCCCCGGTCCCCACCTTTAAGGGGAAGCTTCATGAGCAATGAAGTTGAGCTATAGGTGTCTCTCTCTGTGTCTTCCTATTTCTTCCTTCCCTCTCAATTTCTCTGTCTCTATTAAATAAACAAAAAAAAGTTATTTTTGCTTCCAGGGTTATTGCTGCACTATGAATCCACTGCTCTTGGAGTACATTTTCCCCCTTTTGTTGCCGTTGTTTATAGTTGTTGTTATTGTTATTATTGTTATCATTGTTGTTGGATAGGACAGAGAGAAATAGAGAGAGGAGGGTAAGAATGAGAGGGAGAGAGAAAGATAGACACCTACAGACCTGCAAAACTGCTTGTGAAGAGACTCCCCTGCAGGTGCGGAGCCGGGGGCTCTAACTGGGATCCTCACACTGGTCCTTGCTCTGGGCGCCAAGTGCACTTAATCCGCTGCACTACCACCCGGCCCCACAAAATATTTTAAGAAGTAAATTTCTTAAAGTAAAAAAGCTTGCAGTTCTGTCTCAGGACCCCAGTGAAGAGGTGCTGTTCATGGGAGTGAATGCAATGTGAGGAATACTCTCACCCACAAACTGTGACTGCCCAAGTGTTTAAGAAGGAGCTTGATCTACATTCTAACCTTAGGTTCCTGATTGTTAAACAATTTGTTTTGCTTTTTATCTTAATGCTTTTCAGCCACCAAGTTGCAGATGTTACCATGACACCAACCTGACTTCCCAGGGAAGATGACCTCACCAATGTGTCCTGGAGCCCCGCTTCCCTAGAGGTCTGCCCCACTAGGGAAAGAGAGAGACAGGCTGGGAGTATAGATCGACCTGCCAATGCCCATGTCCAGCAGAGAAGCAATTACAGAAGCCAGACTTTCCACCTTCTGCACCCCACAATGATCTTGGGTCCATGCTCCCAGAGAGATAAAGAGTAGGAAAGCTTCCAGTGGAGGGTATGGGATTGTACCTTTCTTATCCTACAGTCTTGTCAATCATTATTAAATCAATTAAAAAAAAAAAGAAAAGAAAAGAAACAGGTTGATCTCGATTGTGAGAAGGTCCAGGGAGAGAGAAGGGAGAGTGAACATCACGGGTCTGAGCTAGGCCACAGAAAGGCCCTCATCCCCACCCCTTACCTTCTCATGCTTGGTGCCAATGAGGAGGTAGGTGGGGCTGCGTTCTGGAGGGTGTATCACCAGAGTGCAGTGGGAGGACAGCAGCCGCCTGGTCCCTGCAGCCTCATAGTCCTCATCTGAGTCGCAGGATCGATCGACTTCCTCGATGCGTGCATCCCGCACAGGCAGGCGACCCAGCGGTCTCTGTGGAGAGGAACCTTCCGTGAGAGTGAGGGCCAGCAGGGAGCAGGGGTGTCTCCTCTCTCTGAACCCTCCTCAGTCCTTCAGGATGTGGACAGATGGTAGGACAGGGAAGTGTTATCTGCCACCCCCAGGGCGAAGCCTGCTTGGAGAAGTTCAGATTCACCCCATGGACAGACTCTGCACTGGTCATGCTCTCTGGAAGGAGCTAGGCAACTGGATGTGTGCTTGCTGTGGGATGAGGGGCAGCAGGTGATAGTGGGTCCTCCCACCAGAACATGGAGCCACAGGAATGTGGTTGGGAAAAGCAGAAAGTGGGCCTTGGCTGGGGTCTGGGAAGTACCTTGTCCTCATAGCTCCGATAGTAATAGAAAGTTCTCCCAACGAGAGCACACCAGACCAGCTTGGAGTGGCCATGCTTTACCTGCAAGACAGAAATGAACCGGGTAATCTCAGAAGTAAGTGCAGAACTGGTGAAGAGAAATCAGCGGGAGGCAAGTCTTCAAAGCCCTAGTTGCACTCAATCCCTAAGTTGAGATGCCAACCAGGTTCCTAAAGTAATGGAAGAAATCCCTCCACTATGGATGGCTGTGGTGTGTGCCATGTGACACTCCATCTGTCCTATATGAACTGCCACTTAGAAGGACCAACCAGGATAATAATCTTAGCAGCAACATCATCCCCTACCAGCTCTGCCCATACCTTGGTCAGCCAGCCCTTCACAGTGGGCTTGGCTCCTCCCTGAGGCAGGGCTGGAGGCCTCATGGCCTGGACCTTCACTAGGCTCTGCAGTATTCGGATCCACTCCTCTAGCAGGTTAGGCGAGTCAGCCGTCAGGTAATAGGTTTTCTTTTCAGAGATCAGCTGTGGAGGAGTAAGGGCCCAGGCCGGAGGAGGGAGCAAGACAGTAAAATAACAGACAGCTGGTTGTGAGTGGCACAAACCATGAGCCCCGAGGCCTTCCTTCTCTCCACCCTGACATTCTCCCTCCTCTCTCTCTCTCTCTCTCTCTCTCTCTCTCTCCCTTCCCATTTCCCTCTCCCTTTGTCTCCTAGCTCCATTCCATCTCTAGCTTTCTTCCTTCCTCATACTCACAGTCTTGGATCATGTCCAAATGCTGACATACTATCTCTCCTACAAGCTCATTTTACCCCAATTTTGTTTCTCTCATAATTCCATCTAAACCAAGAACACCATCTGTCTAAGATGTTAGCTTCTAGGAACATGCTCACCTGGAATGTCTGGGCATCCTCCCCTCGAACAATCTGGCAATGGGAATTCAGTTCCATTTGACCTTGAGGTTTCCGGATGACATCGTTCTATAAAGGGAAGAGATGGAAAGAGGTTGAGATGTGGAGCCTTTCCAGAGCACATCTCTTATCCTTGTATCGTCTATCAGTCCTAAGCAGAAAGGAAAGTGACTCCTAAGGTTTCCTGGGCAATGATATGACAGATGACATGCTCTGAATCCTGGTTCTAGGACTTTTAAAAAAAAGTGAGAGATTGGCCAGGGATATAGCACAACAGTTACACAAAAAAACTTCAAGGTCTTAGGTTCAACCCCTAGCACCACCATAAGGCACAGCTGAGCAGTGCTCTGGATGAAAATGATGGTGGGAGTCTGGCGGTAGCGCAGCAGGCTAAGTGCATGTGGCACAAAGCGCAATGACCGGCATAAGGATCCCGGTTCGAGACCCCGGTTCCCCACCTGCAGGGGAGTCACTTCACAGGTGGTGAAGCAGGTCTGCAGGTGTCTATCTTTCTCTCTCCTTTTCTGTCTTCCCCTCCTCTCTCCATTTCTCCCTGTCCTATCCAACAATGATGACATCAATAACAACAACAATAATAACTACAACAACAATAAAAAACAAAGGCAACAAAAGGGAAAATAAATATAATAAAAATTTTTAAAATAATGATGGTGAATAAAAAATAAAAAAAGAAATTTAAATAAGAAAGTTTTAAAATGATAGAACTGAGTATTTAAAAGTAGTCCAGAAACTACCAAGTTTTTTTTTTTTTTTTCCCCTCTTTCCTTCCTTTCTTTCCCAGTTCTATTGAGATATAACAGAAATTGTAGGGTCAGGCGGTGGAGCATCTGGTTGAGAGCACATGTTATCCTGCATAAGAACCCAGGTTCAAGCCCATGGTCCCTAGCTGCAGGGGAAATTTTTACAAGCGATGAAGCAATACCACAAGTATTTCTCTTTCTATCTCCCTCTCTATCTCTCCATTACATCTCAGTTTCTGTCTCAAATAAATAAAGTTTAAAACATATACTAATTATGTAAGTTTTAGGGACACAACGTGTGTATTTGATACACAAAATGATGTTCCATGCAAGTGAAATAGCTCACGTGGCTAGCAAGCTGCTTTGCCATATGGGTGACCCCAGTTCAAGCCAGACCCCCCCCACCACCACATTAAAGGAAGCTTTGGTCTCTTTTCACTCTCACTCACCCTCTCTCTCTTCCTCTTTTTCCATTAGGGAAAAAAAAAAGAAAAAAAGATGTACCACCAGAGCTCTAGCTAACACACCCACCATACCACCACCTACTAATCTTTTTAAAGAAAGATTTATTTATTTGAGAAAGAGAACTAGAGCATGCAATTCCAGGAATCAAACTCGGGACCTCATGCTTGCAAGTCCAACACTTTCTCCATTGCACCACCTTTCACATTGCAAACAACCACTTCTTAATGTGGTGAGAGGACTTACAAGATCTATGCTATTAGCATTTTCAGTATATACCTTATTAATTATAATTATCAGGCTGTACACTCTCTCTCCAGACTTTATTCACCTTCTAACTGGAAGTCTGTACTTTTTGACCACATTTGCCCAATCTCTATACTATCATTATTTTTTAAAATTCTAACCTTTCATTTATTTATTTATTTATTTATTTATTTATTTATTTTTGAGAGAGATGCAGATAGAGAGAGACACAGAGAGAAACACCAGAGCACTGCTCAGCTCTGGCTTATGGTGGTGCGGGGGATTGAACCTGGGACTTCGGAGCCTCAGGCATGAGAGTTTCTTTGCATAACCATTATGCTATCTACCCCCGCCCTACTATTCTTTTTTTATTTTTAAAATATTTATTTTATTTTTGAGAGAAATGCAGAGAGAGAGGGAGAGAGATACAGAGAGAAACACCAGAGCACAGATCAGCTCTGGCTTACAGTGGTGCGGGGGATTGAATTTGGGATTTAGGAGCCTCAGGCATGACAGTCTGTTTGCATAACCATTATGCTATCTTCCCCGCCCTCTCTCTATTATTCTAATGGCAGATTTCAATCCATATTCTTACTCGTCAGTCAGTAATAACCTCTTCTAAACAACTGAGCACAGGAGGGGTCTCTCCAAAGAGTGTGGTCTAGTGACACAGGACTTACTTAGCATAGTGGCTGAAGCACTGGACTTAGGAACATGAAGCCCCAAGTTTGGTCCCTGTCATGACATATGCCAGAGTGATGTTCTGTTTCTGCCTCTCTCTCTCTCTCTCCTCTCTCCTCTCTCCCACTCCCTCTCTCCCGTTCCCTCTCCTCTTTTTTTTATTTACTTATTTATTCCCTTTTTGTTGCCCTTGTTGTTTAATTGTTGTAGTTACCATTGTTGATGTCATCGTTGCTGGATAGAACAGAGAGAAATGGAGAGAGGAGGGGAAGACAGCGAGGGAGAGAGAAAGAGACACCTGCAGACCTGCTTCACCACCTGTGAAGTGACTCTCCTGCAGGTGGGGAGCTGGGGGCTCGAACTGAGATCCTTACGACGGTCCTCGCAAACTTTGCGCCACGTGTGCTTAACCTGCTGCGCTACCGCCCAACTTCTCCCTCTTATCTTCTTTACATCAACCAATCAATATTTATTTTTCTCCACCAGTGTGATTTATGGGGCTTGGTCCCTTCACAGTGAATCTACTGAATTGGCAGCCATTTTTTCTTTTTTGTTTTTGAAAGAGAACAGAAATTGGGAGGGAGTGGGGAAAGAGAAGGAGAAAGAGAGGTTATTTCTACAGGACTGCTTCACTCGCGAAGCTTCCCCCTTAACAGGTAGGCTGCGGGGTTGCATGGTAACGTGTGCCGTACCAGGTGAGCCACAGCTTGTCCCCCTTAAATCAGTAACTCTTAAAAACAATTGGGGGGGGGATCAGGCGGCAGCACAGAGGGTTAAGTGCACATGGCACGAAGGGCAAGGACCAGCATAAGAATCCCAGTTCGGATTCGACTTCCGGAGGCGGAGCTACGAGCAGCAGATCGCTTTCTCTCCTCTCCTCTCCTCTCCCGGATCAACTAGGAATACCAAAGGAGACCACCCGGACCGAAACAAGACAGGACTAGAATGACCACAGAAACCCAGTAAATCACCCGTGAGTACAAACACGCGAGGCTGGTGACAGAGAGGAGAGAGGGGCCTAAGGAGAGATTAAGTGACTGCTAACAGTTCGACAGTCTGTCAGTGGAGACACCACCTCCAGTCTGCTCCACCAACAAGGGGACAGCTGAAGGGAGGAAAGGACTCCCCAGAGACTCACCAAGTACAACTCTGAGTCTCCATTGCTACTACCCTCAGAATCTGGAGCAGCAACAGGGAGGGACACCAGGGCACAGAGATCTAACCAGGAAACTCAGGAGAAGACCTATACCTCGGTGGCATAGCTGAAGGGCTGTGAAAGTCTCTTTGCATAACCACTGGATTATCTCTGCCACACCCTGCTTTATCTCTTGGTCAGGAGTCATTGATTAAGCCAAGAAGCCTATTGATAGTTTAAAAGCCCTCAGGCTACCATAGCCTACAGGGGAAAAAAAAAAAGGCTTTTACACCACTGAACTCCAACTCAGGGATTGAAAAAACTGTTAACTTATATAAAATGGTTAAAACAACAAGAAAAAATAATGGAGACTCGAACCAGGACAAGAGTCCAGCTAAAAGTCCTCCAGAGGGCGAAGCACAAAACAACGAGTTCAACATCCAAACATTAGCTAAGGAAATAATAACAGGAGTGAGTAAAGAATTTGAAAAAATTGTAATCAGAACTGCAGGAACAACAAATGAGAATATGGAAGAAAATTCTAATAATCTCATGGTTATTAGAGAGCTGAAAGCTGAAATTGCTGAGCTAAGAAGGCAACTAGCTGAACAAGCTAAAACAGTATCAGAGCAGGGCAACAAAATAGATGAACTCCAGAAAGCAGTAGTGGGCAGAGAGAATAGAATCAATGAGGCTGAAGACAGAATTAGCAAGATTGAGGATGAATTAGAGACAACTAAAAAAGAAGTAAGAGATCTCAAAAAGAGATTAAGAGATGCTGAAAACAACAACAGAGTCCTATGGGATGACTTCAAAAGAAACAATATACGCATTATTGGCTTACCAGAGGAAGAAAGAGAAGGGGAGGAAGAAAGCGTTCTCCAGGCCATAATAGCTGAAAATTTCTCTAGTCTAGACAACACCAAAGACATAAAGATTCAAGAAGCCCAGAGGGTCCCAAACAGAATTAACCCAGACCTAAAGACACCAAGACATGTCATACTTAGATTGGAAAGGAATAAGGATAAAGAAAGGATCCTCAAGGCTGCAAGAGAAAAACAAAGAGTCACCTACAAAGGAAAACCCATAAGATTAGCAGCAGACTTCTCCATACAAACACTACAGGCCAGAAGAGAATGGCAAGATATCTATCGAGTGCTCAATGAGAAAGGCTTTCAGCCAAGAATACTATATCCTGCTAGACTGTCATTCAGACTAGATGGAAGCATCAAAACCTTCTCAGACAAGCAACAGTTGAAGGAAGCAACCATCACCAAGCCTGCCTTGAAAGAAGTTCTGAAAGGTTTCCTATAAACAACCAGACCACCACAAATAGAACATATATCAAAACACTCTAAAACTCTACAAGAATGGCGTTAAAATATCTTCAATCTTTGATATCAATAAATGTGAATGGCCTGAATTCACCTATTAAAAGACACAGAGTAGGAAGATGGATCAGAAAACACAACCCAACAATATGTTGTCTACAGGAAACTCACCTAACTCAACAAGACAAACACAGACTTAAAGTGAAAGGATGGAAAACTATCATTCAAGCCAATGGCCCACAAAAAAGGGCAGGAACAGCTATTCTCATATCTGACATGATAGACTTTAAAATACATAAGATTAAAAAAGATAGGAATGGACACTACTTAATGCTCAGAGGATCAGTCAATCAAGAGGACTTAACAATTATTAATATCTATGCACCCAATGAGAAGCCATCTAAATACATCAAACTTCTACTGAAAGAGCTACAGCAATATATTAACAGTAACACAATCATAGTAGGGGACTTCAACACCCCACTATCTCAACTTGACAGATCATCCAGGAAGAAAATCAGTAAAGACATAAGGGAGCTAAATGAAGAGATAGATAAACTAGAACTATTGGACATTTTCAGAGTCATTCATCCCAAGAAACTGGAATACACATTTTACTCAAATCCACATGGATCATTCTCAAGGATAGACCATATGTTAGGCCACAAAGACAGCATCAGCCTATTCAAGAGCACTGAAATCATCCCAAGCATCTTCTCAGACCACAGTGGAATTAAACTAACACTTAACAATCAACAAAAGATTAGTAACAGTGCCAAAATGTGGAAGCTCAACAGTACACTTCTTAACAACTTCTGGGTCAAAGAGGAAATCAAGGAAGAAATCAAAATGTTTCGAGAGTTCAATGAAAATGAAGACACAAGCTATCAAAATATTTGGGACACAGCTAAAGCAGTCCTAAGAGGGAAGTTCATAGCTATACAAGCACACATTAGGAAACAAGAAAAGGCACAAATAAACAGCCTGATTGCACATCTTAAAGACCTAGAAGAAGAACAACAAAGGAACCCTAAAGCAACCAGAAGGACAGAAATTACTAAAGTTAGGGCAGAAATAAATAACATTGAGAATAGGAAAACCATACAAAAGATCAATGAAAGTAAATGTTGGTTCTTCGAAAGAGTAAACAAAATCGACAAACCTTTAGCCAGACTCACAAAACAAAAAAGGGAGAAGACCCAAATAAATCGGATAGTAAATGAAAGAGGAGATATCACAACAGACACTGCAGAAATTCAACATATCATGCGAGGCTTCTATGAACAACTATATGCCACCAAGTTAGAGAACCTGGAAGAAATGAATGATTTCCTAGATACCTACCAACTTCCAAAACTAAGTAAAGAGGAAGTGGATAATATGAACAGGCCCATCACAGCTAATGAAATTGAAACAGTTATCAAAAATCTCCCCAAAAATAAAAGTCCTGGACCAGATGGTTTTACAAATGAATTCTACAAAACTTTCAAAGAAGAACTAATACCTCTACTTTTAAAAGTCTTCCAGAAGATTGAAGACACTGGAATACTCCCTGCCAGCTTCTATGAAGCCAACATCACCCTGATACCAAAAGCAGACAGGGACACAACCAAAAAAGAAAACTACAGACCAATATCTCTGATGAACATAGATGCGAAAATATTGAACAAAATTCTAGCCAACCGGATACAGCAGTATATCAAAAAGATTGTTCATCATGACCAAGTGGGGTTTATCCCAGGCATGCAAGGTTGGTTTAATATACGTAAATCAATCAATGTGATCCACCACATCAACAAAAGTAAGACCAAAAACCACATGGTCATATCAATAGATGCAGAGAAAGCCTTTGACAAAATACAACATCCCTTTATGATCAAAACACTACAAAAAATAGGAATAGATGGAAAATTCCTGAAGATAGTGGAGTCTATATATAGCAAACCTACAGCCAACATCATACTCAATGGTGAAAAACTGGAAGCATTTCCCCTCAGATCAGGTACTAGACAGGGCTGCCCACTATCACCATTACTATTCAACATAGTGTTGGAAGTTCTTGCCATAGCAATCAGGCAGGAGCAAGGAATTAAAGGAATACAGATTGGAAGAGAAGAAGTCAAACTCTCCTTATTTGCAGATGACATGATAGTATACATGGAAAAACCTAAGGAATCTAGCAAGAAGCTTTTGGAAATCATCAGGCAATACAGTACTGTGTCAGGCTATAAAATTAACATTCAAAAGTCAGTGGCATTCCTCTATGCAAACACTAAGTTAGAAGAAATTGAAATCCAGAAATCAGTTCCTTTTTCTATAGCAACAAAAACAATAAAATATCTAGGAATAAACCTAACCAAAGAAGTGAAAGACTTGTATACTGAAAATTATGAGTCACTACTCAAAGAAATTGAAAAAGACACAAAGAAGTGGAAAGATATTCCATGCTCATGGGTTGGAAGAATTAACATCATCAAAATGAATATATTACCCAGAGCCATCTACAAATTTAATGCTATCCCCATCAAGATCCCAAGCACATTTTTTAGGAGAATAGAACAAATGCTACAAATGTTTATCTGGAACCAGAAAAGACCTAGAATTGCCAAAACAATCTTGAGAAAAAAGAACAGAACCGGAGGCATCACACTGCCAGATCTCAAACTGTATTGTAGGGCCATTGTCATCAAAACTGCTTGGTACTGGAACATGAACAGACACACTGACCAGTGGAATAGAATTGAGAGCCCAGAAATGAGGCCCCACACCTATGGACATCTAATCTTTGACAAAGGGGCCCAGACTATTACATGGGGAAAGCAGAGTCTCTTCAACAAATGGTGTTGGAAACAATGGGTTGAAACATGCAGAAGAATGAAGCTGAATCACTGTATTTCACCAAATACAAAAGTAAATTCCAAGTGGATCAAGGACTTGGATGTTAGACCACAAACTATCAGATACTGAGAGGAAAATATTGGAAGAACTTTTTTCCGCATAAATTTTAAAGACATTTTCAATGAAACGAATCCAATTACAAGGAAGACTAAGGCAAGTATAAACCTATGGGACTACATCAAATTAAAAAGCTTCTTCACAGCAAAAGAAACCACTACCCAAATCAAGAGACCCCTCACAGAATGGGAGAAGATCTTTACATGCCATATATCAGATAAGAGTTTAATAACCAACATATATAAGGAGCTTACCAGACTCAACAACAAGACAACAAATAACCCCATCCAAAAATGGGGGGAGGAATTGGACAGAATATTCACCACAGAAGAGATCCAAAAGGCCGAGAAACACATGAAAAAATGCTCCAAGTCTCTGATTGTCAGAGAAATGCAAATCAAGACAACAATGAGATATCACTTCACTCCTGTGAGAATGTCATACATCAGAAAAGGTAACAGCAGCAAATGCTGGAGAGGATGTGGGGTCAAAGGAACCCTCCTGCACTGCTGGTGGGAATGTCAATTGGTCCAACCTCTGTGGAGAACAGTCTGGAGAACTCTCAGAAGGCAGAAATGGACCTACCCTATGACCCTGCAATTCCCCTCCTGGGGATATATCCTAAGGAACCCAACACATCCATCCAAAAAGATCTGTGTACACATATGTTCTTGGCAGCACAATTTGTAATAGCCAAAACCTGGAAGCAACCCAGGTGTCCAACAACAGATGAGTGGCTGAGCAAGTTGTGGTATATATACACAATGGAATACTACTCAGCTGTAAAAAATGGTGACTTCACAGTTTTCAGCCGATCTTGGATGGACCTTGAAAAAATCATGTTGAGTGAAATAAGTCAGAAACAGAAGGATGAATATGGGATGATCTCACTCTCAGGCCGAAGTTGAAAAACAAGATTAGAAAAGAAAACACAAGTCGAACCTGAAATGGAATTGGAGTATTACACCAAAGTAAAAGACTCTGGGGTGGATGGGTGGGTGGGGAGAATACAGGTCCATGAAAAATGATGAATGAAATAGTGGGGGTTGTATTGCTAAATGGGAATCTGGGAAATGTTATGCATGTAAAAAAAAAAAAAAAAGAAGTAAAAACGCAAAGCAGAAAAAAAAAAAAAGAATCCCAGTTCGAGCCCTGGCTTCCTACCTGCAGGGGAGTCGCTTCACAGGCAGTGAAGCAGGTCTGCAGGTGTCTTTCTCTCCCCCTCTCTGTCTTCCCCTCCCCTCTCCATTTCTCTCTGTCCTATCCAACAGTGACGACATCAACAACAACAATAATAACCACAACAAGGCTACAACAACAAGGGCAACAAAAGGGAAAATTAAAAAAAAAGAAAAAATTTGGAGGGGACCGGGGAAGTGGCACAGCAGGTTACGTGCATATAGTGCAAAGCGCAAGGACTCACACAAGGATCTCGATTTGAACCCCTGACTCTCCACCTGCAGGGGGGTCATTTCACAAGCTGTGAAGCAGGTCTGCAGGTGTCTTTCTTTTCCCCTCTGTCTTCTCCTTCTCTCTCAGTTTCTCTCTGTCCTACCCAACAACAACAAAAATGGAAAAAATGGCCTCCAGGAGCAGTGGATTCGTAGTGCAGGCACCGAGCCCCAGTGATAACCCTGGAGCCAAAAAAGGGGGTCGGGCGGTAGCGCAGTGGGTTAAGCGTATGTGCAAAGAGCCAAGGCTACCTAATTCCAAACAGTATTGGAAGGAGTTTGGGGAGGTAACAGGGGAAGCTCTGCTGTTAGAACTATTCAGGTGCTGTGAGGGGAATCTGGAGTAGCTCTTTCACAGGACCAGGCAGGGAAGAAATCAGTTTCTGAAGGAGGTACTCACCAAGCCTCTAACCCCTTTTCTAGAACTGCCCTAAAAAAAAAAAAAATCTAGGGAGTCGGGCGGTAGCGCAGCAGATTAAGCGCACGTGTCGCCAAGCACAAGGACTGTGTAAGGATCCCGGTTCGAGCCCCCAGCTCCCCACCTGCAGGGGAGTCGCTTCACAGGCAGTGAAGCAGGTCTGCAGGTGTCTATCTTTCTCTCCCCTTCTCTGTCTTCCCCTCCTCTCTCCATTTCTCTCTGTCCTACCCAACAACGAAGACATCAGTAACAACAATAATAACTACAACAATAAAACAACAATGGCAACAAAAGGGAATAAATAGTTAAGAAAATCTAGTTAGTTAATTAACTTGACAGAACAGAAGCTGAGTGATGAAGAGGAGCTAGACAGGGAGAGACACCTACTGAAGTGCTTCACCACTTATGAAGCTCCCCCCTCCCATGGGTGGGGACTGGGGACTTGGATCCTGGTCCTTGTGCATTGTAATGTGTGCGCTCAAGCAGATGTACCACTGTCTGGCCCCTAGAACTGTCTCTGAAGACTCCAGAGTCTGATTCTTTGTGGGAGCCATGGCCAACTTTATGGTCCCCAGTGTGGCTCTAAGTCTCAACTGCCTAGCCAGGCTGCCTCTCCCACTTGCCAGTCTTCTGGCCTCTGTCCATGGACCATGCTGCCCCTCTTCCAGCCCTCTCGCCTAGTTCTGGGTCTAGGCTGGGGTTCTTCTGATTCCAACTGAAGAGAGAGAGGGTCTCACCGGTGACTTGTAGTACATAATCTGTCCCTGTCTCAGGACAAACCAGCGGCGTTTCCATGTCTTCACTCGACTTCCCATTTTCAACAGGTAGCCAGACTTCTCCAGGGATTCCTGCAGGGGTGGAGAGGGGAGGGGAGGGGAGGGAAGGGGGGTGGATAGAAAGGGAAAATCACTTGGGTTTCTGGACATCACATAGGCCAGCATGACCCAGCTGAGTCATTTCTTTGCAACTGGCACAAAAGTAAAATTGCCACATACCTACTATTTGAATTTTCAGAGCCTCACGCCCTGCTAAGGGCTCAGAAAGAACTAGATAAAGCGCAGGAGGGTTAATCCTGAAGAGGAAGGGCCATGCTGGTTGGGGAAAACAACAGCCTCCCAGGAGAAGAGGGTGGACCAGGGGCTGCAGAGCAAGAGGCCAGCCAGGGAGGCACCAGGAAGGAGAGAGACCTAAGCTGACCTTGGAGGAAAGGTCAGTCTCTCCTTCACAGATAATCTGAGAGGAGGAAGAGGAGGAAGGCCATCCCAGGTAGCAGGGAAGGGAGAAGAGGTTGGAAAAGCAGTGAGCAAATTGGCGCTGGGGCACAAGAGGTGATAAAAGGGTGGTAGAGGGGGTTGGAGCAAGAGCTGGGGGACGAGGGCCCTCTGGATTGGTGGCTGGCTGTGGCAGCTACGAGTAAACATCTGAGCCTCAAGTTTCCCCTGCACAGAAAACAGTCACAAGCCTCAGAGGACTGTGAGAGCTACTGAGACCACGTACAAAGCATGAGCTCTGCCTGGCACAGGATGTGATGTCAATAAATGGTAGCTCTCAGGGTCAGGCAGTGGGGCACCTGGTAGAGCAGACAAAGTTACCATACTCTAGGACCCAGGTTCAAGCCCCTGGGCCCCGTGTATAGGGTGGTGGTGGGGAACTTCATGAGTGGTAGAGCAGTGCTGTGAGTACGTTTCTTTCTCTTTTTAAATTTTATTTTAATTAATTAATTAATTAATTAATCTTTGCCTCCAGGGTTATTGCTGGGGCTCGGTGCCTGCACTACAAATCCATTGCTCCTGGAGGCCGTTTTTCCCACTCTGTTGCCCTTGTTATTGCTGTTATTATTGCTACTGCTGTTGTTGGATAGGACCGAGAGAAATCGAGAGAGATGGGGAAGACAGAGAGGGAGAGAGAAAGAGAGACACCTGCAGACCTGCTTCACCACTTGTGAAGCCATCCCCCTGCAGGTGGGGAGCTGGGGGCTCGAACCGAGATCCCTAAGTCGGTCCTTGCGCTTCGTGCCACGTGAGCTTAACCCGGTGCACTATCGCCCAGCCCTTTTCTCCTCTTCCCTTTCTCTCCCTCTCTGATTCTCTCTATCAGATTAAAGGAAAGAAAAAAGGAAAAAAAGAAAATAAAAAAACATTATCTCTGAGCAATCTAGAAGAAACATATAGATGATGACTCCTAGAGCCAGACAGGGCTCCCCCACTGGCTGTTCTGGGCTTGAAAGTAGAGCTCCTCAGCACCTTCCGCATGAGGCCTGAATGTACAGACACCCTGCAAACCCACTCCCCATGGCCTCACAGCAGGGCAGGGGACCCCTCCCCTCCCACTGTGTCTTCCAGTGTCTTGTTCCCTGGGGGACAAGACCACCCTGCTTGCTCAGTCCCCACAGGGTGTGGGGTCTCACTCCTGGCTCACCCTGCCCAGGCCCAGCCCGTCAGTGGAGTAGGACGAGGTGCGCTGCAGTTTGTGCTCAGGCTCGGAGTAGTCGCTGTCCAGGGAGCAGGCATCGGGAGGGATGGCATAGTCACCCTCGGAGCTCAGTGAGGACATGGAGACACCTGGATAATGGGGGTGGGGACGTAGGGGGAGTCCAGGACTGAGCCCCACCCACCTCCAGCCCACAGTCTGCTTCCCCTAACTCCAGATCTTCCAAATCTAGTGCTGAGAGTCCACAGACAGAGACCAATTCACACACCTTCCCCAGCAAGACTCCCCACTGGAGGCAGTGAGGGCCCCTGTTGATGCCTCACCCCCACCCTGCTTCCCCTTCATTGTGTACCTCTCTTGAAGGCCCGAGGGCTGCCCAGTCCACTGGTCCTCCTGGACTCAGGGCTGAGGATGGACATCCGGAAGCTGGCCTGCGAGCTGCAGTCGTCCTCAGAGCCCGAGGACTCATCGGCGAAGGGGACACTGCTGATCTGCGTGGCTCTCTGCAAGACAGGCCCCGCCAATTGCAGCCCCACACCTGCTCTCTGGCTCTGCCTCCAGATGCCCAGGCTGTGGCCACCACAGCCTGTTGGGGACACACGGAACACGGCACATGGACCTCATCGCCATTGGGGTCACCGAGCAGGCATCTATCTTCCCTAGCCCCACTCCTGCATCCTCAATCTCAGTGTTTCTCCTTGGGCCACCCTCCCGCTCCCACACCACAAACGATCCTTTGAGGTCCCCAAAGGGCAGCCTCACTCAGGCTAACAATATCTGGCCTCTGTGACCCTCATCCTCTGCCACTAGGGGGCCAGTATGCCACACCATGGACCATGTGGACAATGTGTGACAGGAGCTTGAAAACAAATGGGTGGTAAAATGAGAGGCCATTGCCACTGGCCAACACTTAACAAGACTGAAGTCTCAGTGTTGTTGGAAGTGTGTGTGTGTGTGTGTGTGTGTGTGTGTGTGTGTGTGTGGTGGGGGAACCCAGTCTGCAGTGAGATGAAGACTTGCTAGGAGCCACTTTGGCAGTCCCTGTCAAAATTTTAAACACGTCAACAAGGGTAACAAAAGGGAATAAATAAATAAGTAAATATAAAAAAAATAAATAAATAAACATGTATATATTTGCCCATAAATTCCACTTCTAGAACTGTGTCCTACAGAAATTTATGTTACATGTACCAGGATATGTCCCCACAGTGATGCTCACCACAACATTTATTTCAGAGCTAGACATAAACTCTACATGGTCAATCAGTGAAGGATAGATTAAGGTAGTTTTGGGGCATCTATACTGAAAGATACTAGAGAGCCCTAAACAGAAAGGCAGGAATTGAAGGGATGAGGAAGGAAGCCAGCAGGAGGACCTGACTGCATGGCTGTGAGGACAGCAAGAGATAGAATGGCATGCACAACTGATCTTGTGTAAGTGTGTGTGTGTGTGTGTGTGTGTGTGTGTGTGTGTGTACACGTGAGAGAAGAATGGATTGTTGGAAATACAAGTGTAAAATGCCATCAGAAGGCCTTGTAGACTAAACTCCAAACCATTACTGAGAGAAAAACAACTTGAGAGGAAATTACCACTCTGGGCTTTTGAATTTTCTTTAAAAAAAAAAAAAGTGTTACCAAGAAACCAGTAACATAAAGAGACAAAAGCATGTTTGAGAACATCATGTTGTGGTTATATATAATTTCTCTTGAAAATACGTAGAGACATCATGGGCAGTATATGGGAGTGTGTGTCTGACTGAACACACACAAGAAATTCTGGAAGGTATCCCACTGCCGCCTGGGTAGGCACCTGAAAAGATGGGAGAAGAGGTGGAACAGACAGTGGTTTAACCTTTCATGTTTATTAGGCTCACAATCACGTCAAGGTTTCCTAGAAATGTAGAATATTTATAATAAAAATACAATAAAGGAGTTGGTCAGTAGCACAGCGGGTTAAGCGCATGTGGCGCGAAGTGCAAGGACCGGTGTAAGGATCCCGGTTGGAGCCCTCAGCTCCCCACCTGCAGGGGAGTCGCTTCACAGGCAGTGAAGCAGGTCTGCAGGTGTCTATCTTTCTCTCCCCCTCTGTCTTCCCTTCCTCTTTCCATTTCTCTCTGTCCTATCCAACAATGATGACATCAATAACAACAACAACTAGAAGAATAAATCAACAAGGGCAATAAAAGGGAATAAATAAATTTTTAAAAAATACAATAAAC
Source organism: Erinaceus europaeus (assembly GCF_950295315.1). Classification (NCBI taxonomy): domain Eukaryota; kingdom Metazoa; phylum Chordata; class Mammalia; order Eulipotyphla; family Erinaceidae; genus Erinaceus; species Erinaceus europaeus. The sequence continues at coordinate 25,437,377 of NC_080177.1, forward strand.
AGTAAAAATAAAATGGCCCATGAGGGCCAGAGCTACCTAAGGCCCTACTTCAGCCATTGCATGCTGAGACAAGGGGTTTCCTGGTTGGGGGCACCCTTCTCCTCAGACAGCAACTTCTTACCCCCTTCAGGGATGTGTAGACTGGCACGGTGAGGTTCTTGTAGACAAGGCCAGAGAAAGGCCCCCCAGGAGATCCGAGGGCAGGAGGGCTTGAAGCAGCAAGGCCTGAGGCTGGAAGACTTGAGGCTGGAAGGGGTAGAGAAGAAGTGTGTGTGAGAATAATCCAGATAACCTAGTAAGGAAAGGGGGTGGGTGGGTGGGTTCCTGTGTATGGGATCCTGGGTTCAACCCCTAGCACCACATAAAATGGTAGAGTGGGTTTGGTTCTGTCTCTAAATAAATACATACACATTAGTCCCAGTCCTGTGACTGTTTACTTCCATTCCTGCCCAGGAGGTGAGGAGAGAACCTGAAGTGTTTCCTTTTTATTTATTTATTTTCCCTTTTGCTGCCCTTGTTGTTTTATTGTTGTAGTTATTATTATTGTTGTTGTTGATGTTGTTGTTGTTAGATAGGACAGAAAGAAATGGAGAGGAGGGGAAGACAGAGAGGGGGAGAGAAAAACAGACACCCGTAGACCTGCTTCACCACCTGTGAAGTGACTCTCCTGCAGGTGGGGAGCCAGGGACTTGAACCGGGATCCTTACTCTGGTCCTTGCACTTGGCGCCACCTGAGCTTAATCTGTTGTGCTACCGCCCAACTCCCGTGTTTCCTTTTTTTTTTTTTTTTATTTCCCTTTTGTTGCCCCCGTTGTTTTTCTATTGTTGTAGTTATTACTGTTGTTGATGTCATTGTTGGATAGGACAGAGAGAAATGGAGAGAGGAGAGGAAGACAGAGAGGGGGAGAGAAAGATAGACACCTGCAGACCTGCTTCACTGCCCGTGAAGAGACTCCCCTGCAGGTGGGGAGCCGGGGGCTTGAACTGGGACCCCTGCACCGGATCCCTGCGCCACGTGGCTTAACCACTGCGCCACCGCCAGACTCCCGCGTTTCCTTTTTTTTTAACTGCCAGGGTTACCTCTGGGATTTACTAACTTCTTGACTCCCAGTGGCCTTTTCTTTTCCTTTTTATTATTATTCTTTTTCTTTTTCTTTCCTTTCTTCAGATAGACAGAGATAAACAGAGAAAGGGGGAGAGAAAGAGAGACCTCTGCAGCACTGCTCCACCAATTATGAAGCTTTCCCCCACTACAGGTGGGGACTGGGGCTTGAACCCTGGTCCCTCCTGCACAGTGACCTATGTACTCTACTGGTTAAGCCAACACTTGGCCTCCCTGCACCATTTTCTTTTCCTTCACTTCACCTGACTTAATGAGGTGAGAGGAGACGGGGGGGGGGGGGGGTTTGCCATCAGGTGACTCTGGCCCTGGGTGATCCCCCCACCCACATGGGCATCTCACGAGACTCACAGCTATAGGTGGTGTTGCTTCTGGGAGACACATCTGACAGCCTCATGCCTGATGTGGCCACAGCATATATTCGGCTTTCCTGAAATGAGAGTTCCCAGGAGAGTTAGGGCCCAGCACACTCTGGGGGTGTGGAGGAGCAGCATGGGGTCCCTTAAGGCAAGAAGAAAGGACTGAGGCTGCTGTGATGAGAGTGGGAGAAGAAGACTGGGGCAGGGGTAGGGCTGTGTGGTGCAGCTGGGGATCCCACTCGGTCCAAGTAGTCAAATTCACCATAAGAATGGTATTTCTGTCAGTAGTGTTGGCTCTACCCAGGACAGGCCTCCATCTTCAAGAGGGTATGAAAGAGAAGTGTGAAGAACTCTGGTTCAACAAATATAGCAGTGCTTTACAAAAGGCCGTCCAATGCCAAACCTGTGGGTTTCTAGAGACTCTAAACTGGCAAATAAGTATATTTGACTCCCTCAAGCTGAGAAAAGTCCTGACTTCTCAGACTTAACCATTCCCATCCCCCTCAGCCTTGACACAGCCCCACGGTTATTGTCCTGTTAGTCAGTGAAAAGATGGGCAACTCTCTGGCCACTATGGCTTCCCTTTCGCTCTCTTTTTTCTTCTTCTTTTTTTTTTTTTTTTTAAGATTTATTTATGAGAAGAGGGAAAGGAAAGAACTACAGCAATGCTGGGGATTAAACTTGGGGCCTCATGCATGAAGATCCAATGCTTAATCCACTGTGCCACCTCTGGGCTGCAGCTGCCATGGTTTTCTAAGTTGACAGGGATGGTCTTGTATCAGGGACCTTGGTCAGACTTGGCATTGTTTTCTTTAGCAGCAAGTCACCAAGAGGACTGCAAACAGAATGGCTCCTTCCACCAGCACCAACAATTCCTACCCTGGTTCTGCCTCTCTTCCCAGCCTCTTACCCAGGATGGAAATCGGTGCAGTGGGGGTGTAGGTGGTTTGATCTCCAAGTCCACTTCCAGCTCAGGGCCTGGGGCCTTTGAGCTCTCTCTTTCCGCTCTCTTCCCTGCGGTTGATGGCTCCTCCATCTCCATCTTCTCGGGTTCCTCACGCAGCTCAGCTGGAGCCTCCACCTTGGGAAGGCTGGAGGGGTGGAAGGCTGGAAGGGTCCCAGCCTCAACAATCACTCTAAAGTCAAAGCCCCCAGGGCCCACCTGGGGTTGGCTGTGGTGCCGTTTGGCTAGCCGGATGCTGTCCTGGCGGGTGCCAGGAGCCCACACCTTCGGCAGGGTCAGGCTGCTGCCGGGGCGACCATCCCTTGCACAGGCCTTTGTCCCAGGGAGTGTACCTCCCTGACCAGGGGCCAGGCCCTCACCCCAGGAAGCTGAGCCATGTCTGGGCACTGGAGGCTTCACACAAAGCTGGCCAGGAGAACCCTCTCTTCCCAGATGAGGTGGGATGGTCTTGGCCTCAATTTCCCCTGGGCAGATAAGGCTGGAACTAGAATCTTCTGAGGGACCATCTGCTTTAAAGCCACAGTCCTTGCTGTGCAAACTGCCAGGAGATGGTGCTGGCATGACTGCCTGCAGTGCAGCCTGGAGCTTAGAAACACTGTCCTGCCACACTGGCTGGGGTCCTGGCTCTGAAGGTGGAGACTCCTGCTCTGGAGTTCCCTGGTGATTCACCAGTAGGTCTCCTGAAGGTGCCATCTGAAGAGCTGTGGTTAAGGCAAAAATAGACATATAGAGAGCTCCCTTGATTCAGTCCCAGGCCTTACCCACCATGCGTGCGCGCGCGCACGCGCGCGCGCACACACACACACACACACACACACACACACACTCTTACCTTCTAGTGCATCTTGAAGGGCCCCCATCTGCTCTATCAGGCGCTGATTACAGCTTTTCAGGTGGTGATTCTCAGTCTCAAGCTAGACAAAAAACAAAAACGCTGATCTAGAACATTCAGTCCACAGACTCAGACATATCATTCAAAATAAGGCTAGAATCCTACTAAAAGGCCAAATCTTTGAAAACTGCAGGTGGCATCTCATCACTTCAGGGCTGACCCTCCCTGGAAGCTCCACCTGCTTCCTGTGAAAACCGTGTGTGTGTGTGTGTGTGTGTGTGTGTGTGTGTGTCCATCCCAGAGTACTACTCATCTTTGGCTTATGGTCTTGTTGGGAATTGAACCTGGGAACTGTGCGTCTCCAGTATGAAAGTCTTTGCTATAAAATGCTGTGAAATATCTCTGGCCCTGCAAACTGACTTTAGTTGGGATAGAATTCCATTTGGGAATTTAATTTGGATATAATTAATTTAGTTTGGATAGAATCCCAGAATTCTGCATTTTTAGTTATTTTTGCTTTTTTTTTTAAATTGTGAAAAGTAAAACATGCATAAAAACTGTATAACTAACTAGGGGGTCGGGCGGTAGCACAGCAGGTTAAGCGCAGGTGGCGCAAAGCGCAACAACCAGCATAAGGATCCTGGTTCAAGCCCCTGGCTCCCCACCTGCAGGGGAGTCGCTTCACAGGTGGTGAAGCAGGTCTGCAGGTGTCTATCTTTTTCTTCCCCTCTCTGTCTTCCCCTCCTCTCTCCATTTCTCTCTGTCCTATCCAACAACGATGACATCAATAACAACAACAATAATAACTAGAACAATAATAACTACAACAATAAAACAACAAGGACAACAAAAGGGAATAAATAAATAAATAAATATATAAAACAAAAAAACAAAAACTGTATAACTACTAAAGTACACTTTAGCAAATGATTCTGATATTAACACTCATGTGACCATTAACACTCATGTGACCAGGTTAAGAAACAGAAATGTGTGTTGGGATCATAGCACAGTGGTTACACAATTGGTTTTCATGCGTGAGACCACAAGATCCCTGTTTCAGTCTCTGGTACCACCATAAAGCAATGTTGAAAAGGGCTCTGGTGAGAGAGAGAGAAGGAGAAAAAGTCAGGGGGAAGGGAACTTCATGAGTGGTAAAGCAGTGGTGCAGGTATCTCTTTTCTGTATCCTTTCTGTCTTTTCCTGCCCTCTCAATCCTATCAAATAAAACAAAGGAAGGAAAAAACAAAAAAGGAAAAACTAGCTGCCAGGAGCAGTGGAGTTGTCATGCAAGGACTGAGCCCCAGTGATAACCCTGGTGGCAAAGAAAGAGAAAGAGGGGAGGGGAAGAGGAATGGAAAAGAGGAGAGGGGGAGGGGAGAAAAAAAAGAGACAGAAAGAAAGGAAATTTCCAGCACCCACACAATCCCAGACCTCCCTTCCTGATCCCTCCCTCCCCCCACAAAGGCAACCACACAGAATGTAAACAAAATGAAGGAAAACTGAACAAAAATTAAGGCCACTCAAGGCCTCACAAATAGGAGACCAAAAACTGCTTTGGAATGAGAGCAACCCCTACCATCTCCCTCCCAGATTCGATGGATGAGTTTTCCACTCACCTCTGCTAGCTTTAGAGTCACCCATTCCTTAATCTTTGCAGCTTTTTCTTGAACACCTTTTGCTTCCTCAGCTCTCATCTGCTTCTGTAAGAAAGAGTGGGCCTTTAGTTAACCTCAGCAGCCATCAGTTTAGCAAAAAAAAAAAAAATCCCCAAAAAGTCATGAAGGAAATGGCTAATAGACATAATATCACTCTCTCCATATATAACCACTGCTTCTTATCAACATTTCTTTTATATCAAAGCACAATATTAACCAGGGGTTGATTTGCAACACAAATGACATATATAGAAAGGGCTCATTTGGGGGCTGGTTGAGTGCACGTGTAACAATTCGTAAGGATCTGGGTTCAAGCCTCTGGTCCCCACCTGCCGGGGGAAAGCTTCACAAGTGGTGAAACAAGGCTGCAGGTGTCTCTCTGTCTCTCTCCCTCTCTACCTCCCCTACTCCTCTTAATTTCTGTCTCTATCCAATAATAAATAAATATATTTTTTAAAAAGATTTAAAAAATTAAAATTAAAAAGGGGGTCATTTGAAATGGACAATTCAGGTTTCTGCATTTTGACTATAAAGAATAACTGTGGCTATCGATATTTTTTATCCATATGTGTGTGCACATACATGCTTTCATTTCTCTTGAATATATATACCCAGGGCCTTTGAGAAACTGCTAGACTGTTTCCCAAAGTGATGGCACTCATTTGTTCTCCCACCAGCAGTGTATAAGGTTTCCAAACTCTGTGTCCTCTGTCTGTTTTCTATTATTATTATTATTAATTATCACCCTAGTAGATGCAAAGTGATTTTTCACTGTAATTGCCATATACAAATGAAAATCTCCTTAGTTATAAAATGCGAAGAATATAAACAGACAATTAACAAAAACAACAACAACAAAGGGAAGGAAATCTGTGGAAAGCTGTTCAACAGCAGAGATGCTATTAAGTTGGCAAAGAAAGATGAGACATTATTTCCTCCATTGAATGAACCGTTTAAAAGTTTGATGGTAACATTAAAGATGTATTTGGAGACTCCACCCAGGGGCAAGGGAAACAAAACCAAAAATGAATAAATGGGACTATATCAAATTAAAAAGCTTTTACACATCCGAAGAAAATTCCATAAGGATAAGCTGGAAACCCAACAAATAGGAAAAGATATTTTCATACTACCCTTTAGATAAGCAGTTGATATCAAGCATCTCTAAAGAACTAACACAGCGGGAGTTGTGTGGTAGCGCAATGGGTTAAGCGCAGGTGGTGCAAAGTGCAAGGATCCTGGTTTGAGCCCCCGGCTCCCCACCTGCAGGGGAGTCGCTTCACAGGTGGTAAAGCAGGTCTGCAGGTGTCTGTCTTTCTCTCCCCCTCTCTACCCTCCTCTCTCCATTTTTCTCTGTCCTATCCAACAAAAAAGACATCAATAACAACAACAATAATAATCACAACAATAAAACAAGGGCAACAAAAGGGAATGAATAAATAAATAAATAAGTAAAATTTTAAAAGACAGCTCAACAAAAAGAAAAGAATAACCCAATAAAAAAAGTGGGCAGAAGATATGAATAGATGATTCTCTAAAGAAGAGATACACATGATCCACAGACATATTCAGAAATGCTCTGATTCACTCATCATTAGACAAATGCAAATCAAAACCACATTGAGATTCCACCTCAAACCTGTAAGAATGGGATCCATCAATAAAATAAGAGAAAGTAAGTATTGGAGAGGATGTGGAGAGGAACTCTACTACACTGCTGGTGGGGGGATGCAACAGGTACAATCACTATAGAGAATAGGATAGAGAATCCTTAAACAAATACAGATGGAAATGCCATATGATCCAGCAATTCCACTACTAGGCATATACCCAAAAGATATAATAACACTGATTTGAAAGGATATATACACCCCCATGTTCATAGCGGTTTTATTCACAATAGGAAAAACCTGGAAACAACCAAAATGCCCTTCCACAGATAAGTGGATAAAGAACTTGTGGGACATATACTCAATGGAGTATTATTCAGCAATAAAAAATATGATGCTGTGTCCTTTGGAATAACGTGGATGGAACTGGAGAAGATTATGCTTAGTGAAGCAAGTAAGGAGGCGAAGGACAACGACCGAATGGTTTCACTCAGATGCGGAACATAGAGTATTGAGTATATGAATGTGAAAAAAACGAAATATCAACCTACATCTAAGACTGTGAGAGAACTAGAGTGGTTACCTATGGGGGTGGGGATGGGGACACACATCTTTGGGGATGGAAGTGGTGAAAAAACAAAGAAAAATTAAAAAGAAAACTTTGATGGTATCACAATTTGTCAAGAAAGCTAAAAAAAAAAAAAAAAAACCTTTTAAACAAAATGGCCAAGTCTTTCAGGGGCACTTTGATCATATTTTTATCAAACCTGCTACTTAGGAATCATTTGTTGCAATATAACTGATAAAGAAAAAAAAAGTCAAAATACTTAGGACTTGAAATAACCTCCACGCAGGCCCCACACGTATGGACATCTAATCTTTGACAAAGGGGCCCAGACTATTATATGGGGGAAGCAGAGTCTCTTCAACAAATGGTGTTGGAAACAATGGGTTGAAACATGCAGAAGAATGAAACTGAATCACTGTATTTCACCAAATACAAAAGTAAATTCCAAGTGGATCAAGGACTTGGATGTTAGACCAGAAACTATCAGATACTTAGAGGAAAATATTGGAAGAACTTTTTTCCGCATAAATTTTAAAGACATTTTCAATGAAACGAATCCAATTACAAGGAAGACTAAGGCAAGTATAAACCTATGGGACTACATCAAATTAAAAAGCTTCTTCACAGCAAAAGAAACCACTACCCAAATCAAGAGACCCCTCACAGAATGGGAGAAGATCTTTACATGCCATACATCAGATAAGAGTTTAATAACCAACATATATAAAGAGCTTGCCAGACCCAACAACAAGACAACAAATAACCCCATCCAAAAATGGGGGGAGGACTTGGACAGAATATTCACCACAGAAGAGATCCAAAAGTCTGAGAAACACATGAAAAAATGCTCCAAGTCTCTGATTGTCAGAGAAATGCAAATCAAGACAACAATGAGATATCACTTCACTCCTGTGAGAATGTCACACATCAGAAAAGGTAACAGCAGCAAATGCTGGAGAGGGTGTGGGGTCAAAGGAACCCTCCTGCACTGCTGGTGGGAATGTCAATTGGTCCAACCTCTGTGGAGAACAGTCTGGAGAACTCTCAGAAGGCTAGAAATGGACCTACCCTATGACCCTGCAATTCCTCTCCTGGGGATATATCCTAAGGAACCCAACACATCCATCCAAAAAGATCTGTGTACACATATGTTCTTGGCAGCCCAACTTGTAATAGCCAAAACCTGGAAGCAACCCAGGTGTCCAACAACAGATGAGTGGCTGAGCAAGTTGTGGTATATATACACAATGGAATACTACTCAGCTGTAAAAAATGGTGACTTCACCGTTTTCAGCCGATCTTGGATGGACCTTGAAAAAATCACGTTGAGTGAAATAAGTCAGAAACAGAAGGATGGGGGATTCGACTTCCGGAGGCGGAGCTACGAGCAGCAGATCGCTTTCTCTCCTCTCCTCTCCTCTCCTGGATCAACTAGGAATACCAAAGGAGACCACCCGGACCGAAACAAGACAGGACTAGAATGACCACAGAAACCCAGTAAATCACCCGTGAGTACAAACACGCGTGGCTGGTGACAGAGAGGAGAGAGGGGCCTAAGGAGAGATTAAGTGACTGCTAACAGTTCGACAGTTTGTCAGTGGAGACACCACCTCCAGTCTGCTCCACCAACAAGGGGACAGCTGAAGGGAGGAAAGGACTCCCCAGAGACTCACCAAGTACAACTCTGAGTCTCCATTGCTACTACCCTCAGAATCTGGAGCAGCAACAGGGAGGGACACCAGGGCACAGAGATCTAACCGGGAAACTCAGGAGAAGACCTATACCTCGGTGGCATAGCTGAAGGGCTGTGAAAGTCTCTTTGCATAACCACTGGATTATCTCTGCCACACCCTGCTTTATCTCTTGGTCAGGAGTCATTGATTAAGCCAAGAAGCCTATTGATAGTTTAAAAGCCCTCAGGCTACCATAGCCTACAGGGGAAAAAAAAAAAAGGCTTTTACACCACTGAACTCCAACTCAGGGATTGAAAAAACTGTTAACTTATATAAAATGGTTAAAACAACAAGAAAAAATAATGGAGACTCGAACCAGGACAAGAGTCCAGCTAAAAGTCCTCCAGAGGGTGAAGCACAAAACAACGAGTTCAACATCCAAACATTAGCTAAGGAAATATCACAGGAGTGAGTAAAGAGTTTGAAAAAATTGTAATCAGAACTGCAGGAACAACAAATGAGAATATGGAAGAAAATTCTAATAATCTCATGGTTATTAGAGAGCTGAAAGCTGAAATTGCTGAGCTAAGAAGGCAACTAGCTGAAGAAGCTAAAACAGTATCAGAGCAGGGCAACAAAATAGATGAACTCCAGAAAGCAGTAGAGGGCAGAGAGAATAGAATCAATGAGGCTGAAGACAGAATTAGCAAGATTGAGGATGAATTAGAGACAACTAAAAAAGAAGTAGGAGATCTCAAAAAGAGATTAAGAGATGCTGAAAACAACAACAGAGTCCTATGGGATGACTTCAAAAGAAACAATATACGCATTATTGGCTTACCAGAGGAAGAAAGAGAAGGGGAGGAAGAAAGCGTTCTCCAGGCCATAATAGCTGAAAATTTCTCTAGTCTAGACAACACCAAAGACATAAAGATTCAAGACCCAGAGGGTCCCAAACAGAATTAACCCAGACCTAAAGACACCAAGACATGTCATACTTAGATTGGAAAGGAATAAGGATAAAGAAAGGATCCTCAAGGCTGCAAGAGAAAAACAAAGAGTCACCTACAAAGGAAAACCCATAAGATTAGCAGCAGACTTCTCCATACAAACACTACAGGCCAGAAGAGAATGGCAAGATATCTATCGAGTGCTCAATGAGAAAGGCTTTCAGCCAAGAATACTATATCCTGCTAGATTGTCATTCAGACTAGATGGAAGCATCAAAACCTTCTCAGACAAGCAACAGTTGAAGGAAGCAACCATCACCAAGCCTGCCTTGAAAGAAGTTCTGAAAGGTTTCCTATAAACAACCAGACCACCACAAATAGAACATATATCAAAACACTCTAAAACTCTACAAGAGTGGCGTTAAAATATCTTCAATCTTTGATATCAATAAATGTGAATGGCCTGAATTCACCTATTAAAAGACACAGAGTAGGAAGATGGATCAGAAAACACAACCCAACAATATGTTGTCTACAGGAAACTCACCTAACGCAACAAGACAAACACAGACTTAAAGTGAAAGGATGGAAAACTATCATTCAAGCCAATGGCCCACAAAAAAGGGCAGGAACAGCTATTCTCATATCTGACATGATAGACTTTAAAATACATAAGATTAAAAAAGATAGGAATGGACACTACTTAATGCTCAGAGGATCAGTCAATCAAAAGGACTTAACAATTATTAATATCTATGCACCCAATGAGAAGCCATCTAAATACATCAAACTTCTACTGAAAGAGCTACAGCAATATATTAACAGTAACACAATCATAGTAGGGGACTTCAACACCCCACTCTCTCAACTTGACAGATCATCCAGGAAGAAAATCAGTAAAGACATAAGGGAGCTAAATGAAGAGATAGATAAACTAGAACTATTGGACATTTTCAGAGTCATTCATCCCAAGAAACTGGAATACACATTTTACTCAAATCCACATGGATCATTCTCAAGGATAGACCATATGTTAGGCCACAAAGACAGCATCAGCCTATTCAAAAGCACTGAAATCATCCCAAGCATCTTCTCAGACCACAGTGGAATTAAACTAACACTTAACAATCAACAAAAGATTAGTAACAGTACCAAAATGTGGAAGCTCAACAGTACACTTCTTAACAACTTCTGGGTCAAAGAGGAAATCAAGGAAGAAATCAAAATGTTTCGAGAGTTCAATGAAAATGAAGACACAAGCTATCAAAATATTTGGGACACAGCTAAAGCAGTCCTAAGAGGGAAGTTCATAGCTATACAAGCACACATTAGGAAACAAGAAAAGGCACAAATAAACAGACTGATTGCACATCTTAAAGACCTAGAAGAAGAACAACAAAGGAACCCTAAAGCAACCAGAAGGACAGAAATTACTAAAGTTAGGGCAGAAATAAATAACATTGAGAATAGGAAAACCATACAAAAGATCAATGAAAGTAAATGTTGGTTCTTCGAAAGAGTAAACAAAATCGACAAACCTTTAGCCAGACTCACAAAACAAAAAAGGGAGAAGACCCAAATAAATCGGATAGTAAATGAAAGAGGAGATATCACAACAGACACTGCAGAAATTCAACATATCATGCGAGGCTTCTATGAACAACTATATGCCACCAAGTTAGAGAACCTGGAAGAAATGAATGATTTCCTAGATACCTACCAACTTCCAAAACTAAGTAAAGAGGAAGTGGATAACATGAACAGGCCCATCACAGCTAATGAAATTGAAACAGTTATCAAAAATCTTCCCAAAAATAAAAGTCCTGGACCAGATGGTTTTACAAATGAATTCTACAAAACTTTCAAAGAAGAACTAATACCTCTACTTTTAAAAGTCTTCCAGAAGATTGAAGACACTGGAATACTCCCTGCCAGCTTCTATGAAGCCAACATCACCCTGATACCAAAAGCAGACAGGGACACAACCAAAAAAGAAAACTACAGACCAATATCTCTGATGAACATAGATGCGAAAATATTGAACAAAATTCTAGCCAACCGGATACAGCAGTATATTAAAAAGATTGTTCATCATGACCAAGTGGGGTTTATCCCAGGCATGCAAGGTTGGTTTAATATACGTAAATCAATCAATGTGATCCACCACATCAACAAAAGCAAGACCAAAAACCACATGATCATATCAATAGATGCAGAGAAAGCCTTTGACAAAATACAACATCCCTTTATGATCAAAACACTACAAAAAATAGGAATAGATGGAAAATTCCTGAAGATAGTGGAGTCTATATATAGCAAACCTACAGCCAACATCATACTCAATGGTGAAAAACTGGAAGCATTTCCCCTCAGATCAGGTACTAGACAGGGCTGCCCACTATCACCATTACTATTCAACATAGTGTTGGAAGTTCTTGCCATAGCAATCAGGCAGGAGCAAGGAATTAAAGGAATACAGATTGGAAGAGAAGAAGTCAAACTCTCCTTATTTGCAGATGACATGATAGTATACATGGAAAAACCTAAGGAATCTAGCAAGAAGCTTTTGGAAATCATCAGGCAATACAGTACTGTGTCAGGCTATAAAATTAACATTCAAAAGTCAGTGGCATTCCTCTATGCAAACACTAAGTTAGAAGAAATTGAAATCCAGAAATCAGTTCCTTTTTCTATAGCAACAAAAACAATAAAATATCTAGGAATAAACCTAACCAAAGAAGTGAAAGACTTGTATACTGAAAATTATGAGTCACTACTCAAAGAAATTGAAAAAGACACAAAGAAGTGGAAAGATATTCCATGTTCATGGGTTGGAAGAATTAACATCATCAAAATGAATATATTACCCAGAGCCATCTACAAATTTAATGCTATCCCCATCAAGATCCCAAGCACATTTTTTAGGAGAATAGAACAAATGCTACAAATGTTTATCTGGAACCAGAAAAGACCTAGAATTGCCAAAACAATCTTGAGAAAAAAGAACAGAACCGGAGGCATCACACTGCCAGATCTCAAACTATATTATAGGGCCATTGTCATCAAAACTGCTTGGTACTGGAACATGAACAGACACACTGACCAGTGGAATAGAATTGAGAGCCCAGAAATGAGGCCCCACACCTATGGACATCTAATCTTTGACAAAGGGGCCCAGACTATTACATGGGGAAAGCAGAGTCTCTTCAACAAATGGTGTTGGAAACAATGGGTTGAAACATGCAGAAGAATGAAGCTGAATCACTGTATTTCACCAAATACAAAAGTAAATTCCAAGTGGATCAAGGACTTGGATGTTAGACCAGAAACTATCAGATATTTAGAGGAAAATATTGGAAGAACTTTTTTCCGCATAAATTTTAAAGACATTTTCAATGAAACGAATCCAATTACAAGGAAGACTAAGGCAAGTATAAACCTATGAGACTACATCAAATTAAAAAGCTTCTTCACAGCAAAAGAAACCACTACCCAAATCAAGAGACCCCTCACAGAATGGGAGAAGATCTTTACATGCCATACATCAGATAAGAGTTTAATAACCAACATATATAAAGAGCTTACCAGACTCAACAACAAGACAACAAATAACCCCATCCAAAAATGGGGGGAGGAATTGGACAGAATATTCACCACAGAAGAGATCCAAAAGGCCGAGAAACACATGAAAAAATGCTCCAAGTCTCTGATTGTCAGAGAAATGCAAATCAAGACAACAATGAGATATCACTTCACTCCTGTGAGAATGTCACACATCAGAAAAGGTAACAGCAGCAAATGCTGGAGAGGGTGTGGGGTCAAAGGAACCCTCCTGCACTGCTGGTGGGAATGTCAATTGGTCCAACCTCTGTGGAGAACAGTCTGGAGAACTCTCAGAAGGCTAGAAATGGACCTACCCTATGACCCTGCAATTCCCCTCCTGGGGATATATCCTAAGGAACCCAACACATCCATCCAAAAAGATCTGTGTACACATATGTTCTTGGCAGCACAATTTGTAATAGCCAAAACCTGGAAGCAACCCAGGTGTCCAACAACAGATGAGTGGCTGAGCAAGTTGTGGTATATATACACAATGGAATACTACTCAGCTGTAAAAAATGGTGACTTCACAGTTTTCAGCCGATCTTGGATGGACCTTGAAAAAATCATGTTGAGTGAAATAAGTCAGAAACAGAAGGATGAATATGGGATGATCTCACTCTCAGGCCGAAGTTGAAAAACAAGATTAGAAAACACAAGTCGAACCTGAAATGGAATTGGAGTATTACACCAAAGTAAAAAACTCTGGGGTGGGTGGGTGGGTGAGGACAATACAGGTCCATGAAAAATGATGAATGAAATAGTGGGGGTTGTATTGCTAAATGGGAATCTGGGGAATGTTATGCATGTAAAAAAAAAAAAAAAAGAAGTAGAAACGCAAAGCAGAAATTGACTGAGTTTGGAGTATGGCACCAAAGTAAGAAAGCAGAAGTATACTAGAGTTTGCAGTGAGTACCTCCCTAATACTTCCTCTCCACTTTTCCAAGCTTTGGGTCCATGATTGCTCAACAATTTGTTTGGCTTTGTATGTTAACTCTCTTTTCAGTCACCAGGTTCCAGGTGTCATCAGGATGCCGGCCAGACTTCCCTGGATTGAAGACACCACCAATGTGTCCTGGAGCTCAGCTTCCCCAGAGACCCATCCTACTAGGGAAAGAGAGAGGCAGACTGGGAGTATGGACCGACCAGTCAACGCCCATGTTCAGCGAGGAAGCAATTACAGAAGCCAGACCTTCTACCTTCTGCAACCCTCAATGACCCTGGGTCCATGCTCCCAGAGAGATAGAGAATGGGAAAGCTATCAGGGGAGGGGGTGGGTTAAAAAAAAAAAAAAAAGAAACAGAAGGATGAATACGGGATGATCTCACTCTCAGGCCGAAGTTGAAAAACAAGATTAGAAAAGAAAACACAAGTGGAACCTGAAATGGAATTGGAGTATTACACCAAAGTAAAAGACTCTGGGGTGGGTGGGTGGGTGGGGAGAATACAGGTCCATGAAAAATGATGAATGAAATAGTGGGGGTTGTATTGTTAAATGGGAATCTGGGGAATGTTATGCATGTAAAAAAAAAAGAAGTAAAAACGCAAAGCAGAAATTGACTGAGTTTGGAGTATGGCACCAAAGTAAGAAAGCAGAAGTACACTAGAGTTTGCAGTGAGTACCTCCCTAATACTTCCTCTCCACTTTTCCAAGCTTTGGGTCCAGGATTGCTCAACAATTTGTTTGGCTTTGTATGTTAACTCTCTTTTCAGTCACCAGGTTCCAGGTGTCATCAGGATGCCGGCCAGACTTCCCTGGATTGAAGACCCCACCAATGTGTCCTGGAGCTCAGCTTCCCCAGAGACCCACCCTACTAGGGAAAGAGAGAGGCAGACTGGGAGTATGGACCGACCAGTCAACGCCCATGTTCAGCAGGGAAGCAATTACAGAAGCCAGACCTTCTACCTTCTGCAACCCACAATGACCCTGGGTCCATGCTCCCAGAGGGATAGAGAGTGGGAAAGCTATCGGGGGAGGGGGTGGGATATGGAGATTGGGTAGTGGGAATTGTGTGGAGTTGTACCCCTCCTACCCTATGGTTTTGTTAATTAATCCTTTCTTAAATAAAAAAAAAAAGAAATAACCTCCATGCATACCAACAAAGGGTTGGCTACATAAACAAAATGAAAATAGTGCTTTGGGGTGGGGGTAGATAGCATAATGGTTATGCAAACAGACTGTCATGCCTGAGGCTCCAAAGTCCCAGGTTTAATCCCCCACACCACCACAAGCCAGAACTGAGCAGTGCCCTGGTAATTAAAAAAAAAAAAATAGTGCTTTGATGCATAAGACATCTTGATAATGAAACTGTTAAGAGTGCAGAGTGGGGTAGTTGGGCGGTAGTGCAGCGGGTTAAGCAAACGTGGTACAAAGCACAAGGATCAGCATAAGAATCCCGGTTCGAGCCCCCAGCTCCCCACCTGCAGGGGAGTCGCTTCACAAGCGGTGAAGCAGGTCTGCAGGTGTCTATCTTTCTCTCCCCCTTTCTGTTTTCCCCTCTTCTCTCCATTTCTCTCTGTCCTATCCAACAATGATGACATCAAGAACAACAATAATAACTACAAAAAAAAAAGGGCAACAAAAAGGAAGATATATATATATAAGAGTGCAGAGTGGAAAGGAAGAAGGAAGAGTTGGGGCTAGATGAAAAATACTGTCATTCATATGACCTGGCTTTTTTTTTTTTTCTTTTTTCCCCAGAACACATATAGTCATCTTTTTCCATTTAGGTAGAGAGGCAGAGAGAGGTAGGAACACCCTGGCATCTTCCAGATGGTGCTGGGACTTGAACTCAGATCACACACATGACAAAGCAGGTTCCCGACTTAGTGAGCTATCTCCCCAGCACCTTTTGCATATTTAACTACTAGCATCTATTACTTACCATTAAAAAAAAAAAAAAGTTAAATTAGGGGCCGGGCAGTGGTGTTTCAGGATGAGCACATGTTACAACACAGAAAGACCCATGTTCAAATTAGCACATTAACATGGCATTTCCCTCAAAATTACCAAAGAATAAGAGATGAAAGAAAAGTGAGGCTTGTTCCTCTCCTGCCCCCCCATTTCCTTCCTTGTTAACTTAGTTAAACTCCAGGCCACCTGAGCTAAAGGAACCCGACTGGCACGGAACTTTTGTGAACTGTATTGAGACTACTTTGAAATTCATCATTCAGAGCACTTAATAGTTGTCATCTGGTTGAAAATACAGAATCTCGGGGGCCGGGTGGTAGCACAGCGACTCAAGCGCACATGGTGCAAAGTGCAAGGACTGGCGTAAAGATCCCGGTTCGAGCCCCTGGCTCCCCATCTGCAGGGGGGTCACTTCACAAGAGGTGAAGCAGGTCTGCAGGTGTCTTTCTCTCCTCCCTCTGTCTTCCCTTTCTCTCTCCATTTCTCTGTCTCATCCAACAATAACAACAGCAGTAACAACAATGATAAACAACAAGGGCAACAAAAGGAAAAAGATAGCTTCCAGGAGCAGTGGATTTGTAGTGCAGGCACTGAGCCTCAGCAATAACCCTGGAGGCAAAAAAAAAAAAGAAGAAGAAAATACAGAACCTCATTCTTATCAGTTTAGATAAATGGAATTGAAAGATGGTCTGATGGAAATGCACTGAACCTTTCTGCATTACTCATCTCCAAATGAATTTTCACAAGGATGTTCAACAACATCTGAGAGATAAGTAACCACGGGAGATACACCTACCTATTCGTGTGTTTACCACAACATTTAACGTGCCATATTTTTAATTTTTAGAATGCCACACTCTGAAGACTTGTAAGGCTTTTTCAAGTGAAAATTTACATGCTTTTAAATATCTATTCCAAATGTGAATTTACAGTAGTTGGAATTTATATCTGTCCTTGTATATGAGAATTAATACTGTGACACTTGATAATATTTCAAATTATTCTTAGTCTTTCTGCTGAATTACTATTTGGTTAATATAAGTCCACATTATTTCCAGGTCCTGTCTTTTTTTTATCATACATGATTTCAGCTGTTGGAACAGTTAATTTATTTTTGTGAAAGATAAAGGAGAGGATGAGAGAGACCTGAGTAGTAGTCAGTTCTGATTTACACAGTTCCAGGGATTGAATGGGGGGGAGGGGGCTCAGGATTGCAAGTCCTGTGCTCTATTTGCTGAGCTAGCTCCCCAGCCCTAAGCTTTTGTCTTTAGGTTCCACAGTGAAAAATATGTGCTTTACAAGTGTGCAGAAGGGGAAAAGGCAGAGAAGCATCATGGGCTGACTTTTCACTATCTTCACAGACAAATAGAATTTTTAAAGAGAACCTTTGTTACTGTCATTCAAGTTTTCAACAAGTGTAATATAATTCTAGGTTCTAATTTTGATGGAATGGAATCCTGTGGATGCATCTATATGAATGGCGTCAGCTTCTTTCTCACTCTCTCTCTCCCCCACCCCCATGAAAAACTTTCCATCTCATATAAAAAAAAATAAAATTCTTTTTAGAAAAATATTTCATGGGGCCAGGTGGTGGTGAACCTGATTGAGTGCACATGTTATAATACACCCTTACGGACCCAGGTCCAAGCCCCCAACCCCCACCTGCTGGAGGAAAGCTTTGGGAGTGGTGAAACAGTGTTGCAGGTGTCTCTCTGTCTCTCTCCCTCTCTATCTCCCCTTCCCTCTCAATTTCTGGCTGTCTCTAGCCAATAAATAAATAAAGATTAAAAAGAGAGAAATACTTCACTGCAGGGCAAGAGAGGTAGTTCTGAGGCAGAGCGTATGCCTTGCTTATCAGAGGCCTTGTTCTCATCCTTGACACTACATATGGACAGAGTAACACTCTGGTCTTTCTTTCTCTCACACATAAAAAAAAAATAAGTGTTCTGCTAACAGGTGTTAAGGTTGATGAAGCCATCTCCTTTGCTTCAGATTGGATGGAGCTTGAAGAATCATGTTAGGTGAGAAAAGTCAAAAAGAGGATGAATACCAGATGCTCTCACTCAGAGGTGGAACTTAAGAAATGAGAACAGAGGGTGGGGGAGATAGCATAATGGTCTTCTTCTTCTAGCGTTTGCCCTTCTTCCGTAGCCAGTCAACAGCGTCAGGTTGAGCCTGATGTAAAGTTTCGAGACCTCCTTTGAATCTGGAGAGGTGGCAGTCGTTGACTATGTGGGTCATAGTCTGTCTGGAGCCGCAGGGGCAGTTCGGGTTGTCTCTGGCTCCCCAGCGATGGAACATAGCGGCGCACTGGCCATGGCCTGTTCGATAGCGATTGAGGAGGGCCCAATCCTAACGTGCTAGGTCAAAGCCGGGTTGACGCTTGCAGGGGTCTGTGATGAGGTGTTTGTTCTTTACCTTAGCTGACTGCCAACTCTGTTTCCAAGAGTCTGGAACAGAGAAGTTCAGTGTAGGCATAGGGGACCAGATTGGGTGACGAGACGTCAAGCGTTGGACAGGGTGGGCGAAGATATCCTCGTATATTGGCAGGTCCGGTGGAGCGTAGACGTGGGAAATGAACTTAGATGATGCCGCATCCCGACGAATATCTGGCGGGGCGATGTTGCTAAGAACTGGCAGCCATGGAACCGGGGTGGAACGGATGGTTCCAGAAATTATCCTCATGGAGGAATATAATTTGGAATTGACCAAGTGGACATGGGGGCTACGGAACCATACTGGGGCACAGTATTCTGCAGTGGAATAGCATAATGCCAGAGATGATGATCGTAGTGTGGAAGCGCTCGCGCCCCATGAGGAGCTGGCCAGTCTTGCAATGATGTGATTCCTCGCGCCCACCTTTGCTGCAGTTTTTATGAGATGTTCGTGAAATGACAGGGTGTGATCGAGAGTAACGCCAAGATAGACTGGCTGGGCTTCATGCCGGATTCTCGTATCGCCAAGCTGCACATTAAGCTCACGCGAGGCCGAGGCATGGTGTAGATGGAAAACAGATGATACCGTTTTTGCAGTGCTAGGGATTAGTCGCCACTTTTTACAGTAATCAGATATCAGAGACATGTCTTTCGTGAGCATAATGGTTATGCAAACAGACTCTCACTAATCCGAGGCTCCAAAATCCCAGGTTCAATCCCCTGTACCACCATAAGCCAGAGTTGAACAGTGCTCTGGTGTTTCTCTCTGTATCTCTCTCTCTCAAAAATAAAATAAATAAATAATCTTCAGTAATTAAAAAAGATAAGTAAAAGGAAAAAAAAAAAGAAAAAAGAAACAAGGACCAAAAAGGAAACACAAAGTGAAGCTTGGACTGAGTTTGATGTATTGCACCAAAGCAAAGGACTCTGGGGAAGGAGGAAGGGGGGTGGGGTAGGGGGCAAAATGGGTGGTGGGCTTGGGCTTGTGGTTCTGATGCATGATAATGGGAAAGGACCTAAACTGGAGATAACAGTCAGTATTTTGCAGATACCTATGTACCAGGAGTTGTACTGTAAACATTAACCCTGCTAATAAAATAATATAAAAATAAATAAGACGGGGGGCAGTGGTGGTACACCTGTTTGAGTGCACGTTACAATAAACAAATGTTTTAAAATAAATAAATAAGGGAGTCAAGCAGTAGCACAGAGGGTTAAGCGCATGTGGTACAAAGCACAAGGACCAGCATAAGGATCTGGGTTCAAGCCCCTGGCTCTCCACCTGCATGGGAGTCATTTCACAGATGGTGAAGCAGGTCTGCAGGTGTCTTTCTCTCCCCCTCTCTGCCTTCCCCTCTTCTCTCCATTTCTCTCTGTCCTACCCAACAACGATGACATCAATAACAACAATAATAACTACAACAATAAAAAACAAGGGCAACAAAAGGGAAAATAAATAAATAAAAGAATGCTTTACTGAATATATAAGAAAAAACCCATGCACACACCCATATGGGGTCAAGATTATATTTACATTTATTTCATTTTTTTCTTTTCTTTTCTTTTTAATTAAGGAAGTGTTTCACATGACTATTGTCTAAAAAGTGCAATTTCACGAGAGTTGGGTGATAGCGCAGCAGGTTAGGTGCACATGGTGCAAAGTACAAGGGCTTGCCTTAAAGATCCCAGTCCATAGAAGAAGAAGATAGCATAATGGTTACGCAAAGTGACTCTCATGCGTGAGGCTCCAAAGTCCTGGGTTCAATCCCCTGTGCCACCATAAACCAGAGCTGAGTAGTGCTCTGGTTAAAAATAAATAAAGAAAAGATCCCAGTCCAAGCCCCTGGCTCCCACCTGTAGGGGAGTTGCTTCAAAGGCAGTGAAGCAAGTCTGCAGGTATCTATCTTTCTCTCCCCCTCTCTGTCTTCCCCTCCTCTCTCCATTGCTCTCTGTCCTATCCAACAACAACATCACCAACAACAATAATAACTACAACAATAAAACAACAAAGGAAAAAAAGGGAATAAATAAAGTTTAAAAAATTTTTAAAAATCACAATTTCACATCTCCCCAAAATATGTGTCAGCACACCTCACCCACCACCAATGTGGCCCTTTTTTCTAGCACAGGGCATTGGCCTCCTGTCCCCTCATGCTAATGTTTTAAATCTACATTTCGTCTTCATTTTTTAATTTAAATTTTTAAAAAATTATATTTATTTATTGTTTCGATGGAGACAGCCAGAAACTGAGAGGAAGGGGGAGATAGAGAGGGAGAGAGACAGAGAGACACCTGCAGCACTATTTCACCACTTGTAAGAACCAGAGGCTTGAAATCAGGCCCTGACGCATGGTAACATATGTGTCACTGACTGGCTCCCTCTATTATCTGACTTCTACAAAGAAATTTTGTAAACTCTGATCTAATTTGTTGTACTCTATATGAATGCAAAAATAGAGGTCCATAGGGGTGCAAACTCTGTCAATTTGAGGAACTCCTGGAACTAACTTGTACATTGACTTATTAGAACAGCACTCTTCCTATTCCGAGCTTGACTTATTAGTACTGTAATTTTTTTTTTTTTTTAAACCAGAGCACTGCTCAACTCTGGCTCATGGTGATATGGGGGATTGAATCTGGTACCTTAGAGGCTCAAGCATGAGAGTCTCTTTGCATAACCATTATGCTATCTCTCCGACCCTATAAATTTTTTTTTCTGACCTAATCTATAGTGGTAATCATTCTGCCCTCCAGTCCTCAGGATACTAACACTTCCAATGAATAGAAAACTGATCTGAGATTCCATGTGTCAAGATTCCACTACTTTGCCACAATTTGGGGGGGGGGGGACACATGGTGCCCTGCCAAATACTAAGGTGTAACCCCACAAAGGGAATGGTCAGAGGATGCTGATGAATAACTACCAATTTGCCCATGATGGTAAGACAGAACCAGGGAAGGCCTCTTTCCTAAAGACTAAACATGTAGAGAATTCAAAGCTGTCTGGACACAGGGAGTCTGGCACCAGCGAGAAGTTAAGGGCAACAACAGCACAGAGGAACAGAATTGGGATGAAATTAGTGAGATTATGAAAGGGAGGCCACTGGGCAAAGGAAACTGACCAGGCGATGTTCCAGGTGTCCCTTCTAGAGCAAGGTTGCTCACTGTAGCTTAAAAGTTGGCTTTTCAGAGGAGCCAGCAACTTTGGTCTCTGCTTCTTTAGATTCACTGAAAAACTTTGGTCAGCCAGTTGACTACTCAGCTGAGTGCTGCTCTGAGACTACAGGCATGTGCGGTGTCCCACATGGTGGCAGGACACAAGGCCAGGTGGAGAAGGAAAAGCTCTCCTTGGTCTGACACCGCATGCAGATTACCTGAGTTAATGCCCCCCACTATGGACACATGGCCACCCCTGTTTTCTAGATGTGTAAGATGAGAAGCAGCAGCTTAGGTAACTGCCCAGAGAGCCATAGGAGTTAACAGTAGGACTCAAGCCCAGATCTGTCTACTGGCCAAAGCTCTTCTTCCACCATGTAACTAGCCTGGCACAGGAGTGGGCTAAAGAAGCTGGGCAACAGGTACAGATGCTGAGGCAGGCCTGGCTCCTACCTGTTTTTCCAGCTGTGCCTCCAGCTGGTGGATAAGCTTGTCTTTGTCCTGCAAAGTTTTCAGCAGTTCCTGGTACTTCCGGTGCAGGCTGTCTGCAGAGTCCACGTTCTTCAGATTAGACAGTTTCACCTTCTCTTCCATCACACCCACCTGAAATGCACCAATCCATGTAGAGGATGAGGATGTGGTGTGTGAATGGTATTCTGACAATGCCTCAGTCTGACAACCCTGACCCAGTGCAGCCAGTCAATTCAGTGACAGTTCATTAAGGCCTCCTCTGGGCAAAGGAAGAAATTGACAAGGAAGGAACAGCCAGAGATTGGGCCATCCAACTCTAGAGGTCTGGGCAGGGATGATCTTTAACTGGTAGATGTGTTCATCTTTGTCCTGCATGGATACCAGTAACTCCTGTGCACTTCCAGTCTAGGCAGGACAGACCCAGAGAAGAGCTGCTTCAGTCTCACAGTTGAGAAACAACAGCTGCTCACTGGAGACCTGTGTGCACCCTCCAATTTCCCAGCCCTCTTAATAGTTAGAAGAAACATGACATTCACATCAGCCAATGGCTCTGAGTGGGACAACATGACATTTCTGAGCTAGAATGTTTAAAAAGATGGTGCACAAGTTCTCTTTCTCTGCCACAGGAACCAAGGAGGTTGCACGCTCCAGGGGTCCTCCTAAAAGATGGGGAGGTCCTCTAGCCTGGATCCTACAATCTGTGTGTGAGGCAGGGTTCTCCACTAGCCTTCAGTGTAGAGGTACCATGAGCAAGAACTAAACTCAATGTCAGGCTTAATGTCTTACCTTCACTCTATTTGGACCCCTCCACTCACCCATTTGCTGTCCTAACCCTGCCTTCACACCCATACAAAGCCTCTAGCATCTTTGTTTGCTCAGAAAGTCTGACATAAGACTGCTGGGTTTCTTTGATTCTGTAAGGAGCTCATGAGTGTGGTGCATATATATATCCACAGGCCAACAGTCAACTCTCCCCTCACCAAATGCCCCAAGTCCTCCCCGGTTACCTGGGTCTCTGCGTTCTCTGCTCTCTGTTCTGCTTCCAATAGCCTCTGCTCCAGCTCTTGCATCTGCTCAGCCAGAGAGAAAAGGGAGGTGTAAATGCAGTTGTAGCTTCCCATCATAAACATGGCACCAAAGCAACATCGACACTGAACACAGGCCAGGTGTTAAATGTTTATTTCAAGTGATGCAAGGGTGTCTGGGGAAAGCTTTTCATGGCAATATTGGGCTCCTGTACTCTGAACTTACGGGGCAGGTGAGGAGTCCAGGGTGCTGTCCTCTCTGTCAAGGGAGAAGCCTAGTTTTTTTCTCCCTTGTGTGAGGTAACTGGGAGGGGTCAGCACCCCTACCACCATTCTTTCTAAGGAGATTCCTGCCCTTAGTGTCCTTTCTCTGAAGGGATCTGCCTGCCAGCACTGGGTCACTGGCAGTTCCCTGCTGCTGCTCATGACACACCTGGCGTGAAACATGCCTGCATACAACCCCATCACCAGTAGGAGAATGCTCCTTCCTGCCCTGGAACTGCTCACTGGCTAAGAACAAATACTTCCTCTCTGTCTCAAGGGCACTTTAACTGAATGGCATTCACTGCGCCACCTTATTGGATGTCTTTAATCTTTTTTTATTGTTGTCTCTAGGACCTCACTACTCCAGGCCAACTTTTTCAGATAGAGAAAGAGGGGCAGCAGCTTAGGCATTGGTGCAGTGAATATCTTGGATTTAAAAGCACAAGGTCCCAAGTATAATCCTTGACATTACAAGTACAAGGTAATACTCTACCTCATATTCTCTCTTTCTCTAATGAAGAAATAAATACTTTTTATAAAGAGACAGACATAGATCATAGCACCTAGGACTCCCACAGTGCAGTAGGGGCCTGGCTTGAACTTGGGTCACAAGCACAGCAATGTAGGCATACTGTTCAGGTAAGCTATCTTGCTACCCTGATTTCTATAATCTTAAGAGATAGAGAGGCCCAAGGAGATAGCATAACCGTTATGTAAAAGACTTTCATGCCTAATGTTCTGAGGCCCTAAATTCAATCCCCAGCACTACCATAAGCCAGAGCTAAGCAGTGCTCTGATTAAAATAAATGAGAAAACGAAAAGGAGAGGAGAGGAGAACCTAAAGACAGATTTAAAAAAAAAAAAAAAAAGCTTCTGGGGGCCAGGCGGTAGTGCACAGTTGTATCTTTCTCTCCCCCTCTTTGTCTTCCCCTCTCTCTTCTCTCAGTTTATCTCTGTCCTATCCAACAACAGCAGCAACAACAACAATGGGGGAAAAAAAAGATGGCTACCAGGAGCAGTGGATTAACAGTGCAGGCACTGAGCCCCAGCGATAATCCTGGAGGCAAAAAAAAAAAAGTTCTATCTTGTGCAACCAGGAAAGTAGTTCAACTGGTAAAGCACTGGACTTGCATACCTAAGGCAGCTAACCTGACACCGTCCTCGTGAAATTCTACCTGACAGAAAATAATCTTTATTTATTTTCTAATGTACTGCATCAAATCAAAGGGCTCTGAGAATAGAGGGGGAAAGGAGAGATAAGAGAATGCCTCAGGGGGGCTGGGTGGTAGCGCACCGGGTTCAGCACACATGACACAAAGTGCAAGGACTAGAGGAAGGATCCTAATTTGAGCAGGGGGGAGGGGTTGCTTCACAAGTGGTGAAGCAGGTCTGCAGGTGTCTTTCCCCCTCTCTGACTTCCCCATCTCTCTTGATTTTTCTCTGTCCTATCCAACAACAAGGACAGCAATAACAACAACAACTATAAACAACAAGGGCAACAAAAGGGAAAAAACAGCCTCCAAGAGCAGTGGATTCATAATGCAGGCACCAAGCTGCCGTGATAACCCTAGAGGCAAAAAAGAAAGAAAGAGAAAAAGAATGCATCAATGTGTCAACAACTGTACTGTAACTCATTAACCCCCACCCCCAAGAAAGAAAGAAAAGAGAAAGAAAGAAAGGAAGGAAGGAAGGAAGGAAGGAAGGAAGGAAGGAAGAAAGAAAGAAAGAAAGGGAGATGGGGGTGGTGGGAACCACCTAAGGTTTCACCTACCACTAAGGTCTGAGGAACTAAGAAATTCTAGGATTTAATGTCAAGTGGCCCAAGCAAAGGGGCTGATGCTCTTACATTCACAAGCTCCTCAGGGACTGGAACTGAGCTAAAGCTTATGAAGCTGCCACTCATGTACCACTCACGTGCCCACCACCCTCGGCAGCATCTCTGCAGTTCCAGGAGAGGATTAGCATGTGGATTGAAGGCTGGATGTCAGCTCTCAGTGTCCCGCATATACCATGTATCACACAAAGGCCCTGCAGGGGCAGAGCAGTCCTATATCCACTTTGCTGTCAAATGCCACCTGCCGGGGCTGAGCTCAAGCCAGTTGTTTCCCTTCTTGCCCGGCCAGCCCCAGGCAGCATGGATACCTTAAAGAGACGCAAGCAACATCATAATCGGCCTGTCCTGCTTTCTAAGCTGCAGTGTAGTCCTTCCCACCTCATCTCTGAGCAGCTAGCCTCTCTAGCCCTTACATCTTCCCTGACCTCACCTCTGGATTGGTCTTTAGCAGCAAACTTTGTGATTTATTCCTCTTTCTTTTCCAGTCTTCTCACTTTCTCTGCTTTCTCTCCCCAATTACAGGGTGGAAGAGGAGGAGCCCTCAGCCTGATACTGGACAGGAAAAATGAGTGACTCCCTGCCCCCCGACCCCCTTCCCCACCATCCTGCAACGAGTTTGTGTGTGAGAACCTCTTTCTCAGAGTAAACCTGTTTCAACCTTTTTCTTCTCCTGGGGACACAAAGCTCTTGAGAGATATATTCCCGTTGAAGGGGCCTAATGATTCCAAGTAAAACTCAACCCAAATATTCATATCCATCGGACAAATGCCAGCCCCTTGAGCTCCCAATAGGTAGGTCCACCTTTGTCAGGTATTCATTTTCTCAGGCTATAAAGTTCTGCATTTCTCCGCCTCTTCCTCTCCTGGGCTCAGTAAGCATGGTGGAAGCTCTCCACCCAAGCCTGGGGAGAGGTTAGATTGGGTCTGGCCAGACTCTGACATTAATGAGAGCCAGATGGCGTCTCTGCAATCAGACATTCCTCAGGCCTGCCTCACAGAAGTTCCCTGACCTTCAAACAGTTGCTCTGCAGCTACAGAGAGATAACAACATGAGCAGAAACCAGCCTTATGGTTCTAGGGGATGGTTGCCTGCTGCAAAAATCCTACTCAGTGGGAACGGGGAGAGGCTGGCCAGCATGCAGTGGCCCTCAGTGACCAGGTAAGTACTATAGAGCTCTTTCCCTTTCTATACCAGACCTGACTGGGCAAATCAGTTTTCTCTCCTCAGGAACCTGCAAAGCTGGACTTGAGAGGCTGGAAAAATGGGCACACACTTCACCAAGTCATGAAGATAACTTTTTTCCCCACATCTGTGAGTCGTCCCAGGATCCTCTTAGTCTTCCCTTGTGGGGCTACGTGTAAGCTTGATAGAGCTTAGGGAGAACTCCCCATCCTTGGATGGAGGTCTGAGAAGATACCCTCTTGCCAGAAAGCCGACATTCCTTGTCTTAAGCAAGCCAGAGCTGGCATTTTTGCTCATATCAGAAACAACTCCAAACTATGCAATATTGGAGACATTTTAATTTTATAAGGATACAATAAGTATTTAGTGGGAAGGGTTGAGACTTTTGACTAGTTTCTTAGATGAACCCTCAGTTGAAGCATTTCGATGTAATGTGCTCAGGAGAGATTTTTTTAAAAAAAACATCTTATTATTTATTTATTTATGAGAGGGATAGGAAGAGAGAATAAGATATCACTCTGATACATGTGCTGTTAGGGATTGAACTTGGGACCTTATGCTTGAAAGTCCAGCACTTTATCCACTGTGCCACCTCCCGGATCACAGACATTTCTTTTTTTCTTTAAACTTTTTTTTCCCTCTTTTGTTGCCCTTTTTTTTTTTAATCATTGTTGTGATTATTATTGTTGTTGGATAGGACAGAGAGAAATGAAGAGAGGAAGGGAAGATAGAAAGGGGGAGAGAAAGACACCTGCAGACCTACTTCACTGCCTGTGAAGCGACTCCTCTGCAGGTGGAGAGCCGGGGTCTCGAACTGGGATCCTTTGTGCTCGGTGCCATGTGTACTTAACCCTCTGCGCTACCGCCCTATCCCGACAAGACATTTCTATAGATGGTTTCCACTACATCTGTGTCTTCCTACAAGGACAGATGTTTTCTAACTCTATATAATGGAGAAACTTCTATTCCTACTTCACAGATGGAGAAGGCAGTATCTAGTGAAGAACAGAATGTACCAGACGTGCAGATGAGGTGCAGATATTCCATTTGGGATCAAGACTGGTCAGTAAGACTGGGGAAATAACATAGTGATTATGCAGAAAGACTTTCATGCCTGAGACACCAAAGGTTCAGTTAGCAGAGCTCTGATAAATAATATATATATATTTTGTCTCCAGGGTTATTGCCGGGGTGTCAGTGCTGTACCACAAATCCACTGCTCCTGGAGGCTATTTTTTCTCTTTTATTGTCCTTGTTTTATCGTTGTTGGTTACTGATGTCATTGTTGTTGGGTAGGACAGAGAGAAATGGAGGAGGGGAAGACATAGAGGGGAAGAGAAAGACACCTGCAGACCTGCTTCACTTGCTTATGAAGCGACCCCCCGGCAGGTGGGGGGCTGGGGACTTCAAGCCTGTCCTTGGCGCTTCGTGTCATGTGAGCTTAACCTGCTGTGCTACTGCCCAACACCCAATAATAAATAAATAAATAAATAAATAAATAAATAAATAAATAAATAAATAAATAAATTTAAATTTAGGGCTGTGGAGGTAGCATAATGGTTATGCAAAAAGACTTTAATGCCTTATGCGCCAAATGCCTTAGGTTCAATCCCCAGCACCACCATAAGCCAGAGCTGAGCAGTGCTCTGGTAAAAAAATAAGTAAGGAAGTAAATAAATAAATAAATGTGGTCAATGACATTAGTCAGAGCCAGAAGTCAACCCATGATTTATCACACAGTGAACATTTTCCTCCTTGAATTTTTTTTTTTTTTTTAGAGGGAAGGGGGAGGAAGATAGAGAGGGAGAGGGACGCCTGCAGTCCTGCTTCACCACTCATGAAGCTTTCTTCCTGCAGGTGGGGACCAGGGCCTTGAACCTGGGCCTTTGCACACTGTAATGTGTGTCCTTAACCGCGTGTGCCACCACCCGGTCCCCCATGAAATTCTTTTTTTAAAATATTTATTTATTTATTCTCTTTTGTTGCCCTTGTTTTATTGTTGTAGTTGCTGTTGTCCTTGTTGTTGGATAGGACAGAGAGAAATAGGGAGAGGAGGGGAAGACAGAGAGGGGGAGAGAAAGACAGACTCCTGCAGACCTGCTTCACAACTTGTGAAGCAACTCCCCTGCAGGTGGGGAGCTGGGGGCTTGAACCAGGATCCTTACGCCGCCGGTCCTTGCACTTTATGCAACGTGTTCTTAACCCACTGTGCTACCTTCCAACTCCTGAAATTCTTTTTTATTGACACCAGGGTTACTGCTGGAGCTTGGTGTGGGCACTATCAGTGCATTGCTCCCAGTGGCCATCCCCCCCTTTTCTTTCTAACTTTTTTTTATTAGATAGGACAGAGAGAAAATAAAGGAAGACAGGGAGATAGAGAGGAGAGAAAGACACTTGCAGGCCTGCTACACTGCTTGTGAAAGACCACCTCCAAATTGGAAGTGGTGCCTTGAACCCATGTCCTTGCACTGGGTAATATGTGTGCTTAGCCGGGTGTGCCACCGCCCCTTCAAAATTCTACTATTACACTTTCCTTGCAATTGGAGAAGCAGACAGAGGGAGCTCCAAGGTGCCTCCCCCCAACCCCCATCTTGAGCTGGCTGCCTCATATCCCTCATAGCTGCCAATTCTCCCAGGTGTTCTTAGCTCTCTGATAAGAACAATCAAACATTTATTCTCATGTGTTTGTTTGTTTTATTTTGTTTTCTCTTCCTAATTGCTGGCAACAGTTTTGATCTTATTATTTTATTGCACTTTCAAGCAATAGAGACAGGATTTTGGAGAACGTTTTTATGCCACCATCACAACTAAGTCTTCTTTCTTCTCTCCTCTAAAACTCATTTCTGAACACAGAAAACACGTTCAACATCTGGAACGCTTTAACAGAGAAGAGTGTAATGGCCAGCCACATAGTCATTGCTGTGCTCCAACAATCATCCTTATTTAAGGAAGACAGTCTCGACATCATGTTCTCTTCTGCCTTTCTGAAAATATACATTCTCTGTGGCCGTTGGAGTGCTTCCAGGTAGGTGCGTCTATGCTGGAAAGCCATTTTCAGAGTTTCCAGAGTCTTCTTTTAATCCCAGCAGCAACTTTTGAGACGTCAGGTTCATTTACTCCACATTTTGCCTACAGGGCCGCACTTGGAGCTCTGAAATTCTTGTGCTTTGGGTTCTGTTCTTCCTCTCAGAGGCTTCCCTACGACTTTGCCCTCAGCTGTCCTTGTCTGTAGGTCTGGGGTGACAGGCCAACCAAGAAGGTGTCACGTTCAAGCAGGCTCCACTTTCACAGCTGTGACTTCATACATAAGATTCCAGAGCTGTCTGACAACTGGCTGCATTGATCTGATGAAAGGCACTTGGCACCAGCCTGGTATTTAATCCCCATGTCCACAGCTCCTTGTTACACTCAGCAATGCTGTGAAATATCAGCCCTGGAGATGAGGGGTGTCCAGCACCACTGGGCATGCTAAGCAGTGGCCTGAGGTAAGAGCTGTGCCATACTGGCTTTCAGCCATTCCTCTGAAAAGGGACTCACATTCCTATTGTGGCCTTGCATCTGCCAGATAGAATGTTACAAGCAAAAACAGAGGCTCTGGAACCTGATTGGCTCCTCTAGCTTAAAGCTTTACCTAAGTTGCAGGAGAGCAGGGGTAGATAGCATAATATTTGTTATGTAAAGAGATTCTCATGCATGAGGCTCCAAAGGTCCAAGTTCAGTTCCCCTGCACCACCATAAATTAGAGTTGAGTAGTTCTCTGGTTAAAAAAAAATATATATCTTAACATCCTGGACCTCTCATGCTTCTATTACTCAACTGAGAAAAGATGGTGAGTGTCAAGAATACAGGATGCCTTACCTCCTGCTCACATACAGGAACAGATACTTCCCAAGTTGTTTCAGACAACTTGCTTGCTGTTTTTGTTTGTCCCTAATCAACAGAGATGGCACTTAGGACCAGAGAGACCAGTCAGACTAAGACAATCTGGTCTTTGCCAGCCATCCTGGAACACTGGAAAACAGAATCTCCTTTTTCTCTGCAAAGTGCCCTGGTTTTGATGGCAAATTTATAGGATCATCCCACTTACCCTTCTACAGAAAGAACCACTTTAAGAGCAATTTGTAAAATCTGGTGCTGTATTTCTAGAGATGTAACTAAATAAGGGAGTTGTTTTATGTCTGGCACTGTTGTTTTAGTTTTTTTGCAACCAGGATTATCACTGGGGCTTGGTGCCTGTACAATGACTCCACCATTCCTGGTGATCACGTTATTTTCCCTTGTCTTTGACAAAGGGTGAGAGATAGAGAGAGACAGAGGAAGAGAGAGACAAAGAGAAGAAAAGATACCTGCAACACTGTCTCTCTGCTTGTCAAGTGCCTCCGCCCCTGCAGGTGGGGACCAGGGGCTTGAACGTTAGTCTTTGTGTATGGTAACATGTCTGCTCTACTGGCTGAGCCAAGACACTATGGCACTGTTTTAAGTCCTTTATATGTATTAAGCCATCTAAGCTTTGTCCCAACCCTAGGAGACAAACACTATTACTATTACTTATCTACTATTACAGTGCAGATAAGAAAACTAACACAGAGGGGTTAGGCAACTTGCCTAAAGTCACATACAGTCAATAGGTAGAGTCAGGATTTAAACTCAGGAGGTTCCAGAATCCAATGTGCTGTTAGTCCAGATCTCACATGTCAGCCCCCCTCCCCTTCCAGCTTCTCTTGTAAATTTGGAAGATCTGGACACACTAGAGTCACACCTTCTTATGGTCATAACTGACTTCCTCCTTCTGCTATGACATATTTTCCAGAATCTTCCCATGAATCTTAACCCACTGCGCTACCACCCATTCCCCCCGCAGCAACTTTTTTTTTTACAGAGAGAAATGGAAAGAGGAGGGGAAGACAGAGAAGGGGAGCAAAAGATAGACACCTGCAGATCTGCTTCACCGCCCATGAAGTGACCCCTCTGCAGGTGGGGAGCCAGGGGCTTGAACCGGGATCCTTGAACCAGTCCTTGCAGTTCTCGCCTTGCATACTTAACCAGCTGCGCTACCGGCTGACCTCCCCCCTACCTCCCCCACCTCACCCCCAGCAGCAACTGATCTGAATCACCTTTGGGAATTCTCCAACATGCCAAGGAAAATGTCTCCCAGTGAGTAGAGGAAGATGTGAATGTCAAGACATTAGCCATGCCCTTAACTTCCGTACCGGATGCAGAATAAAGCCATAGCTTATCTGGCTCCAAATGGGGTGGCCCTGGCAATTTAGGTGTCTGTGACAATAGCACACTGACCTGCTCAATCTTTTTTTTTTTTTGTTTCTTTGTTTTAAAACATGTTTTTGAATGGGTGATTATTTCATGTCTAGAATAGCAATTCTGACCAGAGGGGGTTAGGGCTGGGTAGGAGGCCAACCTAGCCATGAGCAACATGGCGTTTATGGACTTCTGGTTTCCTAGCAAAAGGCTTGGTGTTGGTGGTAATACTCTAACCTTCTTTCTTAATTACATCTCCCAGCCCATGATCCCTAGTCAAGATTTTTCCCTTCTTGGGTCCAGGAGGTGGCATAGTGGATAAAGCACTGAACTCTTAAGCATGAAGTTTTGAGTTTGATCCCCAGCACCACATGTGCCAGAGTGATGCTCTGGTTCTCTCCCCCCTCTTCTTCATAAA
Organism: Erinaceus europaeus; assembly: GCF_950295315.1. NCBI lineage: Eukaryota > Metazoa > Chordata > Mammalia > Eulipotyphla > Erinaceidae > Erinaceus > Erinaceus europaeus. The sequence continues at coordinate 25,469,666 of NC_080177.1, forward strand.
TAAAGAATTCTTTATCTTCCCCTTTTCCTCTTGCAGCCCCCTTTTATCAGCTCTGTGTCTGTATGTTTCCCTCTACTTTATCCAAGACACACTCTTCTGGTTAAATGTCAACCAGTGGTAGACTGGAAGGGAAGAAGGAGCTCATATAATTAAACTTCAACCAAAAAGGTGTGACAAAGATATTTATTTATTATGTGTTTATGTCTCTGAGGATTATAGGAGGGTGGCACCTTAAAGCTCTTTCCCAAGAAAATTTACTTATTTATGAGGAAGAGAAGAGAGAAAGAGAGATCTGAAGCATCACTATGGCACATACAGTACTGGGGATTGAACTCACGATCATCAGAGTCCAATGCCGCATTACTGCATCATCTCCCAGTCACAAAGCATTTTTAAAAAACATACACCCAAGACCACTGGTTACATAGTAGGGTGGCTACGGAGAAAGACCTTCATGCCTGAGGCACCAAAAGCTCCTGGTTCAAAGCCTAGTCCCACCAGAAGCCAGAGGTGGACATGACTGCTGTTCTGGTAAAACAAAAAAACCACCGTCACTGGTCATCTCCATCAGGAACAACATAATAGACCCTTTTGTGGGCCCATATAGGACATTACCCTCAATGTGAATCAACAATGGCAGGGAATGTTCCATTCTCTGAAGGGAGGTTGGACAACATACTCTGCCTACCATCCGAGGAAGATGGGTCCTGAAATTAGTGCAGCCTGGAATGTTCCCAGCCATGATCATAGAATGTAAATTCAGACCTACAGGGATACAGTTTACACAGGCTCCTGAGCTGAATGTGGGACCCAGATCAAATTGATGAGGTTTACAGTTAACAATATTTATACACTTTTCTCATATTTGGGAGCTACTCTCTTCCCTGATCCAGCTTTCTAGTCCTATTTCCAACTCTGACGCCATCTCCCTAGACAATGCCTTTAGCCCATTTGCATATTAGCTGTCAGACTCAGGGAAAAGTTAGTAAAGTCATGGTCCCCTTGGAGTATACCTAAAATAGACCTAGACTTTTCCAAAATGGAGAGCCCAAATCTCACCTGCTATATATTCTTACCTTTAAGTCCCAAATTGTTATTAAACAATTTATTCTGATATATATATATATATAATTTTTATTTATTTTGTTGCCTTTTGTTGCCCTTGTTGTCTTTTTATTGTTGTTGTAGTTATTATTGTTGTTGTTATTGATGTCGTCGTTGTTAGATAGGACAGAGAGAAATGGAGAGAGGCGGGGAAGACAGAGAGGGGGAGAGAAAGACACTTGCAGGCTTGCTTCACCGCCTGTGAAGTGACTCCCCTGCAGGTGGGGAGCCGGGGGTTTGAACCAGGATCCTTGAGTTGGTCCTTGCGTTTTGTGCCACCTGAGCTTAACCTGATGTGCTACCGCCCGACTCCCTTTCTGCTTTATATCTTAATGCTTTTTCAGCCACTAAGTTGCAGATGCTGCCATGAAGCCAACCTGACTTCCCTGGGCAAACAACCTCACCAATATGTCCTGGAGCCCCACCTCTCTAGAGCTCAGCTCCACTAGGGAAAGACAGAAACAGGCTGTGAATATGGATCAACCTGCCAACACACATGTCCAGCAGAGAAGCAATTAAAGAAGTCAGGCCTTCCATCTTCTGCACCCCATAATGATTCTGGGTCCACACTCCTAGAGGAAGCTCCATCCAATGGAGGGGATGAGATACAGAGTTCTGGTGGTGGGGATTGTATGGAATTGTACCCCTCTTATCCTATATGGTCTTGTAGATCATTATTAAATCAATAAATTCAAAAAATTTCAAAAATAAATATATGTGTATATATTCACACACATATATCCAGAATTCCATTTTATCAGCTCACAGTTTGTGTGTGTGTGTGTGTGTGTAATTTGCTTGTGATATTTTTGAGAAATGAACCACTACAGGAAGTAAAGGCCTCCTTTGTACGTTCCCTCATTTTCATGTCTTTCCTTGTATTTGTCTAATTTGCTTGCTTGTGTATACATTTTTACTTCATTTCTATATGTACCCTGAAACAACAGATAGTACTGTTTGGCAGGTTTTGAAACCTTACATCAACTAGGTAGAAGCCAGCCACAGACTCCAACTCACTTGGCTGCCAGAGTTAAATATCACTGTTTCTTCTTTCCTCGTTTTCTCCTTCTCCTTCTTCTTCTCTTTTTTGGGGGGAGGTGATGGTGGTGGTGAGGATTCTTCCTACTTTTTTTCAGGACACAGCTCTGTACTTAGAAGGATATTTAAATGTTTACTCTAGTATCTCTAGATGTCTCATAGTGGTCTTGTTTGGAGCTATTTTGTTACTACAAATAGGCATTGCTTCCCTCTGAAATGTGTTGCAGACCATTTTGCTATGTGGATCCCTACTGAAGCTTTCCTTCCCTTACATAACTCCTCCAATGCCGTATCTAAGGCGAGGCTCTCAAATTTTATAGTCTATGAAACCAATTTCCGACAGCATGTTAAACATACAGATTATTAGTAGCAAGAGACTTGACTCAGGAAGACTGGGGTGGGGTCCTGGAATGTACACTATTAACACTGCAGATTTCTAGCAGAGGTCGTCCCAGGACCACCTTTTGAGAACCACTGTTTTAAGACCTGCCTTCCTTTCCCTGAAGTGACTCAGTTTGGTCCTTTCCATTAGCAGTACCTGAATCATATCCAGAGGAGCAATGTTGATCTGTTTTGCAAAGTATGAATGAGAGGACAGTGATGCCAACAGCCCAAGACTCATGAGGCCCAGTCTAGGCAAGTTCTAGTTCAAGGATAGTTCTATTCCTCCCAGCTAGATGCCAAAGATATTTTCTGGGACTTTAGGTTGTGGAGTTAATAGTGAAGTAGGCGATTTACTCAGACTTTACAAATCAACACTGATAGGATCTGAGGAGTAGTGTACATGTTAGTATGCATAAGGACCTAGGTTTAATCTTCTAGTCCCCACCTGCAGAGTGGCGAAGCAGTGCACAAGTCTCTCTCTCTGTCTCTCTTTCTCCCTCCCTCTCTATCTAACCCATTCCCTCTAATTTCTTTTTGCCCCATCAAGTAAAAAATAAAATAAATTTAAAAAAGAAAAAAAAATAAATCAATACTTGACAATACTTTCTTTTGGACCATGACAAAAGTTTTGCTAAGCAAGTGGATATTATTAACATAACTATATAGAGAATGACTAATTCAAATAAGATTTCTTTCTTTCTTTCTTCCTTCCTTCCTTCCTTCCTTCCTTCCTTTCTTTCTTTCTTTCTTTCTTTCTTTCTTTCTTTCTTTCTTTCTTTCTTTCTTTCTTTCTTTCTTTCTTTTACCAGAGTACTGATTGGCTCTGGCTTATGATGGTGCAGGGATTGAACCTGGGTCTTCAGAGCCTTAGGCATGTGAATCTCTTTGCATAACCACTACTCTTATCTACCCCACCCACTCTCCTCTCCCTTCCTCCCTTTCCTTTCTTTCTTTCTTTCTTTTTTTTTTTCCTTTCTTTCTTTTTCCTCCAGGGTTACTGCTGGGGCTCAGTGCCTGCTCTAGGAATCCACTGCTCCTGGTGGCCATCTTTTCTTCATTGTGTTGTTGTTGGGTAAGGCAGAGATAGAGAGGAGGGGAAGACAGAGAGGGGGAGAGAAAGATAGACTCCTGTAGACCTGCTTCACCGCCTGTGAAGCAACCCCCCTGCAGGTAGGGAGCTTCACACTATGTGAGCTTAACCCACCCGGTATGCTACCACCTGGCCCTTTCTCTTTTTTTCTTTCTTTTTTTTTTTTAAAGAAATATACATACATATGAGACTTTAATTTTTTATATTTATTTATTTATTTCCCTTTTGTTGCCTTGTTTTTTTATTGTTGTAGTTATTATTGTTGTTGTTACTGATGTCGTCATTGTTGAATAGGACAGAGAGAAATGGAGAGAGGTGGGGAAGACAGAGAGGGGGAGAGAAAGACACCTGCAGACTTGCTTCACCGCCTGTGAAGTGACTCCCCTGCAGGTGGGGAGCCGGGGGCTCGAATCAGGATCCTTATGCCAGTCCTTGAGCTTCTCATCATGTGCGATTAACCCGCTGTGCTACCACCCGACTCCCACCCTTTCTCTTTCTTAAATGAAGGTCTCCACCCAATAGATAGGTTATGTCCCGAAATGCCTCAGAAGTTCAGCTATTTAAAATTCTTCTTCTCATAGAAACAGTATGAATGATAGTGAGTTTCCCAGACCAGGCCCTCCCAAGCCAGCAAAAATAATGTTTCCAATTTAAGACTTGTTCTATGACAGGACTTTTATATATGTAATCTGCTACAACTCTCAAAATAACTGTGAGAGGGACCTGCCTAACATCATAGAGCTAGTAAGTAAGTAAGTAAGTGGCTCTGAATCCTGCCTTCCATAACTGCTATGCTAAATGATGTGCAAACAACAGGATGAGGCTTTCCACTCTCTCCTAAGACATTTTCCTTCCCCACAAGAAGGAAGAAATATTAAAGGAGTAAGAGAGCCTCCACTGCAGCCATGATTCAGGCAATGGAGGACCAAGATCTGTGTTATTTCTATGATGTGCCACATGAAGAAATGCAGCAGGGGAGAATGCAAGATGACAGTTTTAATTTTGGTCTAAAAACAAACAAATGAGGGCTTGGGAGGTAGCATAATTAATGGTTATACCTAAGACATTCATGCCTAAGGCTCCAAGACATCAGGTTCAATCCCCAGCACCACCATAAGCCAGAGCTGAGCAGTGCTCTGGTCTTTTTTTCTACATCTATTTCAGTGCCATGCATGCAAGGTGAAAAAGTTGGGAAGCAGACATCCTCAGACTCTTTCGGCACAGACTTCTGCAGTGAGGCTAGCAACTACCTGCTTTCCAGGACCCACCTTGTCAGCCAGTAGTTCCCGTATCTTACTGGCCTGTTGGCGGAACCGGAAGAGCTGTGTTTCCAGGGACAAGCACCGCTTTTGCCAGTCCATGCTGGTCCGGGTCTCCACCTTGAGTTCTGCCATGATGGAATCAACTTCAGGACAGTCCAAGGATCCCTGAGAACCAGCACACAGACAGACAGGTATGAGGAAGAGTTATGAAGCTAAGAAGGAAGACCAAAGGATGACAGTGTAAACAAGGTTGGGAAGTTAGTAATTGTTTTCCATCTGTCCCAATGCCGCCTTTCTTAGCTCATTGTGGCCTGCTCCATCAGAGTTAGCTGAGCAAACTCAGGAAATCACAAAACCTGAAAAACTATAAAAGGAACCTGGTGTCATTTCTACAGAAGTAAAAAGTAGGATGCCTTTGTCTTCATTCAATTATTCAACTAACAAATATCTATCCATTCAACAAATGTTTATGTGCCTATTCTCAGCACTGGAGGGAGATAACAAAGTTAAATAAGGAAGGTTCCTTATCTTTGAAGTTTTCAAGGAACGCTTAGTCTCACCACAAGATCACAACGGAGTCACAATTGCTAATCAATAAGCAGAGGTATGGAAGTAGGGGAAAGGGTCAGACTATACTGGGGAGAGGGGACATTAGGGAAGGCTTAAGACTGCTAATAGTCTAGCCAACAACTTGTTTGGCTTTATATGTTAACTCTCTTTTCAGCCACCAGGTTCCAGATGCTAGCATGATGCCAACCAGACTTCCCTGGATAGACAACCCCATCAATGTGTCCTGGAGCTCTGATTCCTCAGAACCCCGCCCCAACAGGGAAAGAGAGAGGTAAGCTGGGAGTATGGATCAACCTGTCAATGCCCACATTCAGTGGGGAAGCAATTACAGAAGCCAGACCTTCCACCTTGTGCACCCCACAATGACCTTGGGTCCATATTCCCAGAGGGTTAAAGAATAAGAAAGGTATCAAGGGATGGGATGGGATGGGATGGGATGGGATGGGATGGGATGGGATGGGATGGGATGGGATGGGATGGGATGGGATGGGATGGGATGGGATGGGATGGGATGGGATGGGATACGGAGTTCTGGTGGTGGGAATTGTGTGGAGTTGTACCCTCTTATGCTATGGTTTTGTCAGTATTTCCTTTTTATAAATAAATAAAATAAATAAAAGACTATAATAGTCAAATTGAGATCTTGTAGCTAATTGGAGGCAGATCCTTGGTTCTGAATATAGCTTTGAAGCTATCATGCCTACAGAGATTTTAGAGGGGCCAGGTGGTGACACACTTGGTTGAGCACACGTTACAATGTGCGAGGACCCAGGTTCGATCGAGCTCCCAGCCCCCACTTGCAGGGGGAAAGCTTTGTCAGTGGTGAAGTTGTGTTGCAGATGTCTCTCTCCCTCTCCATCACCCCCTTCCCTCTTGATTTCTGGCTGTCTCTATCCAATAAACACATAAAGATAATTTAACATTTTTAAAAAGATTTTAGATAAAATAGTAATAATAATAATAACTCTTTTAAATTCCTTAAGAGTTTTCTAGTGGGGGATGGGATGGGACACAGTCTTTTGGTGGTGGGAATGATGTTTATGTACACTCCTATTAATCTGTAGTCAGATAAATCACTAATTAATATGAGAGTTAAAAAAAGAGTTTTCTAGTTTAGTTGGTATCTTCTCAATCACTGAATTATCCTGCATTGCAACAAATTCTCGCTCTATTAAGTTATCAAATGCAAGCCAGAAATGTTGTAGATATTCTGGTGTAACCACTAGAGACAGTTACAAGTCTTGACGGGGGTGGGGATCATTATGTAGATTCGGGGCAAAGAAAACAAACACTTGTAGTAGTCCAGGCTTTTTGTTCTGCTGTCTCTTGGACAGAGGTTAGAGAAGAAAAAGTGGGTCGAAGATGAGAAAATGAAGGATGGTCCAGGCACAGAGTATTCACACAGGAGAGAAGGCCTGAAAGATGAACTCATCACCAGGACTTTCAAAATCTTTCTTGCAGGTGGGGACTGCGGGTTTGCACCTGAGTTCTTGTGCATGGTAACGTGTGTGCTCAGCCAAATGCACCACCACCAGGCCCCCTGAAATCCCCTATTCTAAAGACAATTAGTACAATTAGTAGAGTGCCCAACTTCAACGCATAAGGTCCCAAGGTTTATCCCTAGAATCAAATATGCTAGAGTAATGCTCTTTCACTTTCAAATAAGTAACTAAAATATAAAAAAATAAAATCCCTCATTCTATTAATAAATATCCTTGACAATAAGCATAAATTTGGCCTGTTCCAAACTATGACAAATGATGACCCTAGTGCTACATTATTTTAAGGAACCAGCTTGCTTTTTAGGCTGGGCAAATATTTAATGTTATCTGTTAGATATACAAATGGATTATAGGTGAAACGGTACAATGCCTAGGATTGCTCCATAGCAGGGTATGGGAAGAAAATAAGACTTGTCAAAATATCAATAATTTTTGAAGCTAGTTGATGGGCATATGTAATTTTCCAATATTTATTTCTCTATTTGAATATAATCCTGGGTATCTGGGGAAGTGACTCAGTGGATAGAGTGCAGACTTTTTTTTTTTTTTTGCCTCCAGAGTTATTGCTGGGGCTCAGTGTCAGCACTAGGAATACACCACTCCTGGCAGCCATTTTTTTTTTTTTTTCATTTTATTGGATAGAACAGAGATAAAGTGAAAGGGGAGAGGGAGATAGAGAGGGGCAGAGAAAGACAAACACCTGCAGACCTTCTTCATGACTTGTGAAGTGACCCCCCTGCAGGTGGGGAGCCGGGAGCTCGAATGGGATCCTTGCAGGCATTGGATCGACCTTCTCGTGGTGCATCCCGTGAGTACCCATTCATTGGGGAAACTGATGATCCTTCCTAGCTGACTGAATCCACATGGATCCCAGTCACTTTCAAAGCCAGCAACAAGCAGCTCCTGACAGCTTTCAACCTGACGCTGTTGACTGGCTACGGAAGAAGGGTAAATGCTAGAAGAAGTGCCAGCACTAGGAATACACCACTCTTGGCAGCCATTTTTTTTTTCATTTTATTGGCTAGAACAGAGATAAAGTGAAAGGGGAGAGGGAGATAGAGAGGGGCAGAGAAAGACAAACATCTTCAGACCTTCTTCATGACTTGTGAAGTGACCCCCCTGCAGGTGGGGAGCCGGGAGCTCGAATGGGATCCTTGCAGGGGTCCTTGTGCTTTGTACTATGTGTGCTTAACCTGGTGTGTCACCACCTGGGCCCCTAGAGTGCAGATCTTACATGTGTGAGGCCCCAGGTTCAATCTGAATAAATGCATACACAATTCCCCCACCTGCTGTTTTCACAATAAGAACTTTTTTTTTTGAAATCTCCTTTTCCTTCCTCAGGAGCCACCTGGCTTTTGAACACTGCCCCTCCTGAGGTTTGTCCTTGCTGTTTCTAAAGATTTATTGAATTATGAGGCGTGCGTGCATGTGTGTGTGTGGAGAGAGAGAGAGAGAGAGAGAGAGAGGGAGAGAGGGAGAGAGAGAGAGAAGAAGAAGGAGGAAGAGGAAAAGGAAGAGGAGGAGCAGGAGGAGGAAGAGGAAGAGGCAAGAAAAAAGAGTCAGAACATCACTGTGGCATATGCAATGTCAGGAATCAAACTCAGGATTTCATGCTTGAGAGTCCAACATTTTACCTACTGCACCAACTCCAGGGCTGTCACACTGAACTTTTCCAAGTATGTTTCTCCCATTATATACTATACAGACAGCTATCATTTGATGATCTTTTATTATGTGCCAGGCACAGAATGTGTGACTTCTTTAATATTCATGACAATCTACGAGATAAGGGGTGGGCACCATTGTCTATGTCTTCACAAGAGCACACTAAGGAGCCGGGAAGTGTAGATGGTTTCAGAGTCCTTGTTAGTTACAATGCTCTTCACACACCCAAAACTGGAAAGATAGTTTCCAGTTTTGCAAAGAGTTGTGTGGATTGCTAGGAATGACAGAAGCATTTAACAGGATTTCTCAAAGAGTCGTGAGGCTAAGGTGAACCTATATCCTAGATTTTCCAAGACATCCTGGTCTCTGACATTTTGACACCAAAATATCTAAATAGTCACCAATATGTATCATGTGGTCTTTTGTTTCAAGAAAAGGATTAGTAGATCTGTACAGAAAAGCTTCACAATGAAATCACTGAGCTGTCAAGTGTCTGAGTCTCTTGGTTCTGGCCACTCAGAACATTGGATGCATGACCTCAGTCCTACTCTCCCGGAACTGTCATCCCAAACAATCCCAACATTGTGACCTCCCAGCAATCCCCACCTCAAAGGCCTGGGACCAAATGGAACGGGCAGGAAGACAAAAGACAAAAAAACAAAACATGACCTCCTCTGAGCTAAGATCACAGCTGAAAAGACAAAACAGAACCTTGTGGGGCCTCCAGAGGCAGCCAGGAGAGACTTCACCTTTGATTTGCTTTTTCCTTTAAGGGGCTAAAGCTTTTCCTGGTCTAAATTAAAAAAAAAAAGTGGTAGACTGGGGCTTGAGAGGCTAGCAACCTGGCCTGGGGCTAGGAATTAGCAGTAAAAGCACCCAAGTAAAACCAAAGGGCAGGGGAAACCTAATCCTTCTGTGTTGTTAGAAAAAAAAAAAAAAGGTGGTGAATTTTAATTCCCACTTATTGTCAAAGCTGGGGCTCCAATTCCAGCCTAATAGTGGACACACAAATTACTAACTTCTCCCTAGCACCGCCATCTGAGATGATTTGCAAATGTAGGCGGTGCTTTCCCCAGCCAAATGTCTTCTAGACATCAAGGTTTTGAACTGATCAAATGCTCTACTTAATTGCCTCTTGACCTTGGTCGGGGAGCTGGAAAGGAGGCTGGCCCCGGAGCTGGGCTTGCCTCAACATGCGAAGAAAGCTAAGAGGTTTCCCAACAATCTGGAGCAAGAAGCCTGTTGCCAAGCAAAGGCCCAGAGGCTCTTCCAATAGAAGCAGGTGGTCTGCGCAGCAGCTATAAGGCAAAAGATAGTTTGGGATGATATCAGCAAGCTGAACCTCACCTGCTAAGTCAGCTTACACTTGTTCCTCACATAAAGATGCACAGGATGATCAGAAAAGAACTTGCAGAATGGGCATTAAGTTTCTTTCATTTCATTTGGGGGGGGGGGGCTAGTGGTTTACAGTATGGTTGCTGGCGAATGAGCACATCAGTATTCTATGACTCTTCACTCTATCCCAACCCCTCCCTCCCCAGAGTAGTTTGCTTTGGTGCCGTATGCCCTGCCCAGTTCAAAGTTCACTTAGTGTTTTTGTTTTCAGGTTTGTTTCTTAAGGTCCACGTATCAGTGAGATTATCTGGTATTTGCCCCTTATCCATCCAGGATAAAGCAAAGGGAGATGACTTCATCATTTTTGATAGCTGAGTAGTATTCCATTGTGTATATATACCACAACTTTCTTTTTTTATTTACTGACTAGAGACAGAGAAAAATTGAGAGGGTAGGAGAAGATAGGGAGGGAGAGAGACAGACAGACACCTGTAGCCCTGCTTCACTGCTTGTGAAGCTTTCTCCTTGCAGATGGGGACCGGGGGCTTGAACCTTGGTCCTTGGACACTGCAATATGTATGCTCAACCAGGTGCAGCACCATCCAGCTCCTATCTTAACTTTCAAAACACTGAAGCAGGTGTTATTTCACTTTTTATCCTCTCAGTAGCATTGAGGTACAAGACAAGCGGTAGTGTTCACAATGAACTGATCAGTGATAAAACACATCACCCAACAGTTGCTTAGAGAACGAGAGTCAGAGTGGGGTGGTTGGGCAGTGGCGCACCAGGTTAAGCACACATAGTAAGACGTACAAGGAACCGCTCAAGGGTCCCAGTTCAAGCCCATGACTCCCCACTTGGGGGGGGGGATGATCACTTCACAAGCGGTGAAGCAGGTCTGCAAGTGTCTATCTTTCTCCTTCTCTAGCTCCTCATCCCCTCTCAGTCTGTTTGTTTCTTTTTCTTTTTTTTTTTTTTTGCCTCCAGGGTTATTGCTGGGGCTCAGTTCCTGCGCTATGAATCCACTGCTCCTGGAGGCTGTTTTCCCCCCCTTTTCTTGCTCTTGTTGTTTATTGTTGTTGTTGTTATTGCTGTAGTTGTTGGATAGGACAGAGAAAAATCAAGAGAGGACGGGAAGACAGAGAGGAGGAGAGAAAGACAGACACCTGCAGACCTGTTTCACCGCTTGTGAAGAAACCCCCCTGTATGTGGAGAGGCGGGATCCTTATGCTGGTCCTTGTGCTTTGAGCCATGTTTGCTTAACCTGCTCCGCTACTGCCAGTCCCTCTCAATTTCTTTCTATCCTATCCAATAAAACGGAAAAAAAGAAAAAAAGGCCACAGGAACAGTGCATTTGTAGTACAGGCATTGAGCCCCAGCGATAACCCTGAAGGCAAAAAAAAAAAAAAGAGTAGCAGTGGGGCCAAGAATTATGACCTTTCAGCCTCTGGAACTGCCCCTTCTCCATGAAGATGCTTCACAAGCAGTGGCAGAGCCTCATGCTACCAGCTTAACTGGTACATTAGTGTTCCTGTACATTAGTGTACATAGTATATATAGTACCTGTATACTAATACATTAGTGGGGAAAATAGTAGGGAGGTAGTAGTCCGGGAGGTGGCGCAGTGGATAAAGCACTAGAATTTTAAGCATGAGATCTTGAGTTCAGTCCCTGGCAGCAACACATATACCTGAGTGATGCTCTGGTTCTCTTCCTCTCTCTCCTCCGATCTCTCTCCTAAATAAATAAATAAAATAAAATATTTGAAAAAGAGAGAGGTAAATAAGAGAAGGAGAGTAAGCTGGGCACAAACTCTAGCTCAACTGGTTCTGTTTGGTTTTGGAAAGTTTGAAACACACACTAGTGGAGAAGATAGTACAGTAAATCCCCATGTGGCTTCCTCTCAGCTACTATGGTCATTCATTAATGCCACCCCTGCGAAACTCAATTCTCTTGTTCCCCACTTAGTGCCCTGCAGGCTAAACTTCTTGGCAAATGACAGTCAAACAAGTGCCATGGTCTTGACAGCTGCTTTGGAATTCCCTGCATATTGGATTGAAAGGCCAAGGCACAGGAAGTCATTAGGTGACCTGAGATTTGGTTTGTATCAGAAAAGACACAAATGTGGCCTGAGACAGCACTGGAAAGTCGAAAGGATTTAACCAGAAATTGAAAACATGTTGAAATTTGATTTAATTCAAGTGACTTTTGTGAGGTGATTCCTATATGGAAAATCAGGAGACATAAAGATAATGGAAGATCCTGTAGTTGGTGAGGCTCAAGTCTATAGGGTGGGTAGCCTGCAAAGGGAATCGATCAATGCAAGGCCCTAAAGCAGATGTTGTCACTGCAGGTGGCACCAGAAGGAAAAAGAGACCACTTTGGGCACAGTTTCTACAGGCTCCCCCATGTCATATCCAAGAGTGAGCACCTTTCTGTGATTTCCACTTACTAGTGATAGGTTACCCCCATCTTCTAAAAGTGCCCCCCACAAAAAAGGCTGAACACCTGCCGAGCTACCTAAAAGGAAGAGCTTTGTAACCCCTTTCTAGGAACAGAGGGGGGGGCGGAGCATGAATACACACAGGGGCACAGCTCCCTCTAACTCAGCACTGTTATCACGTCACACCAACATGAATTCTAGCTCTTTTGAGTGCCCGACACATGTTACAATGGTGAAACCAACGTGCATGTCTCAGTCTTGAAGGATGTGAGTCCCCATTGCAAGGACTATGACAGTCAGGGCCAACATCCCTTGAGAACAAAACTAGTCAAGAGAAACAGCAGAGTATTTAAGATCCCAAGTTCTGTGACTGAAGGCCTGTGACTGAATAGTTGCTTAGGTACTAACTACCTTTAAGTGTCATTTAACAGGGATACAGTCTGATATATGCATCACTTGGTGATTTGTCCTGGTGTGAGCATCACAAAGTTCACTTACACATATATAGATGGTGTGGCCTCTGACCTACCTATGCTACATGGTTTATGCCTGTTGTATATGAACTCAGTCAATGGACGCCATTAAGCAACGCATGACTGCAGCCCTGTGACTTTAAACCATTTATTTGTTTAACTTCTCTGCACCTTGGTTCCACTTTGAAACAGAGGGCAATAATATTGGAAAAGGAGGATGATGATATTCAGGTTAACCATATGGCACTATCAATATTCAGCCATTGTGTGACCTTCAAAATGAAGATTTCATGCACCCAATTATGGCATATCTTTTTGAGTATTAAAGGAAATATCATAAAAGCCTGGCACACAGTACATGTTTAATAAATGAGAGCTACTATCAACAAACAAACAAAAAATATCAGTGCCCTAGGCCTACAAGGAAATGTGGCCCACACATGTGCTTACTAACAGAACCATTTAGAGAGGAGGTCAGTTTTCTTAAAATACACTCAATCTATTTTTAAATATTGAGCAAGTGTGGTCCGGGAGGTGGCACAGTAAGTAAAGTGTTGGACTCTCAAGCATGAGGTCCTGAGTTTGATCCCTAGCATTGCATGTGATGGTCTAGTTCTCTCAGCCCCCTCTCCCCCCATCATTAATAAACAAACAAATCTTCAATAAGTAAATAAATATTGAACAAAAGAGTATACAGTGCAAAGTAAGGCTTCTGCCCATCTCTATATCTCAGCCACAGCTCTCCCCAGAGGCGACCACAGGTACTGGTTTTGGTGTTTTCTTTCAAAGATACTCAGTCCACAAAGATTCACCTTTACATGTAGTACTCACTTAAGAGCTCTCCCTATGGCAGTACATCAACACTTGTCCCATCTTCCTTCCATGCTTTTTAACAACTTCACACACTCTATTGTGTGGCTATCACACGCACTTGTTTGACAAGCCTGTGGGTTGTTTGAATACTTTTGCTAAAATAAATAGCGCTGCAATGACTATTCAACGGAGACATAACTTCTTATGCATCAACGCATATCTGAAGGATAGTCCCAGAGATAGAATCGAAGGGTAAAAGGATGCATATTTTAAGTGACCTCCCCCTCTCTCTGCTCCAGTTCATACTACAGACAAGATGTGCCTGTTTCCCCCTCGGAAGTCTGTTTTAAACTACTGAATAGTTGTGGATAGAAGGACAGACATCTCAGCTGGGCTGAGTACAGGTGCTACCTGTAGGTCACCCCAAGCATAAAGAATCCTGGCACCTTGACAGCAGCACGTTCAAAGCCCCCGGAGTTTAAAACCCTCGCTCCCTCTGCCACCCCCACTGAGGCCCCCTGGTCCCTGATGACCAACTCCTCTCTAAGGCTCCCAGGACACAAAGCTCCGGGTGTCACTCGGCGCCCAGCTTGTTTTCTTTTCTGCTTGACTGATCTGCCTCCAGGAGTCGAGCCTAGCCCCTAAGGACCCCTAAGAGCAGGGCAGAGAAATCCCTGACACGGTCACTTGAGACGAGGTGGAGAGGAGAGGCGGGGGGGTGGGGGTGGGGGTGGCGGTAAGAAGAGAGAACTTGGAAGGGTGGAAAGAGAGCGAGAGTTCAGGCAGCCCGGGGGGGAGGGGGGGAGAGGGGAAGGGGGGAAGTCCTGCAAGGACGCTCCGAGGGCCCTGCCCGGGAGCAACTGGATCCATCCGGCCCCAAACTCCGGGTCCTGCCCAGCAAGGTTGCTCCTCGCTTCTCGCCTCCCTGGCGGCTCCCACCGCTCTCAGTTTCCAGGGAGGAAGGCACCTGTTCCAGACTCGCCCACCGGCCAGAGGAGCCGCCGCTCTCCACCCTGCAGAGCGCACATCCCCAGGGCCCACTCCCCGCCCTCGGGACGCAGAGATCCGCTCACCTCCCCCGCGAGCTCGCGGGCTCTCCGCTGCCGCGCTCACCTCACCCGGGCGCCTCCGCGCGCGTCCGCCGCTGACCTTGCTTGGATCTCGCCGGAGTCGGCTCCCCGGGAGGAGTGGTCGCGGTGGGCGGGGCCGGGCCGGGGCGGGACCGGGAGGGGCGCCGGCGGGCTGGCCGCACAAAGCCTCGCCGCGCCTCGCTGAGCCCCATTCAACGCTCGGCTGGGCTCCTCCTCCCCCGCCCGCTTCTAGAAGGGTGCGCTCGCAGAGAGGCACAGGAAATGACCTCAGCGGGCTCCAGCCTCCCACCACTGCACACCGCTGGCTCTTTCCCCGGGCCGCGGGGTCTCCCGGGTTCCGCTGCACCGCTTACGGGGAAGGGCGGCCGGGGAACCCCGGGTTCTGCTCAGCTCTCAGATCACAGGATGTTGCCCGAGATCAGACCTTGCGCCCCCAAAGGAGGTTTCGGGTTTTTTCTGACGACCTGTAAGAATTGCAACAGAAGTCCTCATTCAGAATAAACTGGCGGACTAATGTCTGGATTTGTGATTTAAATGTGAGACTTAAAATGTGTGTGCGTGCGTTTGTGTGTATGCACGCTTGTGCGCGCGGCTACTATTTATTCTAAAGGAAAGGGCCAAGGAGCCAGAAAGACAGGCTGAGCAGCTTGCAAGGCAACCTTCTGTGGACCCTTGTTCTAGAGTACAACCCCTAGCACTCCCGTGTAGGCTTACATCCAAAGTAATTGGAACACATAATGCAGGCTCTCAGTCTCGGGCCAGAGCAGAAGGAAACCCAGAGAATCGATTTCTCCAAACGGTCCTTGGGCAACTCACATCAGGCTTTGGGAAAAGAAGCCCCTGGTTCCACTCCAGGTTTAAATCTAAGCCTCTGGAAGTGAGACTAGTGTAGTTAGCATTCTCCCTCAGGGAACTCTCATGCCCAGTTTTAAGGACAAAGATGCTTTGAGAGAAAAGCTGGACCAGGTGGTTCAGAAGTCATGGGTTAAAGGTCAACCGGGCCAAAGGGACGCCAAACATTGAACTTGCACGTGGAGTCATACATCCTGGGGACCGGAACAGATCAGCCCCAGACTGTGCCAATGGCTTTGGAGGGCCTTTCAACTCTAGAAATTACCTAAGGAAGTTCAGAAACGAATTCTCTGGAATTTATAAATAAGATTTGTTATTCACTCATGAATGCATGCATTTATTCACTTAGAATAGTTAACCATGCACATAATATAGATTTCTAATAATACAGTGAAAAGCAAACTTTCCCACACTCTTCCTTGTCCGACAGATCACTTTTCTTCCCCCAAACAACTGCTGCATAAGCTTTTGTGTGTAACCTCTCAATTTATTTTATACAAACATAAACATTCATTTATTCATAAATACTTATATACTGAATATATGCTAACACATGTGTGTTTCTATCCCTTTAACACTACGGAAACATGCTTGCTGTTTTCTCTTGACATTACCATCTGCTGTTTCTAAATGTGACATATTAGCACAAGTATAAAGATATCTCACTATCTATATTGGCTCCCTAGCATTCCTAATAATGGATATTTTCAACCTTTGGCCATTATAGACCTTTCTACAGTGAATATCTTACTATACACTTCTTGGTCCACATATATGACTGTCTTTATAATTTCATACTGAGAACTGAAATTATTGACTCTGAAACATAGTGGGATTTTAAATTCGAAAAGACTATGGCAAATTGCCTTCAAAGGAGACTGCACTGACCTGCACTTCTATAAAGTGTCCCTTCTATCCCTCCCACCCTCACCCAGTGATTTATCACATGGTACAAAGCTCTTGGAAAGGGAGGACTAAATGACTTCTTATGCATGGATGCTTTTCTAATGCTGCTAGCACAGAAAATGACTCAGGGAAGTGTTAGCCACTGGCCTTCTATTCCACTCCACTCTGTGACCTCTCCCAGGCTAGGGCTCTCTTTTAATCCCAGCTCTGTAAATTTGGGCAAATTCCATTCCTCAGCCTCTCTGGGACTCAACTTCCTTGTCTTTCATATGAGAATCATTATCTCTATCTGGAGTTGGTATGAGGATGAAATAAGATAATAGATTAAAATAGGGAGTCGGGAGGAAGCGCAGTGGGTTAAGCGCATGTGGCACAAAGTGCAAGGACCTGCGTAAGGATCCCAGTTTGAGCCCCCGGCTCCCCACCTGCAGAAGAGTCATTTCACAGGCAGTGAAGCAGTTCTGCAGGTGTCTTTCTTTCCCCCTCTCTGTCTTCCCCTCAACTCTCCATTTCTCTCTAAAAATAAATAAATAAATAAATAAACAAACTAATATAAATCCATGGAATCAAACATTGTTTTATAAGATTTAAAGGTCATGATTATTGGTTTATAATATCTGTTCTTTCAAATATCCCTACAAATTTACATTCTAAGAATTTCAAAGCTATAGCAATTGCACAATAAATATATATACATATACATCATATACATATATATATATATAAAGTTAAATACCCATCTGTTCTTTACCTAAACTTACCAACTATTACCATATTGCCATATAAGGCTAGGTAAATAGCATAATGGTCATGCAAAAAGCCTTTCATGCCTGTAGCACCTAAGGTCCAAGGCTCAATCCTCAGCACTGTCATCAATCAGAGATGAATAGTATTTGGAAAAAAAAAAAAAACAACAGCAGCAACAACATGTTGCTACATCTTCTTTCTCTCTTTATATATAAATAGGTATTTCTTTCCTGAACCATTTGGTAGTAATGGCAGATATCATGACTTTATATCCCTAATATTTCAACAGGTATCTCCTAAGAGCAAGGGTATTTCCCTAATGTATCACATACAGGAACTTCATTAACAAGACACCACTACTATCATCTACTGGGCCAGAGATAGTTCCCTGGGTAGGGCATGTGTCTTGCTATGTGCATAGCCCACTTTTGAACCCCAGTACCACATAGGAGGTGGCATGAAGCTCGGGAAGCACTGATGGTACTGTGCTATCTCTCCCCCTTTGTCTCTTTCTTCTCTAAATGAAAAAGTGGCCAGGGAGTGGTGAAACTGTGGCTTGAATCTCTGGCCCTTTATGTGTAGAAAAACCAAACATCCCCTCCCTCTACTATCCTCTGCTAAACAGACAAATTCCTCCAGTTGATACAATGAAGTCCTTTAGAGCTGTGCTTTGTTACTCTTCTGTTTATCATTATGAGTTCCTCTCCCAGCACTCACTCTTGGGGCCCTAGGTGGGGAATGGGATTAGTCCATCCCTCATTTCAAGGGTCCAGTGACTCCCACAGCCCTGGACCCTGGTGTTCTCCAGGAGCTTCAGGTGACAGTACCCAGGCTGACAGGGATCCTCATAGGCCCAGCAGAGTGTCCCCTCTAGTTGGAAGGATTGTCCCACTCATCTTCTTTACTCATGTCACCTCCTCTGCCTCACTTCAGCCACCTCTTTCCTCAGCTTTGGAAGGTCCTGCCCACTTTCCTCAACTCTGGTCTCCACCACCTCCTGCATTGGTCCCCAGCCAGTGGAGGCAGCTGTTCTGTCTTGCTGTTTCACTCTTAAATGCAGCCTGCACCTCCATACCACTCCCACCACCACTCTGTCCAGGAGTGAATCCTGGCCCCTGGTCCACACTTCACCCTAGGGTTCTCAGATATTGTCTTTGCTCCACAGTCTTCCCCTTCTCCTCTCTCCTCTCCTCCCCCCTCCTCTCCTTTCCTTTTCTCTCCTCTCCTCCCCTTTCCTCTCCTCTCCTCTCCTCTCCTCTCCTCTCCTCTCCTCTCCTCTCCTCTCCTCTCTTCTCCTCTCCTCTCCTTTCCTCTCCTCTCTTCTGCTCTCCTCTCATCTCCTCTCTCTCTTCTCCTCTCCCTCCACCGCCATGAAGTTTCACCACTCCAGGTTGACTTTTTCAGAGAAATAGACAGAGACAGAGAGAAAGACACCACAGCACTGAAGCTTCCCTCAGTGTGGTAGGGACGGGGCCTGAACCTAGGTCATGCCCATGGCAAAGCAAGTAATCTATCTTGCTGGTCCTTTGCCCCCCCCTCCACGTTTCTTCACTCCCACAGCCTTCCTCCTGCCCTTTCTTTCTTTCTTTCTTTTCTTTCTTTCTTCACAGTTTTTATCAAGACATGCTCTATTTAGCACTCTATGGAACTGAGTCTGATCCAGCTGTAGTCAGGTCCAGACGATACCAGTGGAGGATTCTGAGCTCCCTGTCTTTCTTTCATCTAATCAGTCATTCATTCATGTGAGCTAACTTTCAAGTTGTTCCTGGTTCTCAATTAAATGACCCTGGTTCTAAGTCTTGGATAAGCCACTTCCTTGCTCTATGCCTCCCTTTGTCCTGCTGTAAGATCGGGAAATGATCTCCTCAGCACAGTTATCCTCTGGTCAGAATATTTGAGAGTTGCCATGGAAATGACTCAGCAGCAAAGCACAGGACTTTCTTATGTGAGGCCACTGGTTCAATTCCTAGCATCACTTGTACCAGAGTGATATAAATTTCCCTCCCTCCCCCCTTCCTAAAATAAGTTAACTTTTTTTTTTTTAAATCCTGGAAGCAGACTGGTGAAATAGCTCACTTGGGTAGTGCTCTGTTTTTCCATGTGCTCAGCCCAGGTTTGAGCCCAGCCCCCACCACATTGAAGGAATCTTTGGTGCTGTGGTTGCTTTTGTTCTCTTTATCTCTATAAAAGCAAAAACAAAACAAAACCAACCATCCAAACAAACAAACAAATAAGGAAAAAGACCAATGTGTTAGACAACCTTAGTCCTTTTTATTCCCTACTGAGTTATCACTGGGGCTCAGTACCTACACAACAAATCCACTGTCCCCAGCAGCTATTTCCCCCACACCTCCCCCCCAAAAAAAAACAACTCTTTATTTTTTTAAATTTTATTTATTTATTTTTTGGTTAGAGACAGCCAGAAATTGAGAGGGAAGGGGGTGGTAGAGAGGGAGAGATATAGAAACACCTACAGCCCTGCTCCATTACTCATGAAGCTTTCTTCCTGCAAGTGGGGGACCAGGGGCTTCATCCTGGGTCCTTGCACATTGTAACATGTGCATTCAACCAGGTGTGCCACCACCCGGGCCCTACTCTTTTTACTCTTTATTTGATAAGATGAATAGAAATTGGGAGGGGAGGAGGAGCTAAAGAGGATGAGAGAGAGAGAGATACCTGCAGCAATTGCTTCATCTCTCTTGATGCTCCCCCCTGCATGTGGGGACTAGGGATTTGAACTCTGGTCCTTGCTCATGATAACATATGCCCTCAACTGGGTGTACCACTGCCTGGCCCCAAGCAACCAGTGTTAAATAATAATAAAAAGATCTTTTTAAAAAATCCTAGGGACATTGATTAAAATATGGACTTTATTTATTTCCTCATGGCCCCCAGATGTCAGATCAGTAGGCTCAGGGGTCTGTACTCCCATGCTCCTTCAGGACAGGGAGGGTGTCTGGTAATGACTGGCTTGTCAGACATATTCCAACTCTCCAAAGATCAGAGAGAAACAACAGTCCCAGAAGGGCACATGGGGTAGAACTGATATAATTGCAATATCTATCAATGCAAAAATTATCTGTCTAGTGCAGCTTGTGGGCTCACCAAGCAAGAGACAGCCTGGCAGAGGGTGGGGGAGTGTAGGAAAGTTGTGGGAGCCTGGCAGGGATGGAAAAAAAAGAGAAGCTGAATTGGGAGGGAGCAAGTGGAACTCAGGGAATGAGAACTGGGTGAATCCGGCCATCTACCAGAGATTCTAGGTAATCAGAGCACTTGCAACATCACGGTTTCAAGCCAGCTGTCTTATTTCTCCACCAGCTTTCATCACAGATAAAAACAAAGGTGGCTCACATCAGCAGGGAAGGGCTGAGCAGGACCCAGCTCCAAGTAGGTGGCAGGTTCCATAGCATCTTGGGGTGCCTCTGTGGGAAGAGACTCTGGGCTTCTCAGAAGCCAAGGAAACTCAGGTCAGGAAGCTAACCTGGGGCTCCTTTTCTGGATCGCATGTGTGGGGGCTCCAACCACTTGGGTTCTCAAAGTAACAGTGAAGTCTAGAAGGATCCCACATCTAGAGCTTGGCTCCCACCTCTGACACTGTATTGACGGTTAGGAAGTACTCAACCGCAGACTGCCAGGCTGGGGTAGTGGCTCTGCCTGTGGACTCTGAGACAGACAGACAGACAGACAGACAGACAGACAGACAGAGCTTCAGGTTCAAAACCTGTCCTCCCCAGAAGCCGGTGGTTCACTGCTGGGGTAGGGGGAGGGGAAGGAAGTGCTCATCCATGCTGGGCATTACCATCTCTTCAGCTGATGACAGAGTCATGGTGAGAAAAACATGTCTTCCATCCACCCCACCCAAATCTGCTTCTGCCTGAGACCCTCACCAGTGAGTAGAATGAACAGTATGAGAGACTCACTAAGCTACCATTTCCTACATTCAATACCTGTTTGGTGGGCTGTCCACAGTGGCCCACGATGGGGAGGAGGGAGAGGGTGGCTCAGTCCAGGGAGAAATGGAACTTGGAGGACTATTTTTTGTGTGTATTTTCCCTGTATAGATGATGGCTTCTGACAGGAGGAAGCCTAGGAGTTAAGTGGAAATCCAGCCCCAGGCAGTGAGTTGGTTTGCGGGGATACCATACATGTTACTCCCCTGCAGGATTCCTTATCTAGCCTGGCTGATTGCAGCAGAGTGAGGCAAGAAGTGCCCTGGATTCATGGAGAAGGAAAGCTACTAAGTACTTGAAGTGGAGAGGACACAGTCACTGCAACACCCCCACCCCCAGCCTCCACCCTGTCCCCCTGCAGGATGGCTTCAAACTAGTATCTCTATAATCTCCTTTGATCTGTCTACCTTCACCTCCTAGTACTTCACTGTGCTCAGCATTGGAGTTCCTTTCTTTCTTCCTTTCTTTCTTTCTTTCTCTCTTTCTTTCTTTCTTTCTTTCTTTTTTGCCTCCAGGGTTATCGCTGGGGCTCAGTGCCTGCACTATGAATACACTACCCCCCCCCCTCCGCTTTATTGGAGAGAAAGTGAGAGGGAAAGGGAAGTTAGAAAGTAATGAGTGAGGAGGCGGACGGTAGCACAGTGGCTTAAGCACACATGGTGCAAAGTGCAAGGACTGGAGTAAGAATCTGGTTAGAGCCCCTCCCCCATCCCCCCCTGCAAGGGGTTGCTTTGCAAGAGGTGAAACAGGTCCGCAGGTGTCTTTCTCTCCTCCTCTCTGTCTTCTCCTCCTCTCTCAATTCCTTTCTGGCCTATCCAACAACAACAGCTATAATAACAATAACATCCACAACAAGGGCAATAAAATGAGAAAAATGGCTTTCAGGAGTAGTTGATTCGTAGTGCAGGCACCGAGCAAGCCCCAGCGACAACCCTGGAGTCAAAAGGAAGAAAGAAAGAAAGAAAGAAAGAAAGAAAGAAAGAAAGAAAGAAAGAAAGAAAGAAGGAGAGGAAGAAAGAAAGAGGGAAATAAAGAAAGAAAGAAAGAAAGAAAGAAAGAAAGAAAGAAAGAAGGAAGAGCGAAAGACACCTGTAGACCTGCTTCACCCTTGTGAGGTGACCCCCCTGTATTTGGGGAGGAGCTCCAACCCAGATCCTTGCGCGGGTCCCTGAGCTTTATTATTGACATTCTTTACCAGAAGCATTAGGAATCATTCCAGTTGGCTCAAAGTGCGAGGACCGGTGTAAGGAATCATTCCTGTTAGAAGCTCTTTAGGCCTAGCTCCTTCTTGTGAAGAGTCGGGGGAGATGACAGGACCCGTCACTTCTAGGACAAAGCTGACTGAGGCTATTATCTCTCAGCGCCATCTAGTGGTGCCTGGCATTCCTACTCCTAGTCATGCCCCCTAAATATTAACTGATATAGAGTGTAGACATCTGATGCAATGTTTTTGGTTTCTGCTATAATGCTACTCAAAGATTTTTAAAGTATTGACATCACAGGTAAAGTAAAAATCTGAGACTCAAGGAAGTCAACAGCTAACTCAATAAAGCCACAAGCTGACAGTGAAAGACAATTTGCCAACCTTTAAGTTTAGTATCAGTCATTTTGAGTCACTATCTCCAAGTGATTAAAGTCCTGAGAAGTGTTATAGCAAATTGGGGGACGCAGGGATCAATGTCCAGATGAGAGGGCCTGAGTCCTGGTTTCAAAGCAATTAAGCTAAGACCACAAGAGAGTTATTGGGTTCCTACTATACACTTTGTTCTCGTGGTCTGGCAGTTATCCAAGTGTTGATGGAGTAGGCACAAGTCTGAGGACAAAGTTTAGTTGGGCCTAGTTCTAATTCAAGCCCCCTTTGTGTCCTGCAAGAGAAGTATTACCTTTGGGGCCTGGTGATGGCACACCTGGTTGAACAAAGTGTATAGTAGGGTTAGTCCAGAGATCTGGTTTCATGAGATTTTGGGCAGGAGAATCATGGTGAATAATGTCAAAGGGAGAGTCCTGAGCTCTTCTCCCTTTCCGGGTCCACTGCTCACACCTCCACATTAGCAATCCCCATGAACCTCCCATCAACATTCTTAAACTCCAGAAAACCATCTAATTCCATTCAGTCTGAAGAAAAAGGAGCAGTTAAGACAGGCAGCAGGACCCACCAGGTCTACTGTCTTTCTACTATCCGACTTTCTAGAATACAAGTTGGGGTTTAGAAGGAGAGGGGTCAAGATTACCTCTCTCTACAATAATAACAAGACTGTATGAATACATGAAACAATGTGCATAAAAACAAAGCTGAAGTCAAGACTTGTGTGAACAAGCTTCCATAGCAAGGGACAAAATGTCAGCACCCAGGCAATGAGGACACAGAAAGACTCCCTTCCCCAAGAAACTTCACTATGTAATGGCAAGTTGCAATATGGAAGAGATCTTTAAGATGTGGAACTTTAATCCAGGGTGATTTTATATTTTATGTATTTAATTTTTTATAGGAAAGAGAGAAATAGGGAGAGGACAGAAAGACAGCTGCAACTTTGCTTCACCATTCATGAAGCATCCCTCCTGCAGGTGGGGAGCAGGGCTTGAACTTGGAATCACCTGGCCCCTATTATGACTTTATACATAAAATATTACAAAAGGAAACAACAACAACAAACAGACAAAAAATCACGCACTATAAACTCCCATGATAAGTGGAAGTTTTGGCAGCTATGGTCATTATATTACTGCAACTTTGCCATGAGCAGCCCATGTGGATGCTTATTGGAATTTGGTCTCCATAATAACAGACGCTGGCAGCAGATTCCAGGAGCACTCCACCCACCCTGAACTATCGGCTGATGTAACTGGAATCCAAGAGACATTTACCAAGTGTGTAACTACTGTCAGACAAACTGACTTTGTCTTCACCAGCCCACACCTGACTGCTAGCAGAATAATACCCTTACAACTAGCAAGTACCCTGCAGATCTTTCAAGGCATAGCCAACAAACAATGGGGTTTACAGAACCTTCCCTTCTCACTTGCTGGTCCACAACCTACCAAACTGTCTTCCCCACTAGCTCCCAGAATATGTATGCTGTCACCAACTGGGACTGAGGCCCCAGCCTCTTGTTAGACCTGCACCCTTGCCCATGGCAACCTGTAGCTGTTGCATCTTTAATCATACAATCTTGAACCCTAGGCTGGCTTGACTTTGCTGCACTTTAGTCTGTACCAGGTGCTTGTGAGTGAGAAAAATAGTCACTGCCTGATCTGCTCAAGCGCAGGCCCCTAGCCTAGTTCCTCAGAGATATTAAACATAACAAGGAGACAGAGGAAGTCAAAGTCACCCACATGGAAGGCATCAAGACAACCTTAAGAAAACATCAAATTCAACAAAGCAACGTAAACATCCTACATGAGACTTCAAAACAACAATCCTGAGGATGCTCCGTGAGTATTCAATGAAAAGTTCTATAGAAGGAAACTTCAACAAAAGTGGGAGAAAGAGGGGTGTCCTAACTGAAATCAGAGAATTACAAAACAAAGTAGCTAAACTGAAAGAAAAAAAAATACAGTGAATAAGACCATCAGCAGAAATAGAAAAAAAAAAAATCAAAGGTCAAAAGAGAAATCATTAAAAACAAACACACAGACAAACCTCAGTAAAAAGTGGAGTCCTGGTGCCTGGTGGAAGAAAAGGACCTAAGTCAGGGGTGAGAATATTTTGCAGATACCTTTCACAGGGCAGTAAGACATTGTATCCATGTGTCAACAATTATACTGTAAACACACCATTAACTCACCAATAAAATGATTTAAAAAATAAATTGGGGGCCAGATGGTGACACACCTGGTTAAGCACACTTATTACCAAGCACAAGGACCCAGGTTCAGGCTCCTGCTCCCCACCTGTGGGGGGTCCATTTCACGAGCTATGAAGCAGGTCTGCAAGTGTTTTTCTCTCCTCTCTATCTCTTCCTCCTCTCTCAATTCCTCTCTGTCCTAAGGGGGGAAAAAGGGTAAAAAATGGCCGTCAGGAGCAGTGGATTTGTAGTGTTGGCACCGAGCCCCAGTGACAACCCTGGTGGCATAAATAAATAGTTAAAAAAAAAAAAAGAAAGAAAGAAAGAAAGGAAGAAAGAAAGAACTTAAAGGGTAGGGAGATAGCATAATGGTTATGCAAACAGATTCTCATGCTTGAGGCTTCAAGTCCCAGGTTCAATACCCCACACCACCATAAGCCAGAGCTAAGCAGTACTGTTAAAAAAAAAAAGGAAAGAAAGAAAAAAAAAAGAACTTAAAAATAAATATATGAGAGTTGTGGGACAACTAAGTGGAACAAAACTGGCATCATAGGAATGCTGAAAGGAGAGAGAGAGAGAAAGAGAGAATCCTTCTTTGAAGAAATAATGACCAAGAATTTCATCAAACTGAGGAAGAAGACAGACACTCAGACGCAGGAAACTCTAAGAGATCCAAACAATGTGAATTCAAACAGATGCACTGCAAAACATATACTTAAAACGGCAAAGATCAAAGATAAAAAGAATCTTAAAAACAGCAGGAGAAAATCCAAACATCACATAGACAGGAACTCCCGTAAGACTGGCAACTGATTTCACAACAGAAATAACTGAAGGCCAGCAAGGACTGGCAGTATCTGTTCAAAGCCCTGAATGGAAAAGACCTCCAAACAAGAATATTCTACCCCGCTAGGCTCACACTCAGATCTGAAGTGGTGATAAAGTGCTTTTCAGACAAACAACAGTTTAAGAAATTCATTACCACTAATGAATTGCTATATGAAATGCTAGAGGGACTACTATAAAAGGAAAATACCGTGTGAGCTCACTCAAGTTGGGTATAGAAAGACAAAAACAAAGGGACAAGCAAAGTCAAATGAAAGCAAACCATAAAACTTGGACTGCCAGGGAATGGGAGATGGTTTGGCCAATATAGCAAACACTTTACTAGGTGCCCTGGTTTGAGCCTCCAGCCACCATTGAAGTACCAACGCAAAGGGCAAATTCACAAGCAGTGAAGCATTGCTGTAGTGTATCTCTTCCTTCTCTTTCTTTCTCCCTCTCTGTTTTTCACATTATATCTAAAAACAGTCAATCAAACAAAAAATAGTCCACAAACAATGGTGAAGTTGTGCAGACACAAAACCCCTGGGAATCCCTGGTGGCAAAAGAAATAAAGAAACAATATTTGAACTACAAGACAAAGGTCACCAAAGGGGATTGGATGTAGGAGAAGATGTGGCAACATATTTTGAGGAGATGTGGAGTTGTACTTTTAAGGGCCAGGCAGTGGCTCACCTGGTTAAGGACACACATTACAGTGCACAGGGACCCAGGTTCAAGCCCCTGGTCCCCATCTGCAGGGGGAAAACTTCATGAGTGGTGAAGCAGGGATACAGGTCTCTTTACCTCTCTAGCTTTCCCTCCCCTCTCAATTTCTGCCTCTATTTAATAAATAAAAGACACATGTTTTCTGGAAAAATAATTTTTAAATTATAATTTTATAACATCTATAGTCTTTTAAAAAGTGCTTTATTTATTTATTAGTGAGAAAGTAGGAGGAGAGAGAGAAAAAACCAGACATCACTCTGATACATGTGCTACTGGGGATTGAACTCAGGACCGAATGCCTGAGAGTCTAATGCTTAATCCACTGCGTCATCTCCTGGACCACAACATACATAGTCTTAACTACCAGATAGTTTCCTTCATGTGGTCTCCAGAGAACTGATACACTTGCAAATAACAAAAACAAGCTACAGAAGCAAGCAAACTATCTCTAAGACTTCTTGAGAATTATAATGGTTATCATTGGGATGATGGGGTGGGGCACAGAATTTTGGTAGTGGTTGTGGTGTGGAACTATATATACCATAATCCTACAATTTTGTAAATGCTATTAATTACAATTAAATTTTTTTAAAAAATATTTATTTATTTTCCCTTTTGTTACCCTTGTTTTTTAAATTGTTGTAGTTATTATTGTTGTTACTGATGTCATTGTTGTTAGCTAGGACAGAGAGAAATGGAGAGAGGAGGGGAAGAAAGAGAGGGGGAGAGAAAGATAGACACCTGCAGACCTGCTTCACCGCTTGTGAAGTGACTCCCCTACAGGTGGGGAGCCAGATACTGGAACAGGGATCCTTACGCCAGTCCTTGCCCTTTGCATCACGTGTGCTTAACCCGATATAATCACAATTTTTTAAAAAAAGGTTTTATATATGTATATGCGTGTGTGTGTGTGTGTGTGTGTGTGTGTGTGTGTGTGTGTGTGTGGTGTGTGTTGGTGTGTGTATGGTCTTGGGCATGAGGAAATAACATAATGGTATGTAGAAAGACTCTTATGTGTGAGGCTCCAAGGTCCCAGGTTCAATACTCTGTACCACCATAAGCCAGAGCTGAGCAGTGCTCTAGTAAATGAACCAAAAACCAAAACAAAACATATGGTCTTGTAAACCAATGTTACCTCCAAATCAAATCAATTAACAAATATTTGTCTCCTGGGATGCAGATGTACAGGATACTTGCAGGATCAAGATGAGATTCCTGAATAAGCCGGTCTCTTCTCAGCCTGTGCACTGTGAGCACTGTACATACATGTACAGCTCCAGAGCCAATTGCTCATGCCCTTATGTTGTTCCTCTATGGCACTGGGAACTCTGTTACTCTTCCCTCCCTGTCCCCGGACCACTACTGCATTCCTTGGGGGAGGTCACAGTTCTGTACACCTGGCATACATACAGCCTATTGACATAAGAAAATTCACCAAAGATGGCATTGCTCCTTTCCATGTCTGTAGCCGGCCAAAAGACACAAGAGAACAAACAAAACTGTGAACAACGAAGAGGCACAAAAGAATCTTTTGACTGGAAGAAGTATAGAGAAATTGCCACTACTGGTCAGTGTTGACAACACCTGAGAGTTTTCTTCAGGAACTGAGTGTGGTAGAGGTAGAGCCTGGTCATGGACTGGGGAGACAGCATAATGGTTTTGCAAATACCTTTCTTGCCTGATGCTTTGAGGTCCCAGGTTCAATGCCTAGCACCACCATTAGCCAGAGTTGAGCGGTGTTCTGATATCTCTATTTCTCTCAGTATCCCTATCTCATTAAAATAATAAAATAGGGGAGATGGGCGGTAGTGCAATGGGTTAAGCGCAGTGGCGCAAAGCACAAGGACCTGCGTAAAGACCCTGGTTCGAGCCCCAGGCTCCCCACCTGCAAGGGTGTCACTTTACAGGTGGTGAAGCAGGTCTGTAGGTGTCTATCTTTCTCTCCCCCTCTCTATCTTCCCCTCCTCTCTCCATTTCTCTCTGTCCTATCCAACAACAACGACAACAATAATAACTACAACAATAAAACAACAAAGGCAACAAAAGGGAATAAATAAATATTAAAATAATAATAATGAAATAGGACGCTAGGCGGTAGCACAGCGGGTTAAGCACACGTTGCTCAAAGCTCAAGGACTGTCTTAAGGATCCCGGCTGGAGGCCCCAGCTCCCCACCTTCAGGGGCGTCGCTTCGCAAGAGGTGAAGCAGATCTGCAGGTGTCTATGTTTCTCTCCTCCTCTCTGTCTTCCCCTCCTTTCTCCTTTTCTCTCTGTCCTATCCAACAACGACAACAATGGCAACAATAACAGTGACGACAACAACAAGGGCTACAAAAATGGGAAAAATAGACTCCAGGTGCAGTGGATTCATAGTGCTGGCACCAAGCCCCAGAGATAACCCTGGAGGCAAATAATAATAATAATAAAAGAAAGTACTAAAATATCATAGACCACAATAATTGCAGATCTCCTAGGACTTTGTTATAGAGCACGGTGTATTATTCTCATATTACACACACACAGGTTTTGTCTTTTTTTTTCCTTACCTGTATGACCATAATATTTAATGCCATGCATGACACATGATGGAATACATTAAAGGAATAACAGCTTCCTTGAAGTCAAGTGCCAAGTCCTTACAACAGCAAAAGTACTAACAAAGATAAACACTAAACACATACTTATAAATTAATTAAGCACCGAGACTAAGACAACTCCATTGGACTATGTGCCCAGACAAAATAGAGTCTTTGAGATCAACAGCTCAGGCTTATGCAGCCTTTCCTCAATGTGGCAGAATTCTAGAACAGTCAGGACAAAGGAGTTGAAGCAGATTTTAGCCAGCCCTTGACCCTTAACACTTCTTTTTTTTTTGCCTCAAGGGTTATCACTGGGGCTTGGTGCCTGAACTACAAATCCACTGCTCCTGGAGGCCATTTTTCCCATTTTGTTGCCCTTGTTGTCACTACTGTTATTTATTATATTTTTTATAAAGTGATCTTTTTAAAATTTATTCCCTTTTGTTGCCCTTGTTTTATTGTTGTAGTTATTATTGATGTCATCCTTGTTTGATAGGACAGGAAGAAATGAAGAGAGGAAGGGAAGACAGAGGGGGAAGAGAAGGATAGACACCCACAGACATGCTTCACCGCTTGTGAAGCGACCCCCCTGCAGGTGGGGACCCTGGGCTTGAACAGGGGTCCTTAGGCCGGTCCTTGCGCTTTGTGCCACCTGCACTGAACCCGCAGTGCTACAGCCCGACTCCCTACTCTTATTGTTGCCACTGATGTTGTTATTGGATAGGACAGAGAGAAATGGAGAGAGGAGGGGAGACAGAGAGGGGAAGAGAAAGACACCTGCAGACCTGCTTCACCGCCTGTGAAATGACCCCCCTGCAGGTGGGGAGTCAGGGGCTCGAACTGAGATCCTTACGCTGGTCCTTGCACTTCACCCCATGTGTACATAACCTGCTGTGCTACCGCTGGACCCCTGACACTTAATCCTTTGTGATATCTATCTCCCCTCCCAGCCCCTGTCATCTTCCCCAAAACCCCTTGGACAACTTTGACTCAGATCTACTAAAAGAGAGATTTCACACCCAGATGATCTCACTCATAGGTGGAACTTAAGAAACAAGGACAGAAAGGGAAAACACAAAGTAAAACTTTGTACCAAAGCAAAGGACTCTGGGGAATGACTGGGAGTGGGGTGGGAGTGGTGGTTGTGGTCCTTATGCATGATGGTGGAAAAAAAACCAAGTTGAGGTGAGAGTGTTTTGCAGACACTGATCCTGGAGAGATGAGAAATTGTACCTGGGGCCAGGTGGTGGCCGGTTGAGCACACATGTTACCATGTGTAAAGACCTATGTTCAAGCCTCTGGCCCCAAAGTACAAAGGAGGATGCTTCATGAGTGGTGAAGCATTGCTGCAGGTCTCTCTCTCTCTCTCTCTCTTTCCCACTCTACCTCTCCCTTCTATCTCAATTTCTCTGTCTCTATTCAATAAACAAATAAAATAAAAAAGAAAGTGTACTCAGGACTGGGTGGTGGCACATCTGGTTGAGTGCACATGTTACACTGCATAAGGACTCAGGTTCAAGCCCCCAGGCCCCACCTGCAGGGGTAAAGTTTCACAAATGGTGAAGCAGTGTTGCAGGCATCTCTCTGTCTCTCTCCCTCTCTGTCACTCCCTTCCCTCTCAATTTCTGGCTGTTTCTATCCAATTAAATAAAGATAATAAAAAGGTAAAAAAGAAAGTATACCCGTGTCAACAACTGTACTGTAAACTATTAAGCCCCTAATAAAATGACACAAAAAAGAAAAAGAGAAATTCACCCAGTCCAGGACCTTGTGGGGTCAGGAATCAGAACTTGGATGAGATGCTGTGATAGAAATTCTGAACCTATTAATGTTGCCAAGTCCCCAGATACCCTTCTGCAATCAGTGTGTCTGGCTGCAATTTCTCTTTGAACTGATACGGTGAAGCTGAGGCAGGCACACAATGTCCCTCTGGGCAGGATGGCTTAGATAGGAGCATACAAGTTTTTAGTTGCAAAGCCTTCTCATAAGCAGGCTCTCCTGCACAATGCCCCTTTGTCCTTCCTCAGGTGCCTGAGCTCCTTGTATCCTGGCAAAGGGAGGCACGGAGGGGAGGTGACCAGCTCTGGAGTTTGGTTTCTAATCTCCAGGGCAGAAATTCCTTTCAAATTTGCCCAGCACCTGGGCTGATTGCTGAGCCAGAAATGAAAGCAGCTGAGGACTGGGGGTGACTCTCCCCATAATGTCCAAGTTT
Source organism: Erinaceus europaeus (assembly GCF_950295315.1). Classification (NCBI taxonomy): domain Eukaryota; kingdom Metazoa; phylum Chordata; class Mammalia; order Eulipotyphla; family Erinaceidae; genus Erinaceus; species Erinaceus europaeus. Next base: position 25,501,018 of record NC_080177.1, read on the forward strand.
CATCCTCAACCCTAATCCATCCCCTACGCATCCCCCCCCCCCCCCCCCCGCACAACCCATACGCCCCAACTGACAACCTTCACAATTAAACCCACACTTAGAATGATAAACTTGTGTGGCTGCAGTGTAGGTTCATAGTTTTCCTTTGATTTCTTCCAGCAATGCCATTTTTCTCCACCTTGGATAGACGGCCCATCTCACAAACCTGCACTAATTTTCAGGGCTGTTTCTGTGCACACACATTAATGTCTTAATGCTTTATGGATGAATTCACATTATCATAGGATCGTGAGTTCTTCATTTCCAGGCTCGAGGTGTTCATGAATACTGCATAACCCTTAGCCACTGCATTTCTTTTTGATGACTAAAAATGGAAAGGATAGGACTTTTAAATACCCCCTTCCAAGTAGAAAAACACATGATTTTGTGAAAGTACGTACCCCTTACCCATCATGGACATATGGATAGCAAACCTCTGAGGAGCCAGCAGCCAGCTTGGCTGTTTCCCCAGGGCCAGATGCTTCTTCTTCCTTCACTGATGTCCTCTCCACTCCTTGGAGGGATCTATAAACATCCAAGGACATCCTCGACAACCTTTGCACTTGTTTCCCCCTTCCTGAGCAGAGCTCACGGTTGGAGGAAGCCTATAGAGAGTCTACCTATCTCTAGCTCCATGCTGCTCCCAACCTGAGTGAATGGTCATTTTATTCAGCAATCTGTGCCTTCCTTTCCTGTTCCAGTACTTTTAAAAAACATTTTACTGGAGAGGGTTAACTTTTTTTAATTTTTAAAATTATCTTTATTTATTGAAGAGACAGCCAGAAATTGAGAGGGTTGGGGCAGACAGAGAGGGAGAGAGACAGAGAGACACCTGCAGCACTGCTTTACCACTTGCAAAACTTTCCCCCTGCAAATGGGGACCAGGGGCTCAAACCTGGATCTTTTATTTATTGCTTTATTTATTTTAAACCAGAGAACTGCTCAGCTTTGGCTTATGGTGGTACGGGGGATTGAACCTGGGACTTTGGAGCCTTAGGCATGAGAGTCTCTTTGCATAACCATTATGCTAACTACCGTCCATCCCCTTGTGCATTATAAGGTGCACACTCAACCAGATGAACCACCACCTGGCCCCAGGTTAATGGTTTTAACAGAGTTGTTGACAGGTACATTTTCTTATCTCCCTGTGCTAGGCATCTACAAAAGACCCCAACTAAGGTCCTTTTCCATCATCATGCACCAGGACTCAAAAGCCCACCAACCCCCAGCCTCCTCCCTTCTTCTCCTTCCCCAGAGTCCTTTGCTTTGTTGTAATACACTAAACTGAGTCCAGGTTTTGCTTTGTTTTTTCTCGTTCTGTCTCATTTCTTAAATTCTACCTATGAGTAAGATTATCAAGTACTGATCCTTCTCATTTTGGCTTATCTCACTTAACATGATTCCTTCAAACTATCCAAAATGAGCTGAAGGAGTTCATCATTAAAAAAAAATAAATTATTTATTATTGGATATATATATAGAGAGAGAAATTAAAAGGAGAGGAGGAGGCAGAGAGGGACAGAGACAGATAGACACCTACAGCCCTGCTTCACCACTTGTGAAGCTTTCCCCCTGCAGGTGGGGACCAGGGGCTTGAACCTCGGTCCTTGTGCACTGTAATGTGTGCTCTTAACCAGGTGTGCCACCAACTGACTCCAAATTCATCATTTTTAACAACCAAGTAATATATATAGATATGTATAATTTATTGCATATTATATAGATAATACCACTTTCTTAGCTACTTATCTGTTGTTGGACATCTGAGTTGCTTCCAAGTTCAGGCTGTTACAAATGATATATCCTGCTTATTTCTTGTGGTTTCCCAGTTTCTCCCTTTACCTTCCCTCACGGACAAAAGCCTGCTGGGGCAAATTCCTTGGTCTGTCATCTCTTCCCAGATCATGGATGCTACTCATTTGGGGGCTGCATGGAGCCCTTCTCCTTCCTTTGGGTAGCAGCAACTTGATTACTCTGTCATCACTTACATTTTACTTGTAATAGGAGATGCCAGTAGGATTTCCATGGAGATATCCAGCTGACTCTTCCCTGGGCAAGAAGCAGGTCCCTAACTCAACTTAGACAAATTCGACTATTGTACTTGCATTTTGGTGAGAACACTGGGGTCTAGTCTTTCTAACTGCAGAGCCAAGGAGACTCTCAATTACTTCATATTACCTGGGCTCACCAAACTGTTCTAGTTCTAACCTTTTCAAGTCTGTTTTTGTCAGCATTTCCTTCAAAATTTGTGAACTATCTGATCAGATCCTTCCCGTTAGTTCTTTCTAAGTTTAGCTTCACTGCCATTGGGGTTCTGTTGTTTTCAATTGGAGAAGCTTTGGTTGTGCAGATTCACACTTCTGAGCCTTTGCATCCCTTTCCTTCCTATTTCAAGAATGAACTGGGGCCTGGACAGTGACACACCTGGATGAGTACACACATTACAGTATGTGAGGACTCAGGTTCAAGCCTGACTTAGTTCTCACTCTCCTTTCTTTCTGAGTGCAAAGCTGCCTCATTTCTACACAATAGTACCTATATTAGAGATGAAAATATGACTATTATATCTGAAAAAAATTTATTTAAGCTCAAAATGTTTTTTTTCTTCTGGTTTGAAATGAGCTGTAAACATTTTTTGCAGCTCTTATAATGATTGTGGGAGCTATGTGCTGTGCCCACTGGGCTCAATGCATATATGGCTTAGAGTTCAGACCTTCTGCCTTTCCAGCCCATTGTACTTTCATTAGAGGTGCAATACTGCCTCCCAGAGCCAGGGAGGGAGTCAGCCAGCTATTTGCCACAGACTGAACCAGACTGCCTGTGACTGGGGAGCAAGAGGTAAGGTGCCCCTTCAACAAGTGTTTTTGCTGCCAGGCTTACTAAAGTCACTCTTTGCCAAAGTGTTCCCGCAAGGGGGCTGTCTCTTGTGTCTCAGACAGCTCTCTAGAGCCATCCCTCATGTTTCACAGTAGTCTTGACCCCTTCTTTGCCTCGCAGTCAGAAGAAAACACTTCCCTCTAACTGAAGGCCTACTGTGCGCTAAAGACTGTGCCTGCCTCTGCTGCCTGGAGTAGGCGGTATTATCTCCATCTTACAGGGGAGAAAAATGCAGGGAAGAGCTCTTGCCACTAATACGGCATGGTTGTGTACTTCCCACATTTGTTTGAGAAATCCCACTGTCTCCCTTCTAGAAAGAATGACTGCTCATCTCTGGCTTATGGTGGTGTTGGGGACTGAACTGGGACCTTTGGTGCCTTAGGTATGAAAGTCTTTTTGTATAACCATTATGCTGGCCTCCCAGGCCTGGATATGTGTGCTTTGTAAAGATTTACTTATATATTTGGAGTGTGTGTGTGAGAGAGAATCAGAGCATCACTCTGGCACATATAATGCCAATGTTCAAACTCAATGTCTTATCCACTGTGCCACCTCTGAGGTCTCACTGTTCCTGTTTTGGGTTGCACTTTTGTTTGTCTTTGAACCTCTTGGTCAGGGACAGGGGGCTGATTGAAAATCCATGTCCCCATTAGACAATCAGGGGAGACACAGGACCAGATTAGGTTTGGGTAGTAGGGAAGCTGTCTTGCTTCTCACCCAGAGTGGGGCAAGACCAGCTGATGGAATCCATGTTATCTACTTAGAAGGCTTGCCCTGTGTTGGTCCTCAGAAAGATCTGTCACTGTGGCATATGGCTGCAGGGTCCCTTGTCATTCTCCCCTGCTCCATTTCCCCCCTCTTTCTCTAGGTTGAGAAGTAGATGTGGAGTGCAGGTAAAACCCTACTTCCCATTCTTCTCCGATTGGACAAATAATCAAGACAAGTTAGCACAGGAAAAAAAAATCAATATTATAGCACGTGCATAAGAGTTATAATAGTTATGTGGGCTCATTTACTGAAAAGAGAGGTAGGGCATAGATAGACCCCTAGCTAGTGTGTGTGTGTGTGGGGGGGGGGGTTGAGGCACCAAGGAGTTAAGAAGGAGAGCTTTTACATGACAAGGCAGAGTGACCTCTACTATGACAGTAAAGATGAGCTTCTCGGATAGAGCAACTCACTTGAGTGGATGGAGCCTTCCTCCACTGTATATTCCTTAGGGTCATGAAGGGCCAGTGATTTCTTCTTTGATTAGAGGAAAGGCAAAAGGACTCAAGCAAAGGCAAAAGAGGGTCCTCAGCCTCCAGAGCTTTCACGGCTTTCAACTCAAAATAATCTGCTTGCCAAAGCAGGGCTCACCAGGGGACCAATTCTGTGGATCTTGGGGTGATATGGGTGAGGTACCATCATTGAAATCAGAACTCTCAGGCCAGGCCTAGGAACATATAGGCTTTCTGTGAGAATTAGAAAAGAGATTATTTACTAAAGGACACCCCAGAGGGCATTACATATTCTTTTAAAGATAGAAACAGGCAGAGAGGGAGAGAGAGAGAGAGAGAGAGAGAGAGAGAGAGAGAGACTGACTACAGCACTTAAGTTTTCTCTAATGTGATGGGGGCCAGGCTCCAGCCTGGGTGGTGCATGTGGCAAAGCTGAGCACTATTTAGGTGAACTATTTCTTTCTTTTCTTTTTTATAAATGTCATTTCAATTCAACTTTTAGTTTTTTTTTTAATTTTTAAATCTTTATTTACTTATTGGATAGAGACAGCCAGAAATTGATAGGGAAGGGGGCAATAGAGAGGCAAGAGACAGAGACACCTGCAGTCCTGCTTTACCACTTGTGAAGCTTGCCCGCTGCAGGTGGGGACCAGGAGCTTGAATTCGGGACTGTGTACATTAACCAGATGCGTCACTGCGTGGCCCCAGGAGCTATTTCTTTCACCCTTATACTTTTTTAAAAAAATATTTATTTTATTTATTTATTCCCTTTTGTTGCCCTTGTTGTTTTATTGTTATAGTTATTATTGTTGTTGTCATTGTTGGATAGGACAGAGAGAAATGGAGAGAGGAGGGGAAGACAGAGAGGAGGAGAGAAAGACAGACACCTGCAGACCTGCTTCACCGACTGTGAAGCGACTCCCCTGCAGGTGGGGAGCCGGGCCTCGAACCGGGATCCTTATGCCGGTCCTTGTGCTTTGCGCCACCTGTGCTTAAACCGCTGCGCTACAGCCCGACTCCCTCTTTCACCCTTGTACTTTAAAAAAATAATAATAAATGGCTTCTCTGTGACCTGGGAGGTGATGCCTTGAACCAAGCAAGGGCCTTAAAGCATGAGGTCTGGGGTTTGACATCCCCCCATCATGTGGCAGAGTGATACTCTAGTTCTCTCTTATCTTCAAATAAATAAATAAATAAATAAACACCTTTAAAAAATGATTTTTCCCCCTCTTGGCTGCAGCTACCAGGGACAAGGCCCTGGTGTGGAGATGGGGGCTTACTTTCCACTTTTTGCTCAGACCCGCCACCAGTCTGGTGGCCCTCTGCCACTAATTTCCCACCTCCCCTATTTCAAAATCTTCAGGTTTTCCGGATGATTGTAATTATTTCCTACCTTGCAGTAGAAGAATCTAGACTGACTCCAGAAAGACCATCTGCTTACTTTTTTAATGTATTAATTTAATAATGATCGACAAACCCGTAGGATAAGAGGGGTACAATTCCCCACAGTTCCCACCAGAGTTTCTTATCCCATCCCCTCCATTGGAACTTTCCTATTTTTCATCCCTCTGGGAGCATGGACCCAGGGTCATTATGGGGTGCAGAACGAGGAAGGTCTGGCTTCTGTACTTGCTTCTCCGTGGGACACGGGCGTTTTAAATCAACTCTCCTTCTTCACTTTCTTCTCCTTCTCACCAGAGCACGGCTCAGCTCTGTTTTATGATGCTGTGGGAGCTTAAACCTGGGACTCTGGAACCCCAGGCACGAGAGCTGTTTGCATAACTATTGTGCTATCTCCCCTCCCCAAGTCAATTTTTTAAATTTTAAATATTTATTTATTTATTTACCAGAGCACTGCTTAGCTCTGGCTTATGATGGTGCTGGGGATTGAACCTGGGACCTGGGAGTCTCAGGCATGAGAATCTGTTTGTATAACCATTATGCTATCTTCCCTATTCTACTCTTAGTGATATAAATCAAGCCGTGGGCCTGCTGGAAAACTGCTGAACTTCCAGGGGCCTCAGCTTCTCCTCTTGGAAATGGGGATGATAGAAAACGCGCGCGGGCACAATAGTTTCAGAGTGGACTGCAGGGAAGACCCCAGCTGGCACTTACTGAGTCTGCAAAAGACCTGGTGGACGTTGACCATCAAGTAGCCGGGGCCTGAATGTCCCCCCATAGTAGACGCTGTACACCTCCTACAAGCTTGGGTGGGGGGTGGGGGTGCATACTGCAGATACCTCTTATGCAGGCGGGTGGCGGGGGCCCGAGGGCGGAGGAGCCCTGCTGTGCAGCCACCTGCGCCTCCACTGGCTGGGCGCGCGCTCCCAGGTGCAGGACACTCGGCCGCCCCAAGCGACCGAGGCAGCGGGTCGGTGGGGTCGCCCTGGCAGTGGCTCGGGCGGGCAGGCTGGCGGGCGAGCAAGGAGTTAAGCGGAGCCCGGAGGGAGGCAGCGCGCCTGTCAGCCGCGAGCATGTGCAGTTTGCACCGCATCCGTACTATGGGTGAGTGCCGCGGCCGCGGCCGCCGCCGGGGGCTCGGAGCTGCCCGGGCAGCGGCGGCTGCAGCCCCCAGCCCCCCACCCCCGGCGCCGTCACACAATGAGGGACTAGGCGCGCGGGGGCGATCTAGCGGGCAGGCGGGCGGGGGAGGCTCGGCTGGCCACCAGGCGCGGGGGGAGCGCGGGCAACCGGCGTGGGGGGCGGGGAGCAGGCGGCGCAGGAGAGCGCCCCAAGTCCCGGCGCGGGAGGAGGAGGAGCGGGCGGCAGGCCGGGAGACGGCGCTCCTGGCTGCACCTGCGCCCGGCGGGGGCGGCTCGGCCCTGCCCAGCCCCTGCCCGCCACCCCGGCCCCGCACGGGTAGGTGCCCCCGGTGCCCGCGGAGGCCTTTTCGGCGCCGGGAGAGGCGGCGGTGCGGGGCTGGTCGCGCCGAGTACGGGGAGGGGAGAGGATCGAGCGATGGGAGCGGTGATGGAGGAAAACGGGGCGACCGGCTCGGGGGCTCTGCCGGATCCCGCCTCCTCTTTGCTTTCGGTTTCGAAGCTGCTGCCGGGGCGGGAGAGCGAGCGGGAGAGCGAGCGGCACGGCGGCCGGTGCGCGGGGGCCGGGCTCCCCGCGAGGGAGGGGCGCGCAGGGGGCGTGTTGGGGAAGGGGTGCGCGCTGGCAACTTTCCCCGCCAGAGACAAAGGGACCTGGGGAGACGCGGGGGAAGGGGACAGCCTGAGCGCCCCGGCAGCCTCGGGTAGACATCCCACTTCCTCCAGACGGAGAGCACCCCCCGAGGTGGCCTCCGGAGGGCGGAGGGGGGCGCTGGTCTAGGTGGCAGCTAGCAAGCCAGGGCTGGAGAGTGGGAACCGCTGACCCTCCCGAGTTTAAGACTCGGGACTTTCTCACCCTGCCAGGATGATCCTGTAGCCTTCTCCTCCGGGGTGCATGAAAAAAACTGGGTGAGTGTGGTCTGCACACCTAGGTTTCCTCCGCAGCCTGGTCCACACCCTAGGTCCCAGCTCAGGCACCCTGGCTGCCAGCTCTCCATCTGCCCTCTCTGATCACGGTCCTTGATGGTTGACGCCGGGCTGGAACAACGGGACCTTAGCCAAGTGCACGCCAGGGCAGGGAGACACTGGTCCCTTTCCCAGGTGACTTTCTTTCCCTCTTTCCAAGTCCATTCAAACGGACCCTTTTCCCTCTCTTCCCAGGACCTTGTCTCTTTCTCTCTCAGATTTCTCCGGGGCTATTTTTGGCTGCTTCAGGTACAGATTGTAGGGTGGCAGGTTATTCTGATGCCACTTTTAATCCTCCCAGGCGGCCAAGAGCTGGAGCCCAGGGAGTTGCCTGCTGGTGTAACCTTGGGGGCTCTGCTTGCCAACTCTCCTGTGCTCTCTGCACCCTGGTAACAAGCCAAACTGTTATTCTGGCCTTCAGGATTGGGTCGTAGGGAAGCCTGGGTTCCTGTCTGTGCTGTAACCAGGAAGTAGGGTCAACAGAGGAACTGCTGGCTTGCCCTGGGGGTGGTCCAGTGTCTGAGTCTCTAGACAACAAATGGATTGGATTTCCGACTTTGTGTCCCCAAGAAGCCAGGTGCCTCTTGCTCTGGGCTGGCTTGTATGCAACCAACCGCCTTCTATTCCGTGACAGAACTGCCCAGTTATCTTCCTCTTGGAGGGGACAGCTCTTTGAGAGTTGGGGGTTCCCCTTGGTTGCCAGGCAGAGCTCCATCTCCTTGCTGGTGGAGACAGAAGGCACAGCAATGTGGGGAGTGTGTGTGTGTGTGTGTGTGTGTGTGTGTGTGTGTGTGTGTGTAGGGGTCTGGACTTTGGGGTCACTCTCTTGCCTGCTCCTCCTGTGAATGAGTTTATGGTATGTGGGCTCAGACCAGGGCTAGGCTGGCTATAAGACACCTTGCTCTACAGGAATGGAGTGGCGCCTGAGATGAGGTTTATCCCCCCTTCCCAAAACTTTATATCTGGGGACAGATACAAGTAACAGAAGGCAGTGGATACTAGATCAATTTATTTATCTGGTCTTTGGAGGGGAATAATGGTTTAATGCTGCTTTTGACTACTGAAAAGTAAAGGAGGTGCCCGGAGTGGTAAGGGTAACAGAGAAAAGCAAATTAAGCCCCCTGAGCTAGAAATCTGTTGCTGTGAAATGTGGCTGAAGTCAGATGCAGATGCTAGACGAGAGAGCACCATCAGTTTCTCTCAGGTTCCCTCTAGGGACCTTTGCTCTCTGAATGGGCAGGGATGTTTTATAGTTCCATCTCTCATTGGGTTTACCCTAAGTTATGTATTCAGAGCTGAGATAACATTATGGAGTGCCAGCCTCCAATGGGGAGAGAGGGGACTTTCCTTCCTATGTACTTAGTGTCAGATGGAAACAGAGGCATCCCTAACTCCCTCTTAATAGTGGCAAGGCTTGCATGGATTTTTACATTTACTAAATGGTCTTTGGAGTCTTGGATGCTTTAATAGAAGATGTTAAGTGAGTTAAGGTGCTGTATACTGTACTTATTTCACTGGGATCCTATTTATGTATTGCTTCTTCTTTTCTTTTTTCTTTTCTTTCTTTCTTCTTTTTTTACATAGAGAAATGGAGACAGAGAGGGGGAGAGAAAGATAGACACCTCCAGACCTACTTCACCGCCTGTGAAGGCAACTCCCCTGCAGGTGGGGAGCCAGAGGCTCGAACCTGGATCCTTACACCTGTCCTTGTGCTTTGTGCCACCTGCGCTTAACCCGCTACGCTACCGCCTGACTCCCTATGTATTATTTCTAAAGGGAAAGGTGTCACTTTGCAGGAGAGGGCTAAATGACAGCTCTGGTAATAGGAAAAGCTCAGGGTCAGTTTTAGCAGTGTGGCTTTTAATCAGAAAGACACTCTGCAGCATGTGGTTTTCTGTCTGCCTCTGTGCTGCTCTCCTGCCGGGAAGGATTTTCCCTGGTAGGTGACTGAATTTCAGCAAGTCACCTTCCAAGCTTGGAGAAGGGTCTCTGACCATGTTGGGGAGCAGAGAGCAGGATAAGGGCAGGAAAGTGAAGCTACTTGGTCTTTTCAGCTGCCATATCAGATCTGGCTGTCCTTGAAGTAAGGGAAATCCAACCCTCCCACAGTCTGGTTGTTTTCAAATTTGTATCCTTGCCCTCTCTTCCCTTGTCCTCCTCCTCCTCTACTCCCAAAAGACAGACAAAGACAGGTTAGTGGGTTTTCTTTTTTCTTTTCTTCTCTTTTTTTCCCTACTGCAGAAACTTTCCTTTTAAGGTGTGGATCATTTCTCTTTTTTTATATATATTTATTTTATTTATTTATTCCCTTTTGTTACCCTTGTTGTTTGTCATTGTTGTTGTAGCTATTGTTGTCATTGTTGTTAGATAGGACAGAGAGAAATGGAGAGAGATGGGGAAGACAGAGAAGGGGAGAGAAAGATAGACACCTGCAGACCTGCTTCACTGCCTGTGAAGCGACTCCCCTGCAGGTGGGGAGCCAGGGCTGGAACCGGGATCCTTACTCTGGCTCTTGTGCTTTGCCACCTGCGCTTAACCTGCTATGTTACCGCCCAACTCCCAGTGTAGATCATTTCTGACTTGGCAAATGCTCAGCCCTCTTTGTGGCAACACCTGGCTCAGAAGGGAATGTTGGAGGGATTCTGACGTTCTGAGCGAGAAGAGAGAAATTCAACCATTCTACTGGGTCCTCTGCCTCTTCCACTACCACCTCTCAGAAATGAGGGGTTTTGTATGTGGAAAGTAAAGAGTAAGCGGGCACTTTTAGGAACGGACTTAGAAACTGGGGGAGGACTTGATTCTGGTTTCCATAGAGGGAAACTGAATCACATGGAGAGTTAGTATAGTGGCTAATGATGCACAAATGAATGCCTGTCGGGGAGGTTTTCTTTTCCTGGGATTAGCTTGAGGGTTGAGTGTGTAGACTCAAGTACTGAAGGAGGCCCATCAGTTAGTTGTTTTTTTTTTTTTTTTTTTTTGAGATATAGATGCACTTATAGAATTTAGTCAGGTGCCCTTGTGCTTTGTTTAAGATGTACACTTGCCTCTGATTTTGAACTCTGTGATGCTCCTGTGTTTCCAGGAAAAAAGAAGCCATTTTTGCTTATGCAACTTACATCCACAGAGAGAAGTGAAGTTGAATAAATCATTGCTCACATTCCCAGATCAAATGGAGGTCCTGTTCTCTCCCATCTTTCTTCTGCCCCAATACTGCGTCAAGTGACCATTTAAATCTCAGTATCTGTAGGTATTAATTTGGTGGAGTTGAGGTCATGGGATGATATTGACTTCTCCACTCCTTCAAAGCATGGCTCTGGAAGGTATATTTGCACCCTCCCCTGAGGTTGGTCCTTCTTTGCACCCTCCCCTGAGGTTGGTCCTTCTGCCTCTGGAGTCAGTCACTATCTAGTTTGACCATCTGGACAAAACCAAAGCCACTGTCAACAGCTGTTTCTGGACACCCAGCCCCCAATATCCTTAACTCTCTTGGCTTCCCAATAGTCTCTGTGTGCTATATTTTCAGAACCCTTGACTTCCATGGTGGCTGGTATTGTAGAAGGCACGAGATCCTGGAAATTAGCGCCGTCTACATGGGAAGGACTTGAGTCTTTGGACTGCCTCCTTCCTGCTGCTCTATTCTCTAGAAACATGACAGTTGAAATTTTTTGAAGAAACATAGACACATGCACACACACCTCTACCTTACATTGTCAAACCCCAACTTACTGTAGAAATATATATATATTAATTAATTAATTAATTTACTATTGGATAGAGACAGAGAGAATTTGAGAGGGGAGGGAGGAAATAGGGAGAGAGACAGAGAGACACCTGCAGCCCTGCTTCACCACTTGTGAAGCTTTCCCCCTGTAGATGGGGACAGGGGCCTTGAACCTGGGTCCTTGTGCACTTTAATGTATGCACTTAACCAGGTGCACCACCGCCTGGCCCCCTGTAGAGAGATCTTATAGGTAAATGGAACTAATCAGAGCGGACACTTTTTGCCATTTCTTCCACTTCAGGAGTTCTTCATTCAGAATGCACCAGATTAGTCACTTCTGACTGCTTTCCCAGTTGAACTTGAATGACAAATGCCTTTGAGCTGGGCCATTCATTCATTGTTCCCTTTCAGTATTTAAGAGGCACTCCTGTCACATGAATTTCTGGAATGGTCCATTTTCATCAGAGAGGTCACTCACTGAGTTTTCATAGGGCCTTGACACTAGCCCCGAGGAGCTAGAGATGCTGGCCAAGAAGGAGATTGGGGGACCACAAAGAGAAGATTCTTTTCTAGACTGTGAAGGGTGATTCAATATAAATGTATTTCCTGGGGCTCCATGGTTTCTTTGTATAATCAGTGGAGCAGCAAACCCTGATGTACAAAGTCTACCTCCTAGACAGGAGCCTGCTGTTCCTTGAAGCAATGGATGGTGTGTGTGTGTGTGTGTGTGTGTGTGTGTGTGTGTGTGTTTAAGCTCACTAGTAATACCTGTTTCCTTTTCCAGAGCTGTTCTTGACCATAGCCCATATAATATCTATCTTTTTTTTTTTTTTAACCAGAGCACTGCTCAGCTTTGGTTTATGGTGGTGCAGGAGATTGAACCTGGTACTTTGGAGCCTCAGGCATGAGGGTCTCTTTGCATGACCATTATGCTATCTATCCCCACCCTAATGTCCAGCTCTTTAGAATCCACCTTCCTCTCTCTCATCGCCAATCAAAAATATCTTCCCAGGCCAGAAATAAACATCCAAGATATTGGGCTTACCTTTACCTGTCTCCTGAAGACAATTTTGTTGGGAAATAATGTTACCACTGGAAAACACAAGCAGTGGCTTCAGATTTCTTTTTTGCCTGCCACAAACAAGGAGACAACCATCCTACACTAACATTCAGAGACTTTTAAAACTCTCAAATGGGGGCTGGTAGTGGTATACCTGGAGAGTACACTCATTGCCATGTGCAATGACCTGAGTTCAGGTCCCCAGTCTCCACATGCAGCATATGCACTTAGTTGTTATGTCTTTTTAGACATTTATCTCTTGGCCCTTCTTTGTCTTTCACACCCTTGATAATTTTGAAAATAGAACCTCCCCCCTCAAAAAAAATTGGGGTGGGGGGGCCACTGGATGGTAACACACACATTACCATGTGCAAGGATCCAGATTCAAACAATACTTCAGGTCTCTCTTTTTCTCTTTCCTTTTCTATCTCTGTCTTCCCTCTCAATTTCTCTCTGTCCCTATCAAAAAGAAAAAAGAAAGAAAGAAAAAAAAGGCAGGGGGAATGACTGCTGGGAGTGGTGGGTTCATTATGTAAGCCCCAAGCCTCAGTGAAAAATAACCCTGGATGGAGGGTAGATAGCATAATGGTTATGCAAACAGACTTTCATGTCTGAGTTTCCAAAGTAAAAGGTTCAGTCCCCCACAACACCATAAACCAGAACTGAACAATGCTCTAGTAAAAAAAAAAAAAAAAAGGAAAAATAACACCGATGGGGGGGGGAATAAAGACTTTCATGTGACTTGCATGGTTTCTAACATATGGATTGTGTTTGTTAAATCATTCTTTGTGCCCCTTGGATGTAACCAGATACCCAGACTTCTGGTCACTGGGCACTAGTGCCATTGTGTGGGAGCTTTCAAAGTCAGGAAATCTGGGGTCCTCCCTCCCCACCTTCCTGAATCTCTTGTTTGACCTTAGATAGACCATTTTAACCCGCTGAGACTTAATTCCGCCATGCCTACTTTGTGGCTGGCCTCAGTGGTCATAGCAATGATATCAATGTCAGCCACCACTTATTAAATAGTTACTGTATGCTAGGCATTGAGTGTATGTGCTCCTTCTCTTAACAATGAGAGAAAAGTTCTCAGTCATTTCCATTTTACTGCTGGAAAACTGAGGCTCTGAAAAAGATTAAGTGATTCCACATATGATGTAGCTCAAAAGTATCCAAACAGATTTGGACAGATTATTTGTCTGATTCTCTTGTGTTCTATGACCTTAGATCTGCTGCTGGGACAGGTGTTGAGAGAGCTGATGTGGATAGAAACACAGATAGTTTAAGGGAGGTGGAAGTTCAAATTTTTATTCTAAAAGCATCTCAATGAAGTATTTAGGAAGGAGATAGAGGTCGGTACCCTACATTGGGGAAGTAAACCATATGGCTTGAGAATTATTGTAAGGGGAACAGACTTTGTGCTTGGCATTGGAATGTATCTCATAAACCCCATTTTATTTTGATGCCAAAATTTTTTTTTTCTCTTGCTAACAGGCCTTCTGAGCAGCATTTTCCTTTCTGTCACCCCATTGCCACTAGTCATAAGAGATTATCTTCATTTACTCACTAACTCATTGACTTAGTGCAGTACTTATTACATTAAGTTTCAGGTCTACATTACTTAAAATCAACACATATCCCCCTACCCCTTGTCCCTAAAATTGCTTATATTTGCAGATTTTAAACTCCTGTCCTCATTCTCTAACCTAGTTTCTGGGTCTTTCCCCTGCCTGCCATTCTAGTCTTCCTCTGGAGACCTGCTTATGATTCTGGGGCCTCAGTATACTTTGCAAAGTATAGCTAACACTGAACTATTCTGTTCTTCTGAGGAACTTTTTTCTTTGTGACCACTGATAACTCCACCAAAGGTGATCAGCTAATTCATTGGCAGGATTCCCATCTCTTTCGTTCTTGTTTGTTCCATGCAAGTTAAACTCTTAGACTTTTTTTTTTTTTTTTTTTTTTTTTACCATTTGGAGGTATTTGTGGGAAAGGAATGAAGGCTGAATGACTGCTCTCTCCTTTGGAGAGCTAGCATTATGATACATAATGCAACATTGTCCTGGGGTTCAGGGGACTTGGATCCTCCTCTCAGCTAAGCCATTGTGGGCATGTGACATGGCTCCTCTGTCCTTTAATTTCCTTATTTATGAAATAAGAATGTGGTAGGATAGGTCTGTGATATAGCTCACCTAGGAAAATGCCTGCTTTACCATATATGAACCTGGGTTAGAGCCTCTGACTTCCACAGCCTTGGGGGATGTGTCTGCTCTGGTCTCTGTGTCTCTCTCTGTTTGTAAAAGTTGGTCTGGAATGGTAAAGCCCCAACACACACACACACACACACACACACACACACACACACACACACACACACAGACACACACACTCTGTCAAAAGAGATATTCTCTCTTTCTCTCTCTTTGCTTCAAGGACGGTCGCTGAGGAGCTTCATGCCTGCGCTACAAATCCACTGCTCCTGTGGCCATTTTTTTGATGTTTTGGATAGGACAGGGAGAAATTAAGAGAGGAGGGGAATATAGAGAGGGAGAGGGAGAGGGAGAGAGAGACACCTGCAGACCTGCTTCACTGCTTGTGAAGTGACTCCTGTGCAGGTAGGGAGCCTTGCGCGGGTCCTTGCACTTTGTACTATGTGTGCTTAACCCGGTGCACCAGCACCTGCCCCCCGCCCCCCGACATTCTCTAATATCTCTTCCAGCAATAATTCTGGATGATTCAATAGATTGTGGGTAATTTGATCCTTTCTAAGGGAATAATTCAGCTGGTTTGGAATTGTAGAAAGTCAGATTTCTATAAAAATTTCCTGGAGCTGGGAGAGCAGGGGGAGGGGAAGAGTTGAAGGAGAAAGAAGGAATAATGGGAGTTAGGAACAAAGTCAGAACTGGAGTAAACTTCCTTATGAACGAAGCTAAGCTGAATCATTCCTCCTTTGACATTGGATCTGTTCACCCTTATTCTTACCATCTTTAAAAAAGTGGGGAGCACCCTTTGTACTTCATCTTAGAACTTGAACTTTACACCATGCTCCAATCTCAAACTGCCTCCTAGGAAAGGCAATGGGGGATTTGTACATTGATGTGTGTTTTAGATTCTTTCTTTATTTCTTTCTTTCTTTCTTTCTTTCTTTCTTTTTTTATTTATTAGGGACAGAGTGAAATTGAGAGGAGAGAAGGATATAGAGAAGGAGAGAGACAGAGAGATACCTGCAGCCCTGCTTCACCACTTGTAAAGCTTTCCCCCTGCAGGTGGGGAGCAGGGGCTCAAACCTGGGTCCTTGCACACTGTAATGTGTGTGTTTAACCAGGTGTGCCACCACCTGGCCCCCATGCTTCAGATTCTGTACTTGAATTTGGCAGGATCCGGGACATGGTCTGGCTCAGGATACCCGCCCCCCCTTACCCCCATACCCCCAGAACTCCAGGACTTAGGGGACTCTGATTCTTTTCTGGTAATTCAGAGTTAGTGACAACACAACTGTTCTCTGTTCTGCCTGAAGTAGCAAGACAGCACTATAAATTCAGCCTAGGATTCAGGGAATCATAGCTTTGCTATTCATGGGATTAGAACATCTAAATGTCCCATTTGAGCAAAACCATTTATCCTAGGACTTTCCAGTTTTGCTACCCATCTATTTTTATTTCCTCTTAGTCTAGATTGAGAAGCAAGTAAGTTCCCACTGAATCCACTAAACCAGTCTTTTCTGTCTCTGCTTGCCTTATTTCCCCCACTTAGTTCCTTATTGCCCTATGCCAATTACTTCTAATGGTAGCTATCATGCCACTGGGAATATGAGAAATGATTTTCATTGGTACAGAGACAAACATTTCATTTTAATAGCTATGATTCTAGTGAGTGTAAAGAAACATGACTCACTGGGGTGTGACTTAATTTTGTCTTCTGTTGTCTTTTTGCATTTATTTACTGGGGTCATCAGTTAATTCCTTACCTTGTGAGGAAAACTCATGTTCTGTACGTACTGTTTGGAGTCATTCTTTGATAGTAGGAGGTCATATGGTCACTTTAAGTTACAAATATGGTCTCAGCTCTGTATTTAACTTATTCAGCGTTTTTGTCACTGGGTGGGAGGGACAGGAAAGGACTCACTTGACCAACAATGTTGTTGGGGGCTTAGCTTCCTGCATCTGGTAGGTGTTTACTGCTGATTTTCTCTCTCATGTTCTTGTTTTTTTCAGAGACTACTCGCCTCTACTCAGTAGTTGGGGTCATCCACTTCTAGCTGTGTTGAAAAGAGTAAATTATCTTCTATTCTAGACCATTGTTCTTTCCTTAGTTCCTAAGAATCCAGTCTCTAGCCTCTTTTGGCAAAGGTCCTGCAGTCTGTCCAAGTGGCCTTGGGTAAGATCTGCTCTGACCTTGTTCCAACCCCCTCTTGCATGTGTCCAGCATGAACCCAAGGAAACAATCACACTTCCTTTGACACAATGAACCTGGGAATTAAAACCAACCCCACCCACCCACCCACCCACAGCCCCTGAACTCAACTACCTCTCTTAGTCCCTCTAGCAGCCTATGGCCAGCCTTTGAGTCTGCTTTGGGTGTCAGGCTATAGTAGAAGCCAGTCTCATTGACCCCTCACCAACCTGGGTTCATCATACCTGTTGTATCTCTCCCCCTTTTAAAAAAAGATTTTATTTATTTACTAATGAGAAAGAAGGAGAGAGAGAAAGAACCAGACATCACTCTGGTACCTGTGCTGCTGGGGATTGAACTCAGGACCTTATACTTGAGAGTCCAGTGCTTTATCCACTGCACCACCTCCCGGACCACACTTGTTGTATCTCTAATTAATATCTGATTCCAGCTCTTGTTATACACATATCATCAAAACTGTGATAATCACAAGAGCCCATGATTCTGTAAATATTATTGCTGAGAATAAGGCTTATACTTACTATGTACATTCATTAAAATTAGCTGTATTTTACTTTTTTCATTGCCTCCAGGTTTATTGCTGGGGCTTTATGCCAGCACTACATTTTTTCTTTCCTTCTTTCTTTATCTCTTTCTTCCTCCCTCCCTCCCTTCCTTTCTTTCTAATATTTCTAATGGGACCTACTCAGTGTGAGGCATTATCTTCCCAAACCCTAGATGAGAAACAGAGAGAAATTGAGAGAGAATGGGGAGATAGAGGGAGAAAGAGACACCTGCAGAATTGTTTCACCGTTTGTGAAGCAGACCCCCTGTAGGTGGGTAGCAGGGGCTTGAACCCTCATCCTTGAGTTTGGTAATATGTGCATTTAACCAGGTGTGCCACCACCTGGCCCCCTGGCTTACTGTTTTAAACAGAGCACCACTCAGCTCTGGCTTATGGTGGTGTGGGGGATTGAACCTGGGACTTTGAAGCCTCAGACATGATAATCTCTTTGTAAAACCACTATCATATCTCCCCTGCCCTAAAACTAACTTTAAAAGGTTAACAAAATCTAGCATTTATTGTGTGCTAACCATGCCAGGGATTGTTTTCATTTAGTCCTGACAAGAAAGACTTTTATTATTCCTTCTACAAGTGAGTAAACTGAAGTACAAAAAGGTTAAGCAACTTGTTTGAGATCTCTATTTCACCTTCATAAAAATTTAAAATTATTTTTAATATTCTTTTTTAGCTATTTATTATTGGATAGAGATAGAGAAACATTGAGAAGGAAGAGGGAGCAGGGAGAGAGACAGAGAGAGACACCTGTAGCCCTGTTTCACGACTTGTGAAGCTTTCCCCCTGCAGGTGGGGACCAGGGGCTTGAACCTGGGTCCTTGTGCACTGTAATGTATGCACTTTACCAGGTGCACCACCTCCTTGTCCCTGTAAAAAAAATTTTTTTTAAGTAGGAAAAAATGGGGCCAGGTTGTGGCTCACCTGATTGAGTGCACATGGTACAATGATCATGGACCTAGGTTCGAGACCCCAGTCCCCACCTGCAGGAGGAGAGCTTTGCAAGTAGTGAAGCAGGTGTCTCTCTCTCCCCCTGTCTCCTCCATCCCTTTCAATTTCTGGCTGTCTCGAAGGAAGGAAGGAAGGAAGGAAGGAAGGAAGGAAGGAAGGAAGGAAGGGAGAAAGAAAGAAATTATTTTTTAAGTAAGTAGAAAACAAAGAAATGGCTACCAGGAACAATGATGTCATCCATTAGGCATCAAGCCTAGTAATAAATAACCCTAATGACAAAAACAACCACATACACAATAGCTGCCAATTCAATGATGAAATTACAAAAGGAGATAAAAGATTGTAGCAGGGAAACAATGATACGGGGAGGGTATGTACATGGCAAGTCAGCTGGGCATGTGGACACCAGAGTCTACTGGCAACTGGCAGCTCATGCACATGGCAAGAATCTGATCCCCAGAGTGTGCTCTTGTAAACCAGCACACTCTTGTGTGAGGCAAATGTGATAACCACTACACTATGAAACACCACCACACTCTTGGATCCACCCACAAAGGTGATGGGAGAGCATGGCAAGTCTCAGGAAGGAAAGCAGATGGTTGGGGATTCCATGTGCAAGGACTCGGGTTCAAGCCCCCAGCCCCCACCTGCAAGGGAGAAGCTTCACAAGTGGTAAAGCAGTGCTGCAAGTGTCTCCTTCCCGATCTCCCCCTTCTTTCTTAATTTCTCTTTGATCAAATAAAAGAAAAAGAATGGGGCCAGGTGGTGGCTCACCTGGTTGAGCACACATGTTACAGTGCACAAGGACCTGGGTTGGAGCCCTCATTCCCCACCTGCAGAGGGAAAGCTTTGTGAGTGGTGAAGCAGTGCTGCACGTGTCTTTCTGTCTCCCTCCTTCTCTGTCACTGTCTTCCCTCTTAATTCTGGCTGTCTACCCAGTAAATAAATAAAGACAAGTTAAAAATAAAAGAAAAGGAAAGGAAAAAATGGCCATCAAGAATAGTGGATTTGTTATGTAGGCAGTTCCAGTGATAACCCTGGTGGCGATAAAAAAAAAGAAGAAGAAGAAAGGAAAATAAAGAAAGAGAAACAAAGAAAGGAGAAAAGAAATTATCTTCTGGATGAATATCCATCAGGGCTTGGCAGTTCTCTTTGTTGCAGAAGTTTAAGAGCTCTAAGTCTAACCTGTTGCGTTTTTTTAAATTTACCTCTATTAAATCTCACACTCCTTTATCTTCAATTTCAAAGTCCAAAGCTTCCCCAAACTGAGTTTTCTGTTTGGATAACTGGATGAAGATGTCTTAATGTGTTTGATTGAAGAGCACGCCCTACATCCTACTGTGGGGATTGTGTAATCTACATTACTTCTTCACACATTTTAAAAAGACCTTCCACCTTCTGTACCCCATAATGATCTTGGGTCCATGTTCCCAGAGAGATAAAGAAAGGAAGGCTTCCAGTGGAGAGGACAGGAACTCTGGTGGTGGGAAATGTGTGGAATTTTACCCCCCTTATCCTATGGTTTTGTTGATATTTTCTATTTTTATTTTATAAATAAATTTTAAACATTAAAAACAAACTAACAAATCTGGGGCCGAAGATAGCATTGATGGTTATGCACAAGACTCATACCTGAGGCTCAGAGGTCCCAGGTTCAATTCCCTCTACCACCATAAACCAGAGCAGGACCAGTGAGTGCTCTGGGGAAAAACTTTTTTTTTTTTTTTAAAGTCTGGCTTCTAAGAGTTCGGGGTGTGTGGTGTTTCTCCATAGAGGTGCTATAGGCATTAGGGATGGGAAAGTCTTTCTTTTTTTTTTTTTGCCTCCAGGGTTATTGCTAGGACTCCACCGGCACTGCGAATCCACTGCTCTTGGAGGCTATTTTTTCCCCCATCTTTGTTGCCCTTATTGCTCTTGTTGTTATCATCACTGTTATTGTTGTTATTAATGCCATTGTTGTTGGATAGGACAGAGAGAAATGGAGAGAGGAAGGGAAGACAGAGAAGGGGAGAGAAAGATAGACACCTGCAGACCTGCTTCACCGCCTGTGAAGCGACTCCCTTACAGGTGGGGAGCCGGAGGCTTGAACTAGGACACTTAATGCCGGTCCTTGCACTTTGCACCACCTGCTCTTAACCCACTGCGCATCCAACTCCCAGGAAAGTCTTTCTTATGTGGGACTTTTCCAACATCACAGAATTTCTCTTGACCTCCCCTCTTTGGCTTCACCCTAATCCTTACTCTTATCCCAGCCTCCCCCTAAATCTGCCAATTTGATTCTTCCTATTTCTCTCTCTTCTCTTCTCTTCTCTTCTCTTCTCTTCTCTTCTCTTCTCTTCTCTTCTCTTCTCTTCTCTTCTCTTCTTCTCTTCTCTTCTTCTCTTCTTTCCATTCACACACACACACACACACACACACACACACACACACACACACACACACACACTTGCCTCCAGAGTTATTGCCATGACTTGGAGCTGGCACTACAAATCTACTGCTCCTGGAGGCGTTTTCTTTTTCTTTCTTTCTTTCTTTCTTTTTTTTTTTAAATATTTATTTCCTTTTGCTGCCCTTGTTGTTTTATTGTTGTAGTTATTATTGGTGTCGTCATTGGATAGGACAGAGAGAAATGGAGAGAGGAGGGGAAGACAGAAAGGGAGAGAGAAAGACAGACATCTGCAGACCTTCTTCACTGCCTGTGAAGTGACTCCCCTGCAGGTGGAGAGCCGGAGGCTTGAACCGGGATCCTTACAACGGTCCTTGAGCTTTGCACCACCTTTGTGTGCTTAACCCACTGCACTTCCTCCTGACTCCCTCTTCTTTTCATTCTTTCCAGAGCACCATTTACTTCCTTTTTATGGTGGTACTAGGGATTAAACTTGGGACCTCAGAGCCTCAGGCATGAAAATCTCTTCACGTAACCATTATGCTATCTCCCTGCCTGAACATTTTTTTTCTCCCAGATAGAAACAGAGAGAGGAAGAAAGAGTGAAAGAGACCGTAGCGCTGAAGTTTCCTTCAATGTAATGGGGTCTGGGCTTGAACCAGGCTTGTACAGACAACAAAGCAATGCTTTATGCAAGCAAGCTATTTTGCCAGCCCATTGATTTTTTTTTTTTAATATTGCATTACAGTATCATTTATCTTACTTACTATGCCTACTTGCTTTGGCATTCCTTTTAAATTTTGTTCCTGAGGTGAGTGCCTCTGTATGACTGCCCATCAATCAGAAGTTCATCTGGGATGAATTTGTGTGTTCCAGGGTCAGGTAGCTGGTGGGTGTTTGCATTTCTGTCAGACTTGGGTGGAGCTCTGTTGCACCTTTGATGGAGTCAGGTCTGCAGAGAGGCTTATAAAATGGTTCCTGGGGGGAGCTGGGCAGTGCACAAGGACCTGGGTTCAAGTCCCCAGTCCCCACATGCAGGGGTTGAGAGTGGTGGTGGAGTGGGGGTGGGTGGGTGAAGCTTTACAAGTGGTGAAGCAGTGTCACAAGTGTCTCCCTCGTTTATTCCATCTCTGTTTCTGCCTTCCCTCTCAGTATCTCTCTGTCTCTACCCAAAAATTAACAAATAAACACACAAACAAATGTGTAAATAGATTTTGTTTTTAAGGCTGGCTCCTGGTGGTGCTTCCTACATCTGGGTTATTTCTTTGGAGCTCGGGTGAGCCTAGTTCCTCTAGGTCCATTGAGCCTAGGTCTCTCTAGGTCTACTTAAGAGAGGCAGTCTGCTTGTTCCTGTCTATGGCTGCTTTTGTCTGACATTAAAACAGTTAAGGGGGTCAGGTCATGATGCACCTAGCTGAATGTACTCATTACCATGTGCAAGGACTAGAGTTCAATCTCCTGGTTGCCACCTGCTGGGGGGAAGCTTTATGAGTAGTGAAGCAAGACTGCAGGTGTCTTTCTCCCTTACTCTCCCCATTTCCCTCTCCATTTCTTTATTTTTTAATTTTTTTCTTTTTTAATTTTTAAAAATTATTTTTATTTATTGGATAAAGACATCCAGAAATAGCGAGGGGAGGGGATGAGAGAGAGGGAGAGGGAGAGAGAGAGAGAAAGAGAGACCTGCAGCACTGCTTCACTACTTGAAAAGCTTTCCCCCTGCAGGTGGCGACCAGGGACTTGAACCCAGGTCCTTGCACATTGTAACATGTGTGCTCAACCAGGTGCACCACCATCCAGTTCCCCTTCTCCATTTCTTGATGTCTCAATTCAATAAATAAATATTTTTTAAGTAAAATATTCGAGTGCTACTGGAAAACAATACAAAAGTGTATAAGATAGAATTTATAGTGCTGTCATATATATTTTTAGATAGAAACAGGCAGAGCAAGAGAGAGAGAGAGAGAGAGAAGGAAATACCACAGTACTGAAGTTTCCTTCAATGTCGTGGAGACCAGGCTCAAACATGGTTGTGCACATGGCAAAGCAGTGCACTCACCAAGTAAGGTATTTTTCCAGCCCTATTAATTTTTGCTCAGTTTTTTTAATGAGAAGAAACTGAGGGATTTGTCAAGTTTCAAGTTTCTGTGGGAAAGTCAAGTTCCAAAAGTCTTGGTTCTAGACCTTCTGTCTGCCTCCCATCTGGCAGGTGACAGCTGGCTTCAGACTGAGGAGGACACATCAGTGCCTTAACTATCTTCTCTGGACTGAAGACCACATTTTCTCTCATTGCCCTTTGTCCCTGTTAGGCTGTGATAACCATGCGTTTGGGAATTTTGGCCACTCCACTTCCACCCCCACCCCCCATTAAATAACCAGCTCCTCTAAGGATCTGAGCCCTAAATACTATGACTTATTTTTTTTTTTCTGTTGAAAGTCCTCTGTAATCATTTCTTTATCCCTGTTCTCATCCATGGTTCTTCACAATAGAGCATTTTCCATAAATATCCTTAAGCATCCTCTTACATGTTGTTTACTCATCTTCTCATCCATTAAGGAAGACATTCCCCAGACCCATCCTGGCACCCATTTCTTTGACTTCTTTTAAACATATCTTTGCCTCCAGGCATTGAACCATTTATCTTTTCCCTGGCCCAAACAGATGCCTTGTGGCCTCTCACCAGTTGTCCTTATGCTGGAAAATGTGTAGGTATAGTACACTTTAATTTATTCGTGGAAATGGACTTTCCCAAAGGTGCCTAATTGAATAGTTTTCTCGAGCTCTCTAAAGTGACCACATTGCCTGTGTATCCATTATTCTGGAGGTTCACCTTCATATCTGTATAAACCATGGAGTTTATTCTATGGGACTGACCATTTAGAATTACCCTAAGATCCCTCACTCATTCGCTTCCATTGACATCACAGTTTCTGTTTGCTGTTGGGAGCACTGGGGAAATACCTTTCTTTTCATTTAGCAAATATTTCATGTGTGTGTGTATTTATATGGTGAGTTAGATAGCATATTGGTCATGCTAAGAGACTTTCGTGTCTGAGGCTCTAAAGTCTTGGTTTCAGTCCCCTGCACTACTATATGCCAGAGCTGATCAGTGCTCCGGTTTTGTTTTTTTAAAAAAAATACACACACACACACACACACACACACACACACACACATATATGGAGAGAGAAAGAGAGAGAGATTGAGATATATATTGGATAGAGAGGGAAGTTGAGAAGGAATGGGGAGATAGAGATGAGAGAGAAAGACACCTACAGCAGTGCTTTACCACTTGTGAAGTTTCTTCCTGAAGGTGGGGACTGGTCCTTGCACATTGTAACATGCGCTGTCTACCAGATGTGCCACTGCCTGACCCCAGCAAATATTTCCAGTTGCCCTAAATAGAAGCCATAGGTAATATGACCTACCTACATCCATAAGTTCTGAAAACAATATGATACCTAAATGGCAATATAGAAGAAGCAAAAATGCAAAGTTATGTTACAGTATCATTTATTCTAATATGTAATCGCTTGGGATGACTACACGGAAGATGGAAGGAATCGTATGTTGAACCTGTACATAGAATCACCAAGACTGTAACAGCCTCACACCTGCAAGATGCAAGTGTATTGTGGGTGACTCAAATACCAAGGAGGTGTTACCAAGGTTGATGTTCCCAAATGGTGAACCATTCTTAGTAGAGTTCCAAAAAGCATAAAGTACAGTATCTCCTCAATTTGTACCCCAAAGGAATTCTATTATTTAATAATAATATTATCATTACATTGTGGCAATTCAGTCAGGTTAATTCAGGATATGTTTTTTTAAAAAGCATGTACAAATTTGTGCTTTATCAAGGGAGTTCAAGTCTAGACTCAGATGGGTTTTGTAGTTTAGGGACTATACAGTGGAGCATTTGAAAGTCATCTGGGAGACCTCTCTTGTGGACTCTGGTGAGAATTGTGGTGTATTGTAGGTCCCCACCTCTAAGTATTGTAGCACATTCCACCACTGATGCTGACAGAGTCTCTTTCATACATTGCATGGGTGGTCCCTGATTTGCAATTGGAACCATAACCAGAAACCGGGTTACTTGTGTCCTATTTCTGTGTAGTCTCAGTACTTGTGTGATTTTGCCTGCAGAGGCCTGTGTCTCCTCTCTGTAAAGGGGTTCTGATGACCTTTGAGACCATGACTCAGTATCCTCCCTTGACCTCAGGACAGTCCAGAGCACCAGCCTCTGTGCCTCTAGAAGAGAGATGCTGTTGACCAGCTTCTCCTGCTCTAGTTTTTTTTTTTTTTTAAGCATTTGAGCATCCTTAGGTCTTCTTGACTAGGAAGTAGGGAAGGGAAGAAAGGGAGGGAGGGAGGGAAGAAAAAAATATCAAAGAAAGCAGATAGACAAAATAATTTCTGAGGCCAGGTAGTCGTGCTCCAAGTGCTACCATGCGCAAAGACCTAGGTTCAAAGCTAGGTTCAAAGACCTAGGTTCCCAGTCCTCACCTTCAGGGGAAAGCTTCATAACCAATGAAGCAGTAATGCAGGACTCTCTCTCTCTTTCTCTCTGTTTCTTTCTCAATCTCTTCCTCCCCTTTCAGTTTCTCTCTGTCCTATTAAATAAGAGGGGAAAAGATGGCTACTAGGAATGGTGGATTCATCATGCAGGCACCTGAATCCCAGCGTTAACCCCGGTGGCAAAAATTAAAAAGAGAGAGAGAGAGAGAGAGAAAGAAAATAGAAAGGTGTGTGCGTGCGCGTGCGCGTGCGCGTGCGCGTGTGTGTGGTGAGAACTCTTAGAATTTATTCTCTTAACTTTACTGTCTACCATGCAATAATGTTAGCTCTAGTCATCACGTTAAATCCCTTGTACTAAGTTATTTTATGATATGGAAGTTTGCATATTGTGATCATCTTCTTCCAGTCTCTCCTCCCCTACATTCCACCTCTGGTAAACACAAGGCTTATCTATCCCTCTCTCTCTCTTTTTGTGAGGATTTGTTTGTTTATTTTTAAAGATTCCACCTATAAATGAGATCACACTGTAGTGTGACCTTTCTCCTACTTAGTTCACTTGACATACGACCTTTAGGGCCCATCTATGTTTTCCCAAATAAAGGAATTTCCAAATTTTTATAGTGTAATGATAATCCATTTTATGACCATACTTCTGCACCTATTCACTTATTGGTGGATATACAGGTTGTTGACATCTCTTGGCTATTGCAAATAATGCTGCTGCGATTATGAGGGTAAAGTTATTTATTTGTTTATTTTAAAATATTTGTTAACAAGAAAGATAGCAAGAGAGAGCAGGAACCAGACAGCACTCTGGTACATGTCTGTGCTGCTGGGGATTGAACTCAGTTCCTCACGCTTGAAAGTCAAATGCTTTATCCACTGCACTACTTCCCGGACCATGTTATTTATTTTTTTAAGTTGGAATGGAATTACTTGATCGTATGTCAGTAATATTTTTAGTTTTCTACCAGGTGGTGGTGCACCTGGTTGAGCGAACATGTTACAGTGTGCAAGGAACCTGGGGTTGCCCTGGTCCCCACCTACAGGGGGAAAGCTTTGCGAGTGGTGAAGCAGTGCTGCAGGTGTATCTCTGTCTCTCCCCCTCTCTGTCTTCCCCGCCTCTCCCCATTTCTCTCTGTCCTATCCAACAATGACAACATCAATAACAACAACAGCAATAATAACCACAAGGATAAAACAAGGGCATCAAAAAAAGGAAAAAGAAAAAGGAAAATAAGCCAAACAAACAAAACAATGGGAATATAAAACCCTGAAAATTCTACTGTGACATCAAACACCAGAAAACTGATGGTAATAATAACTTACATGTTTATGATATTTAAAAAAATATTTAATTGAACCCTTTCAAGTCTACCTCATTACTCATTAATTCACTCATGTATTCATTAAACAATTACTCATTGTCTATATCATACATCCCAGCACTTACAAAAGCCACAGAGGTAAAGATTCATGCCCACGTCCTAGAATGTTGACATTTAAAGTCATCCTGGAGGGTGGCAAGAAGCTCACTTGGATAGTGCACCTGCTTTGTGATGCACACAGCCCAGAGTTGAGCCTGACCATCACCACACTGCAAGAAGATTTCTGTGCTACAGAATCTTTCCCTCTCTCCCTCTGGCTTTCTCTCTCTGCTTCTCTTTCTATATGAAAAATTTATTCTAGAGTGGCAAAGACCTAGCCATGACCAAAAAAAAAAAAAAAAAAAAGGCCTGGATTGCCAAACAATATAGCCACTAGGGAAAACAAGATGGAAGAAGGTCTACAGAAAAACTAACACTATTACTATACATATATATGTATGTATGTATGTATTTGTGTTTCTTTCATTTTATTATCTTTATTTGTTATTTTATTATCTTTATTATTACCATCAGTTTTCTGGTGTTTGATGTCACAGTAGAATTTTTCAGGGTTTTATATTCCCATTGTTTTGTTTGTTTGGCTTATTTTCCTTTTTCTTTTTCCTTTTTTTGATGCCCTTGTTTTATCCTTGTTGTGGTTATTATTGCTGTTGTTGTTATTGATGTTGTCATTGTTGGATAGGACAGAGAGAAATGGAGAGAGGCGGGGAAGACAGAGGGAGGAGAGACAGAGAGACACCTGCAGACCTGCTTCACCGCTTGCGAAGCGACTCCCCTGCAGGTGGGGAACTGGGGGCTTGAAACAGGATCCTTCCATTGGTCCTTATGCCCCGCTGAGCTACCGCCTGACTCCCGTGGGCTTATTTTTTCTTTCGCTAGGGGTAGAAAGGCAGAGGTAGAGAGAGTGAGAGAAACCACAGCACTGAAGCTTCCTTCAGTGTGGTGGAGGCCAGGCTTAAACCTGAGTGCTGCACGTAGCAAAGCAGTGCACCAACCAAATGAGCTGTTTCACTAGCCCTCTCACTGCTTGTTTTTGATTTTACCAGAGTACTGCAAGGCTCTGGTTTATGTTAGCACCTGAGATTGAACCTCGGACCTCAGAGATTCCCAATGTTGTAAAAGCAGTCAGCCCGGGGCAGTAGGGTGGAGAGATAGCACAATGGTTATTCAAACAGACTCTCATGCCTCTCTCAAGTCCCAGGTTCAATCCTCCTGCACCACCATAAGCCAGAGCTGAGCACTGCTCTGGTTAAAACAAAACAAAACAAATAAAAAAAAACCAGCCCTGCTGTTGTTTCTACTACAGTCTACTTAGTAAAGAAGCTTTCAGTTATCTATCTTAAATGATGTATGCATCTTTTAAGATGACCACACCTAGTTATGACATATGGTGAACCCAGGGAAGGAGGTCATACCTATCTGTGGGTGGATGGGGGGGTGGAGGGAGGATTCACTTTGGAGTTAGGTGGTAATTATGAGAAGGAGGGTAGAGGAAAATGGAGCCTACATGAGACTTCTTACAAATAGGACTAGGAATAAAATATTGGAGGGAATGAAAAAATGCCATACAATACCCAGAAGATAGTCATTTAACAAGCAAGCATACCCTGACAATTTTGTGAACCAAGCTGGTGTTAAAACATTTCCAGAGGGAGTCGGGCGGTAGCACAGTGGGTTAAGCACACATGGTGTAAAGCACAAGGACCTGTGTAAGGATACGGGTTCAAGCCCCAGGCTCCCCACCTGCAGGGGAATCACTTCACAAGCAGTGAAGCAGGTCTGCAGGTGTCTATCTTTCTTTCCCCCTCTCTGTCTTCCCCTCCTCTCTCCATTTCTCTCTGTCCTATCTAACAATGATGACATCAATTACAACAACAATAACAACTACAACAACAATAAAAAACAACAAGGACAACAAAAGGGAAAATGAATAAATATTAAATTTTTTTTTAAATCTCCAGAAAGTTTTACCTTTAAATATGAGTAGGCCCCAATGTTTGATTTATCATTACCTCTAGTGCTAAAATGGTGACCTTCTAGAAGACTTGGGGAGGTGGAGTAAAATGGTGGAGAAGTAGGAAAGGGAAGGGCCAAGATGGAAGAGGATATGAGGACAATTTTGGCAGAGTTGGAATTTTGTGCTATAATCCAGCTTTTTCAGTTGACCCAATAATGTATTTTATAGCATTTTCCTCACCAGTACAGGATTCAGTCTAAAATTACAATTTGCATTTAACTGTCATGTCTTTTTAGACTTTTATCTCAGCCTTTCTTTGTCTTTCACACCCTTGATAATTTTGAAAAATAGAACCTCTTTCCTCTAAAAAAAAAAAATGGGGGGGGGGGAGCTCAGGCTGTAGCTCAGTGGGTTAAGCGCACATGGCGCTTAACTCAAGGACCACTGTAAGGATCCCGGTTCGAGCCCCTGGGTCCCCGCTTGCTTGCAGGGGCGTTGCTTCACAAGCAGTGAAGCAGGTCTGCAGGTATCTGTCTTTCTCTTCCCCTCCCTGTCTTCCCTTCCTTTTCTCCATTTCTCTCTGTCCTATCTAGCATGATGTTAATACTGGTCCCTCAGTCAAGGGGCTGTCCAGTTTCTTCACTATGTATTTATTAGTTTTCCTTCACCACTGAAAAATAATCTGTGGGGAAACTTTTTAAGACAAGATTAATATCATACTCTGCACCAGCATCTTCCCTCTAGATTTCCCAACACCCACCTTGATTGGCAGACAACTCTGGAACTCGGGCAAGAAGTGGCAGTTCAAAACTGTGTTGGACTAGGTGTCTTATTTGCAAGGGTGTTGGTCCTGAGGTGTTGGGCCCAGCCCTATTGAGTAACCACATTTCCTCCATAGTTTTCCTCTTCCTGTTCCCTGTCACTCACTCAGCTGGTCTAGGCGTGTCCTTGTGAAACTTCTCAGGTATATGTGGGTCCACTGCAGGAACAAAAAGTGTAGTGTCTTCTCTGCATCTGTAAAGAGCCAAGACCTGGACTCACTGAAAGGTAAAGAATCGACAAATTGCCAAGTGTGACAGCATAGGAGAGGCCAACCAGAGCTGTTCTGTGACCCTTAGGAGTTTGGGGGAGGGATGAGGGTGGTTAAAGAAGGATGCAAGGACCTTTTGTTAACAATGGTAATATGTAACTGGGTATTGAAAAACAGTGTTAACAGGAATAGATAAACAGGGAGGAGAGATAAGGGCATTCTAGCCCAAAACTGTATACAGGGAGACTTGGAGACAGGAATGTGGGTGGTATGAGTGGAGGGCAGTAAGTTATGGAACGGGTAGGAAAGGGTCAAAGGTCGGTGCTGGGAGCTGGCAGTGTCTGTCTATCCGTTCCTGCTTTGCAAAGTGATGGCTTAGCAAAAAAAAAAAATTGAGTACCTACCTCCTACCAAATGTACAATGACTTTTCCAGTTTTGAAAATAATAGCATTTTTGCTATAAGAAGTTTAGATAAATGGAATATACAATAAAGAAAACATTCAGTTGTTTTGAAGATCTTTAATGTTCAGTTGTTTGTTTTTCTGGTAACAACCTTGGTTGACTTCATGGATTCTGTTCCTCTTAACTCTCAGAGCATGCTAATCACCCTTTCAAAAACATTTTATTCTGATGACTTTATGTATTTTGAGGGCTTTTTTTGTTTGTTTGTTTATTTGTTTTTGCCACCAGGGTTATTGATAAAACTCGGCACCTACAATGGAATCCATTGTTGTTGATGACCATTTTTTCCTCTCCTCTTTTATTTGCTAGAACAGAGAGAAACTGAGAGGGGATAGAAAGGGAGAGAGAAAGAGAGACACCTGTAGCACTGTTTCAACACTTGTGAAGTTTCGCCTCTTAGTTGGGGACCAGGGAATTGAACCCAGGTCCTTGAAAATGGTGACGTGTGTTCAATCCAATACGCCACCATCCAACCCAGATTTTTTTTTTTCCTTTAACTAGATATTCTGTTCTTAAATTTGGTACTACTCCCTGCCACCACAACGACCCCCCCACCCCCCAACACACACAGTTTGGTTTTTCTTAAGTGTTAGATTAGACTTGGTTATATGTTCCTCTTTGCCATTTGAACTTTTCATAGTGACTAGAGGGTGGAATGTGCCCATTGGAGACCAACAGGAGCTGGTCTAGATGACTCTTTGCCTCCTATTCCATTGCCTAGGACACTGGCATAGATGAGAGGTGCCTAGATACATTCACCACTCACAACCTTTCCTGGACTCCTTATCTACTGGCTTACAACTTGAAGGTAACACCCCACCCCACCACCACCAGAAGCTGCTGTTCTGAGCATAGAATCCATAGCTACACTTCACAAGTTCACATTCTAGACCTGGAACTTACTAATACGGTGACCTTGGGAAAGCTGTTTAACCTCTGTGTTCTATTTATAAAGTGAGGGCAACCATAGCTTCATATCTCAAAGTATTTTTATGAGACGTAATTGGGACAATAAGTGCCAAAGTTTTCAGAGCAGTGCCTGGCACATCTATTTGCTCTGTAAGTATCAGCGATCTGTATTAGTATTGTTATTGTTATTTAAGGGTTTATTTATTCATCCTATTGCCACTAAGGTATATTGTTGGGGCTCAGTACTGGCACTATGAATCCACTACTCCTGGTGGCCATTTTTTCCTTTTTTTTTTCTTTATATTTTATTGAATAGGATAGAGAGAAATTGAGAGAGGTGGGGAGGTAGGGAGGGAGAGAAACAAAGAGACAGACACCTGCAGACCTGATCTACCACTCATGAAGCTTCTCCCTCTGCAGGTGGGGAGTAGGGTCTTGAACCTGGGTCCTTGTGCATGGTAATCTGTATACTTAGCCAGATACACCACCGTCCATCCCCCAGTGGTTTTATTTTTTATTTAAAATTTTTCATCATGTTTTAGCACCTTGGGAGAGGCAGGCACCTGCCTGTGATCTGTCAGTGTCAAGACAGTCATGCATTTTATTCAAATTCTTCTCTGAGTATGGGATCATTACCTAGATGGGTAATACGCCAGGGCATCTGCTGCCATGTTTGTCAGCTCAACTACAGGCCTAGCCCCGGGCAGGATCCCCACCCAGTCTGGGTCACCGGGTGCTAACCTGTGCAGGACTGGCAAGTGCTGAGTTATCTTGGCCCTACTCAGACTGGTTTGAGACTGTTCCTAATGAATGTAATGGGTCCTCTGTTTCCTTTGTCAAAAGGAATGTTAATTATTTTTGCAGTCTAATTACGTGGCTAATGAGAGACTGACTGAGATAACATTCCCTTTAATTACTCTTGCCTAAGTACTGTTTGGAGCCATATTCTGAGCATGTTACAGAGGCTTAGTGCTTCTGCAGTGGATGCTACTGCCCAGCAGGAGACAGCGAGGGGCTGAGGTTGCTGGGTTTAGGGGTGATACTGTCAGTGCCCAGCTGAGCATGTGCTGACTTTGATGCTGGGCCATTACTTACTGGGCAGAGATGGTCCAGATTAGCTTAGGTGTAGAGTAAACAGTGGGGACCATCACAGCTCCCCTAGAACAACTTATTTCTCAATCTTACCCCCCAAACATTTGCCCTTTGAGGCTCCTTTTGGAGGACCTGCCCTCTGCCTTTCCCCCCCATCGGACAGATGGATGTTGAATCCTTTCTGTACGCCATCTTTTATCTAGGACTTGGAGATGCACGGGTAAGGAAGGAGCTTGTGGTCTAGGTAGTCTTCTAAAATAATGCTTTGATCATGCCTTTCCCTGCTTTGGAGGAGGAAATCCAATCAGCTGTGTTCTGATGTAGCACAGGCCAATAGAACATTCTGGGGTGACAGCAATGGATTTAAAAAAAAATTCGCATTGTCCTAGGTGGTGCACAGTAGTTCCATGTAAGCCCTCTAGCACTTGTGGTTGGTACAACTAAGGGACTGAACTTCTAGTCATACTACCAGCTAATGAAAATGAAAATAGCTTTGTCTGGCTAGTGGCTATTAGACTGAATGCTGTAATCCTGGATTTTGCAGAAAGATCATTTATCTGTGCCCTCTCTGTTCTTATACATGTCTTAGACTTGTCTCTAGGTACTGGTTTTCACAGCCTGTTTGTATAAGATAGTCTCTCTGTGCTAAGTTGCTGGCAGGGTTCAAGCCATGCTGTCTACTAGTTGAGGGGAAATGACAGTCTGGGAAGTAACCAGAGGGAAGATCTAGAGCCCCCCTCCCATCCCTCAAGCTGTAGCCATCCTGCTGAGAATAACCCTCTTTGCCGGGCAGCTGAGCTGTCTATTCTTTTACTGTCTGCAATGGGCAGAACTGCTGGCTTTCATAGCCAGAGAGCTGAGCAGGTGGTGCTCAAATACATGATCCTCTTGCCAACTAAATGAGCTCCAAGTAGAGGAAAGTCACCTGTGTGAGGATTTTCTTGTTTACACATGACAAGCAAAAACCCCCAGCCTATCATCTGGGGTAACATGGTAAGTTTACTTTCTTTTAAAATTTTTATCATTTATTTATTTATTTTGCTTGTTTAATTAAAAAAATTTTTTTTGCCTCCAGGGTTATTGCTGGGGTTCCGTGCCTGCACTATGAATCTACTGCTCCTAGAGGCCATTTTTTCCCTTTTGTTGCCCTTGTTGTTTATCATTGTTGTTGTCATTATTATTGTTGTTATTGCTGTCATTGTTGGATAGGACAGAGAGAAATGGAGAGAGGAGGGGAAGATAGAGAGGGGGAGAGAAAGATAGACACCTGCAGACCTGTTTCACCGCCTGTGAAATGACTCCTCTGCAGGTGGGGAGCTAGAGGCTTGAACTGGGATCCTTATGCTGGTCATTGCACTTTGTGCCATGTGCACTTAAGCTGCTACACTACCACCCAGCTCATTAATTTTTAAATTTATCTTTATTTATTTATTGGGTAGAGGCAGAAGTCAAAAGGTAAGGAGGAGATAGAGAGGAAAAAGAGACAGAGAGAGACACCTGCAGCACTGCCTCACCACTCACAGAGTTTTCCCTAGCAGGTGGAGATGGAGGCCTTGGATCTGGGTCCCTGTGCATTGTAATATGTGTGCTGAACGAGGTGCACCACAGAGATAGAGACAAAGAGAAGTTGAGATTGAAGGGGGAGATAGAGAGGAAAGAGTGGTCGGGGAGGTGGCGCAGTGGATAGTGCATTGAATTATCAACCGTGAAGTCCTGAGTTCAACCCCTGGCAGCATATGTATCAGAGTGATGTCTGGTTCTTTCTCTCCTCCTATCTTTCTCATGAATAAATAAATTATTGAGAGAGAGAGAGAGAGAGAAGAGAGAGACACCTGCAGCACTGCTTCACTGTTTGTGAAGCTCCCTCCAACTCCTGCAGGTAGGGAAAGGGGTTTTGAACCTAGATCTTTGTACATTGTAACATGTACATTCAATCAGGTATACCACCACTTGGCCCCAAGCAAGTTACACTGATGAAATGAAACACTGATACTAGAAAAGGCCTGACAAAGTGATCTGACTTCTTTTGATCACAGTCAGTTGGAAATTCCAGATTATAAATCAAAGGATTTCACTCTCCTTTCTTAATAAACACCGCAGAACAAGTGGACCAGGAGCTGCAGTTTCCTGCCCCGCCTGCAGGGGGCATCTTCAGTTGACCGGTGTGTTTACTTTTGCTTGTGGGGGCTTTCTTTATCATGACCCACCAGTATAAAGACCTGACCTGTCAGAGGCAGGGAATATTCAACCTCTTAGTTAGAATATCATTAACTACTACTACCCTGCTGTTTCTCTCTGATTTTAGAATTTTTAAAATGTTTTATTGGTGATCTAATATGATTTATAAGATTGTAAAGGGTATAATTATAATAAGGGTGTATTTCCGTACAGTTCCCATCACCAGAGTTCTGTGTCCCATCCTCTCTATTGGAAACTTCCCTGTTGTTTATCCCTCCGGGAGTATGGACCAAAATTCTTTTTGGGGTATAGAAAGTGGGAGTTCTGACTTCTAGATCTCGAGAGCTTATTTGGAGGTTCTAGCAGGGGAGTGCAGCTACTCACATACCCTTGACTGAACACCGGTCTGTCTCTATTCGGGGGGAGGCCGTCCTCTTTGGACAGAGCACACAGCTTCGGAGGGACGCACATGGAGCAGTGAGGGAAGAAGGAGACTACCTGCCTAGCCAGCCAGATCAGCAGAATCAACCCTGGTGATCAATGGGGTGACAGATGTCGCAGCCAGATCGCCCTCACATCCAGAGTTCTGACTTCTGTAATTGCTTCTCCATTGGACATGGGTGTTGTCAATCTATACCCCCAGCCCATTTCTGTCTTTTTCTAATGGGGTAGTGGCTCTACTATTTCGCAACCCCCTTTATCTAGTCTTTAGCACACAGTACGCCTTCAGTTAGAGGGAAGTGTTTTCTTCTGACTGTGAGGCAAAGAAAGGGTCGAGATTACTGTGAAACATGAGGGATGGCTCTAGAGAGCTGTCTGAGACACAAGAGACAGTCCCCTTGCAGGAACACTTGACGAAGAGTGACTTTAGTAAGCCTGGCAGCAAAAACACTTGTTGAAGGGGCACCCTGCCTCATGCTCCCTCCCCAGTCACAGGCAGGGACTTGAACCTGGATCCTTGTGTACTGTAATGTGAATGCTTAACCAGGTGTGTCACCGCCTGGCTTCCAGAATGCTTCTTGAAGAGCTCTTTGCCTGACTTTTTTACATCTTTCTCAGCTATGTCTACATGCTAACTCCTCAGAGAAGTTGAAAGTTTGCTCTCTAGCAAGCAGCTCCTGTCTGTGTCCCAATAGGCCATTCCCTTTCTTCATGATTTCCTATCAGAAATGATGGTATGCGTTGACTTGCTTGCTTATTGTTAGTCTCTCCATTGGCCTGTGAGCTCCTGGGGGCTGGCAGAACAGTGCCTTGTTTGCACCTGGTACAGAGCCTGGCCTTCAGTAGGTACTAGGTAAACATTTGCTGACCGCTGGAATACAATACCCTGAATAAATAAACCAACTCTACAGGTCTTCTTGGACTAGGTCCCCTGGTTGTTTAGAAACCTCCAGGGTGGCTTGGCTCAGGAGAACTGTGAAAAGTAGGGCACTGGGTATCATGCTGTTGGGGCATGCACACTGTAAGGCACTCCCTCCCTCCCACACACACACTTTCTGTCTCCACTGGAGAAGTAGCACAGCAGCAGGGCTACTGTTGTGTCAAAAGTGTGGGCCATTGGGGGTGGGCTAACCAATGGGACACCCTAAGGACCTGGCAATAATAAGGAGCGTGAGGATGAATGGGTTCCCGGTCACTTTATTAGTGAGGCCCATCTGTCCCTCTTCAGCCCACAGGAATTGCCGTGCTGGTCTCCCGTGACAGGTCTTAGAACCCCTCAGCCGCTGCCTGATGGGATCTGCAGAGGGGATTATTGATGAAGGGAGGTGAGGAAGCTCTTTACAGTGACACATGCCTTGGTCTGGGATGGCAGCCAGGCAGCTAATTAGATAGCCCAGCAGGTGTCCAGCCTTTTCAGGCAGTGAGTGGCAGTTACCCAGTGTCAGGAGGTGGCATGGGAGAAAAGAAAGGGACAGGAGGCCAGAGACCATGCACCAAGGTGGAGGGAGAGGGGAAGGACACTGGTGGTGGCATGTTAAGTGGAGTGGATTAGATGGGGAGGATACAGAGAAGAGAGGAGGATGCCAGGGCCAGGTGTCTACAGATGAGAAAGGGAGTGAGGGGGCACGATGCCTGGCAGGCCAGGAATGGCAGAGTCCAAAGCCTGAGTAAGACAGCACAGAATGGAAGGTCAAAGGCAAGTAGAATGGAAGGAGTGCATCCTCCATCTCTATCTTCCTTCCCCATGCCAGTCAGAGCCCACCCTGGATCCTGGGTCTCCTTGCTCCTCCAGGCGAACTGAGCAGACCCAACCCGTGGGGCAGGGGTGGGGTTTGGAATCCTGATTGCATTTGTAGCTTAGCTGGTCACTCCTTGGTTTGGGGAGTTGCCAAATCTACTTGTTTTCAGGACTGATCATAGTACAGGACAAAAAAAGCCATTGTTCTGGGCCTCATGGGGAAAACTGGGGGTGTGGGACTTTGAAATCAGAGGGCACTCCCCACCCCCAACCCAGTGTGCTTGCACTGTGGAACATGGGGTAGGGGAGAGTTGGGGAAGAGGAAAGTGGGAGAGAAAAAGGAAGGGCATTTGCTTGCCACTTCCTGGCTCCAGTCTTAAGTTCTGGGCCATGGAGATATAGGCAGAGAGGGTAGTTGGATCTGGTTTTTAGGTTCCGGCCAGAGGAACAGAGATTCAATCCTGCAAACCCAGCTTACCCTAAATAGTAATAAGGGAGGAGAGAGAATGAAGCCGAGGGAATTTCCTGCCAGCAGCAGCTGCTTAAACCTCTTTGGGAAAAGAATTCTTCGAGCATGCAAACTGGATGTGCCTTTTGAGAGTTCTTTGTAGAAATAGCAGAACAGGCACTGCTAGTCTTTGACCCTGAGCTTGACCCCTTGAACACATAGGAGCCTGCAGTGTCGCCTGAGATGACTGGGCTGCTCAGTTCCTACTCAAGCTGTTCTTGTGTGAAGTTGGGCATCTCACTCTGTTATCCAGTCCCAAGACACTGACCCTATCCATCCTCACCTCTAAGTCAGGCGATGATTCTTGGAGTTGGGAAGAAAGGAAAGCACACATCCTTCCTCCTTCCTTCACTCATCTGCAGAAAATACCCCCTTTTTAATGGGAAATACCCCTTCCATGGTGGTGTCCTAAAAGCTAGAGAACTCTGAGCACTGGCTGGTGCCACCAGTCAAGAATTTAGTGGAACATTCTCCATCTTGTCTGTCCATCCTTCGAGCCTAAATTTCAGTCTCAGAATATTAATCATGTGCAGATGTAACAGAAACATCAGATGTATTTATTTATTTATTTATTTACCTACTTACTACCAAAGCATCACTCAACTCTGGCTTGTTGTAGTGCTAGAGATTGAACCGAGGACATTGGAGCCTCAGGTACCATTATGTTGTCTTCCCAGTCCCAAGTTCTAATTTTAAGGTGTTGCAATAGAAGGCTATTTCAGGGCCCTGTGAGAAACATCAGTGAGGAAATATATGGAAAGCTGTGAGGAGATGATATTAAAATGGAAAGAGAAGGTGGGAGCAGGGTCTCAAAGGAGAAGAGTGGCAGAAAAGGCAAGTAGTGCAGACAGGGCTTTTAACCACATGCTGGTCTCTACGCCACCAAGTTCCCAGGACTACCGTCATGTCAGTGGGGAAGCCGGAAGGGCAAAGCCAGCTGCAAATTTACAAATAAGTGGCTTACAGAACGGACTAAGTTGATTACACTGCAGGACACATGAGTGCAACGGTGTGCCTCATGAGTGAGGGTTAGGTGGGAAGACATTTGAACGCAATGCTCTCCAGGGAGGCAGGTGACTCTGAAACCTGAGGACCAGAATTTGACTCAATTGTGTGGATTTGGCCAAATCTCTTAATGTTCCAAGACTAGGTGTTTTCATGTCTGAAATAAAGGGTGATAATTACTGACCTCACTGTGGAAGTCTTGAGAGAACCATGGAAGATGATACAGTAGGAAAAAGTGTAAGTTCATTCTGTTCATCAGTGTCTGTAAGGACTCTTGGCACACTCACACTTTCCTAGCTCAGGTCGGGTAGCCCATAAGGGAGCCATGTGTCCTCTGTATCTTGGGACCCACTCTAGGGGGTCAGATGGACCTGGGGACAGCTTGTAGGCAGAATGGGTGTCCTTCCCCTTTGTCCAGCCCAGAAAGCTCCTGGGAGGAGAGCCTGATGTCCAGGGAGCAGGAGGTGTCCAGTGTGAGACCAGCTGCTGGAAGCAGCCTGCTCTGACCATCACCATGCTCTGCTGAGGGCTCTTGCGGCCAATGATGCAGCAACCAGCAGCAGCTCCCGGCAGGCCATGCTGGCAGGATGTAGACTTGAGTTTCTGTTTTGGTTTTGACTCATGCTGTTGAGGTGCCTGCTGAGCACCCAGAGAAGGGGAAGTGCCCATGAACTCCCTGGGTGCAGGGTCATGGTGGTGCTGGGGGTAGTGAGGGTGGCTGGTATGCCTAGGATAGCTGTTTCCTTGCGGTGAGAGGTAGGTGCCAGGGTGAGGCCTGCCAGCCATTAGACAGGCTAGAAGAAGGGCAGAGGGTAGATGGGGCAGAGGGTAGGGGCAAGCTCCTATTTGTGGAGGAGCTGGGGACAGTTAGGGCAGGGCAGAGCCTGTCAGCCCACTTTCTGTGCTTCACACACACCCTTTGCCCTTCACTTCTGTCTGGGCAGAGGCCCTGGGGGGCATATTGCACACAACCAGCTTCAGGTTTAATACTTGCTCTTTCAGCCTTCTTTGGCAATCCTGCTGTCTCCCATTTTTTCAGCTTAGAGGGCAGAGGGAGTCACCCCAACTCTGAGAAAATGAGGGTGGGGGTAAGGAGGAAGGCGGGTATCTACACTGGGTGGTGCCTCTGTCGTTACCCTGCTTAGTCGTTCGTGGGAGAGATGGCGTCAATCCTCAGCTCCATTGCTCTCTGTGCTGGGCTTCTCTGTGGGGCTGTGCTGGACTAGAGCTCTGTCCCAGGGCTCAGGCAGATAGACGGGGCTGTTTCCAAGGGTGTTTTTAGAGAAGCATCAGTACCTTCCTATTAAAACAAATCAACACACACAGTCAAGAGCTCCGTCAAATCAAGTATTTAAAATATGATTTAAAAATGTATACAGTGGTAAAGGGAACTTTAGTGCCAGATCCATTATTGATGAGACTAGGGCAGACTTTGGCCATGACAATGAAATGAAAGAAGCGTCAGCAGGGTGGAATTGTAGGTAGAGGGTTCTAGCACACATCTTGTTGGTGTAGTTTGTTCTCTGTGTGTGGTTGTGCTTGACTCTCCGAATGCAAAAGTGAACTGGCGGACCTTATCCTCCTCTTAAGAGATTCTTGCCCACCCTTGAGAACAGATTTATCCACGGAAAGGGTGAAGGTGAGAGTGTAACTTAAAGCTCAATAAATGGACAAGGCTCTAAAATTTTACCCCCCTCTCAGGTTTATAAGGGTGCATGTAGTCACTCATGGGGCAACAAGTCTTAAGTCCTGCCATGTGAGAATTGCATGCAAGCCATCTCAGCCTCTTACCACTGGATTAAGCAAACAGGCCAGCAGAGAGGAGGTGACAGGTCCCAGGAGAGGCCCCACCTCCAGTGGCCTGAGCAAGATACATGTTTGCTGCTGAGCCAGAGTGGTTCTGTTGGTGTCTACCTTGCAGCCACCTCTCTGTCTGGCCCAGTGACTGGGAGTTGGGGGCAAGCCAGGCTAACAACCCCCTTTTCTTTTATTCCTAGGAATACATGGAAGTTCACCCACTAGTGGAGGATCAGCCAAGCCCTGGAGCTGATTCTCGCCCACTCTGCTGAGATAAGCACTGAGGTTCAACCACGCACCAGGACAAAGATTAACCGGGGACACTCCGGGACAGTAATCCCGATGTCTGTTCTGAACTGTGAATTTAAGGGTGTAATAAGTGAGTATGGTATACGCTGCAGGGGTGGGCTGGGGAGAGGGGGTGTCACTGGCCTTTCCTGGCTCAACTGCAGGGCCTTAGGTCTGGAGGTGCCTGGTCTGAGGCTGCTTCCCCTCTGAGAGTTGGTCTGGAGTGGAAGGGGGTTGCGTAGTAGTTTCAGGCTATGTCACCTGCTGGGGCCATCTCATAAAGCAACATGGTTGGATGGACACGAATGCTTTGAGTTTTTATTTATTTATTCATTTTGAGATGTGGCAAAAAAAAAAAACCCCCCATTCTCTTTCAATGTTGGCTCATGGTGCTCTGGGCTGTACATCTGTGTTGTGGGAGCCATACTTCACCTGGGATTTCAGACTGTCCAGATGCCAGAAGGAGCTCATGTGACCTTGGCTGTCAGGACAAAGGCGATGAGGGATGTGTGTCACCTTGGCTGTCATAGTTGTGACCACCAGGGGCTCAAGTGCAGTGAGTCCTCTGCTGCTTTTGTCTGGCTCAGCATTTCAGTAGTGTCTCCTCTTCTGTCTAGACAAACTCTACTTGGAGTCTTGCCTGTCTTCACGTGGTCTTTCTTTCCAGCGTTGGCCTCTGGCTTTGCCTTGATGATGCTTTAAAAAGGAGAAAGAAAGAAAGAAAGAAAGAAAGAAAGAGAGAAAGAAAGAAAGAAAGAAAGAAAGAAAGAGAGAGAAAGAAAGAAAGATAGGAAGGAAGGAAGGAAGGAAGGAAGGAAGGAAGGAAGGAAGGAAGGAAGAAAGAAAGAGAGAGAGAGAGAAAGAGACAGCTGGCTGCTTTCCCAAGTCCCAGAGGTCTGACTGGCCTGATGGCTGTTTTGTCTGTACAGGGCAGACTATCAGGAACAGCCAGGCACCGGAAAGATGGGGAAGGGAGAGCTAGTGTCTCTGTGGTCCTGTGGGGGCACAGTTTTAGGAGTTTCTGGGTTAATCCAGGAGGAATTTGTAGGGAGGAGGGCGGAGGAACTAAGTTTTTCTCAGCTTGAGGGCATCTTAACTATTATGAATTAAGAATTGCTCACACAGGGCTAGAATCTATTTTTCTTTCAGGCTGGACTTGCAGAATCAGTTTGTGATTCTTTCAGAAGTATGTTCTTCAGTTGGCTTGTGCATGTGATTGAACCTGAGGTGGGGAGGAAAGGAAGGTGGAGAGGAGGCTGTGGAGGCCTCTGTGGGAGGTGGTGACTCAGACAGGAGGCCAGTTCCCCACTCACACAACATTCCTCCAAGCAACCTGCATCACCAGTCTTAAAACTATGCTGTCTTTCCCACTTTTGAAATTAGTTATTAAGAAATCTTTCATTAGGAAATAATGACAAAGGAGAAAAGGACTAGATTCTTTTGTTATCCTATAATAAAAAGATGTTCCTGGTGCTATCGATATAATAATGTAAACGGTGAGCAATTATTGTCCTTTTGCTGAAGTAAATTATAACCTTGGAATATTACAAAGCCATTATAATAAGAACATTATAATTTTAAATTATAATTATTATATTATATATACTATATATAATAATATATAATATATTATATACTTTAATCTTGGACTATTATAAAGACATAATAAGAAGAACATAGATAATATGATAACTTGGAAAAAAAACAACTATGACATAATGTGACAATGTCAGTTACAGAGTAGTAATGATGCTGTATAAACACATGAGGAAAGATTGCAAGATGGAAATGATAGTGCCGGCTAGTTAGGTGGAATAATAAATGACTTTTCTCCCTGTGATGCATGAATTTGTCTTTTTAAAACTACATTTAACCAGAGTGAGTGCATGAGGTATCACGAAGGATAACTTTTTCTGCGATGCTGGATGAAGGAGAACTTAATTTCTTTTTTTTTTTTATATTTATTTTATTTATTCCCTTTTGTTGCCCTTGTTGTTTTATTGTTGTTGTCGTTGTTGGACAGGACAGAGAGAAATGGAGAGAGGAGGGGAATACAGAGAGGAGGAGAAAAAGATAGACACCTGCAACCTGCTTCACCGCCTGTGAAGCAACTCCCCTGCAGGTGGGGAGCCGGGGTTCGAACCGGGATCCTTATGCCGGTCCTTGTGCTTTGCGCCACCTGCGCTTAACCCGCTGCGCTACAGCCTGACTCCCACTTAATTTCTTTAAAGTCATTCATTGCTATAGTGTTTACATTTTAGCTATGAATATGTTACTTTTTGTAATCAGAAAAAAAGATACTGAAAAATGTCTAAATTAAAATTTCATACAAGTTTTCTTTTTTAAAGTTAATATTTTTATTTCACTATATTTATTTTGGATAGAGACAGAAAGAAATTGAAAAGGAGGGGGAGGGAGAGAGAGAGAGATGTGCAGTACTACGTCACCACTTGTGAAGCTTTCTCTTTCTGGGTGGGGACTGGAGATTTGAACCCAGCCCTCATGGGTATATTTAAAATGTAACAGTATTGGGCCAGTGGAATAATTCACTTGGATAGTGTGCTGCTTTGTCATGCATGTGAGCCAGGTTCGAGCCTGACCTCCACTGCATCAAACTAAACTTTATTTATTTATTTTTAAAGTTTTTATTTTTCTACTTTTTTTTTTATTATCTTTACTTATTGAATAGAGACAGCCAGAAGTCGAGAGAACAGGGGAAGATAGGAGAGAGAAAGAGAGACACCTGCAGCACTGCTTCACCACTTGCAAAGCTTTCCCCCTGTAGGTGGGAACTGGGGGGGCTTGAACCTGGGTCCTTGAGCACTGTAGCGTGTGCTCAACCAGGTGCACCACCACCT
Source organism: Erinaceus europaeus (assembly GCF_950295315.1). Classification (NCBI taxonomy): domain Eukaryota; kingdom Metazoa; phylum Chordata; class Mammalia; order Eulipotyphla; family Erinaceidae; genus Erinaceus; species Erinaceus europaeus. The sequence continues at coordinate 25,543,906 of NC_080177.1, forward strand.
GGCCCCTGAAGGAAACTTTAGTGCCATGGTTTCTTTCACACTATCTCTTTCTGTCTCTAACCAAAAAAAATTATTTTTTTATTTTTAAAATTTATTTATTTATTTATTATATATTTAAAATCTTTATTTATTTATTGAATAGACACAACCAGAAATTGAGAGGGAAGGGGGTGATAGACAGGGAGAGAGACAGAGACACCTGAAGCCCTGCTTCACCACTTATGAAGCTTTCCCCCTGCAGGTGGGGACCAGGGGACTCGAACCTGGATCCTTGTGCACTGTAACATGTGCGCTCAACCAGGTGTGCCAGCTCCTGACCCTCCAAAATTATTTTTTACTACTTCCCAGGCCACTGCTCAATTCTGGCTTATGGTTGTGCTGGGAGATTGAACCTGTGGTGTTCATGAAAGTCTTTTGCACTGATGGCTGTCTCTCCCTGGCCCCCTTCACAGGTATTAATGAGCCATTCGAGGCACTGGTTAGCCAGCAGGGAAAAAGACACAGGCCCCACCCTTATGGAACATTTATTCAAGGGGGTGGAGATGTGGTTAGACAAAAATTATGTAGGAAGATGTCAGAAAGTGAAAGTTCTATGAAGACAAGAAAATGGGGTACTGTGAGAGACAGAGAGGCTCTTTTGGATCGGAGATCAGAGGTCTGACAACAAGAAGGCAGCCAGATGAGGCCTGGGCAGAGGGAGCACAGGATGCCTATCCCATAGACCTCACCCACAGGATGCCCTTTGCTGCTTGAGCCCTAAAACCCTCCTTATCTGGGCGGCTCCAATCCTCAAGCCCACTTGCCCTTCTGCACCTGCTAGCTGGAATTGGCTTAGCATCTGTGGCCCTCTAAAGTCCACCCCGACTCACAGCCCTGTGTAGAACAACTGTCCCTGACACTCTGGCACATGGCTTCCCTGGGCAGCCTGCATGATGGCTGCTCTAGGCTGGCATTACCGTGGCAGGGCTGGAACCTCTGAAATTCCCAGCAGCGCTGGAGAGACTAGTGGTCCTAGAGATTCTGGGCAATTTGTGTCCTGGCGAGAGGTCTGTGAAAAACATATGCCTTGAGGTTCAGAGGGTGCTCCAGAAGTCTGAGGGTCAGTTGTCACTCCTGCCAGAACTTGGCTTCATACTGGAACTTGACCTCTCAGAGAAGACTGAGAGCTCTCAGCAGTTCCCACACCCAGGTCTGAGCTTCAGTGGTGATCCATATTAATTTTATTTGATAGGGCAGAGAGAAATTGAGGGGGAGGGGATAGAGAGGGAGTAAGAGACACACCTGCAGTACTGCTTTTCCCCTCCAGTTAAGGACTGGGAACTTGCACCTGGGACCTTACACATGGTGACATGTGTGCTCAATCTGGTGCCAGTAGCCAACCCCCTCCCGTCTCCCATCCTCCTGTATCTCCAAACTCAGTGGCCAGTCACCTAACTCAAGTTGGACGTGCTAAGATCGACCCAGTCTGGAAAAGAGAAATTTCCCATGAGTGGTCATCCCACTTCAGGTTATCTTGTCCATCTCCAAAACTCTCTCCCTTTACACTGAACTGGAAGACGCTTTGAAGAGGGTTAAACCGGGAACAGCTGCTGGCTATGATAACATCACCCCAGAACTCATTCTTAACCTGGGTCCCGCGGCAAAGAAGTGGCTCACTGCATTCCTGTCCCACATCTTGGAATCTGAGTCTATGCCCAAAGTTTGGCGTAGTGCGCAGATTATAGCGGTTTTGAAACCAAAGAAAGACCCAACACTGGCCGCCAGCTATAGACCAATTTCTCTCCTCTCCGTGTGTTACAAACTCCTTGAGAGGCTGCTTCTGTCACGTATTTCTCATCTTACAGAGAAATTCCTATCATCCGCCCAAGCTGGTTTCCACCCAGGAAGATCTACCTGCGAACAAGCCCTGGCCCTCTCAACTTACATTGAAAATGGATTCCAGAAGAATTTAAAGACGGGTGCTGTCTTTGTTGATCTCACAGCCGCCTATGACACGGTCTGGCACCACGGTCTCCTAGTCAAGATCTCAAGATGCCTGCCTCCATGGGTGGCCAACACTATATCGTTTCTTCTCCAAAACAGAAGATTCCGGGTGCATCTGGGTGACAAGTCTATCAGATGGAGACCTGTCTCAAGTGGCCTCCCCCAGGGCTCTGTTCTATTTAATATTTGGCTCCTACACTATTTAATATTTATATCAATGACCTCCCAGAAACTTCTTCAAGGAAGTTCATCTACGCCGATGACATCTGCTGTGCAACTCAGGCATCCAAGTTCGACATCCTCGAGGAAACACTCACGAAAGACATGTCTCTGATATCTGATTACTGTAAAAAATGGCGACTAATCCCTAGCACTGCAAAAATGGTATCATCTGTTTTCCATCTACACCATGCCTCGGCCTCGCGTGAGCTTAATGTGCAGCTTGGCGATACGAGAATCCTGCATGAAGCCCAGCCAGTCTATCTACTCTCGATTGCACTCTGTCATTTCACAAACATCTCATAAAAACTGCAGCAAAGGTGAGCGCGAGGAATAACATCATTGCAAGACTGGCCAGCTCCTCATGGGGCGCGAGCGCTTCCATACTACGATCATCATCTCTGGCATTATGCTATTCCACTGCAGAATACTGTGCCCCAGTATGGTTCCGTAGCCCCCATGTCCACTTGGTCGATTCCAAATTATATTCCTCCATGAGGATAATTTCTGGAACCATCCGTTCCACCCCGGTTCCATGGCTGCCAGTTCTTAGCAACATCGCCCCGCCAGATATTCGTCGGGATGCGGCATCATCTAAGTTCATTTCCCACGTCTATGCTCGACCGGACCTGCCAATATACGCGGATATCTTCGCCCACCCTGTCCAACGCTTGATGTCTCGTCATCCAATCTGGTCCCCTATGCCTACACTGAACTTCTCTGTTCCAGTCTCTTGGAAACAGAGTTGGCAGTCAGCTGAGGTAAAGAACAAACACCTCATCACAGACCCCTGCAAGCGTCAACCCGGCTTTGACCTAGCACGTTAAGATTGGGCCCTCCTCAATCGCTATCGAACAGGCCATGGCCGGTGCGCCACTATGTTCCATCGCTGGGGAGCCAGAGACGACCCGAATTGCCCCTGTGGCTACAGACAGACTATGACCCACATAGTCAACGACTGCCACCTCTCCAGATTCAAAGGAGGTCTCGAAACTTTACATCAGGCTCAACCTGACGCTGTTGACTGGCTGCGGAAGAAGGGCAAACGCTAGAAGAAGAAGAATCTGGTGCACCACCACCGAGCCCCCGATCTGATCCACCCAGTTCTAAGCTTTACTAGGAACCATTTAGGAACTCACATCTTCCTTGCTTCTTGTTGTCTCTCCGTACACCATTGCAGCCTTCCAGAAGCAGCAACTCAGAAAGCAGGAGTCCCCTCCGCGGAGTCTGGGACAGGGCAGTGTGTTATCAGGAGTGAGGTTCTGGTGCCAGACTGTGTGGGTTTGAATCCCAGGTCTGCTGCTTACAGCTGTAAGAATGTAGGCTCATTATTGAGCTTCTCTCTTAGTTTCTTCATCTGTGAAATGGGTGTGAGGCTTCACTAAGCTGACACATGGAAAGTGAAGAGTGCCTGTCCGTCATTATTATTTATTTAAAGATTTATTTATGGGTCAGGGGGACAGGCAGTGTTGCTGGTGCAACCAGCTGAATGCATGCATTACCATGTGGAAGGACACAAGTTCAAGTCCCCCTTTCCCACCTACAGGGAAGAAGCTTCACATATGGTGAAGCAGTGTTGCAGGTGTCTCTTTTTCTCTGTCTACTCCTATCTCGATTTCTCTCTGTCCTATCAGTAAAAGGAAGACAGAAAGAAAAAAAAAGGGGGGGGGGAGAATGAGAGGTAGAAAAGGAAAAAAATCATTATTTTTTACCAGTGCACTGCTCAGCTCTGGCTTATGGTGGTGTGAACCTAGGAGTATGGAGCCTCAGGTATGAGAGCCTCTTTGCATAACCATTATGCTATCTAACCCCACCCCCAAAGGAAAAATGACCTCTGGGAGTAGGTGATTTGCTATGCAGGCAATGATCCCCAGTGATAATGATGGTGGCAAAAAAATAAAATAAAAATACTTATTTTATAACACACACACACACACACACACACACACACACCAGTGTCCCATACCTCCACTGTTTATGGTGCTGAGAGTTGAACCCAGGGCCTTACCCATTAAAGTCCTCCTCTCTACGCACTGAGCCACCTTCCTGACTATGAGTGCCTGATTATTATCATGACTTGAGAAGTGGAGGGAGGACCCCCTGAGGGCCTGCAGTGTCAATGATCTCAGGGGCTTTCCTGGGGATGCCCACCAGAAGAGAGGAGGAACTCAATGGTATCTGAGTCAGCCACTGACCACAAGGGTTTTCCTCCAATTAACTTCCCTTCTGGCCCGGAAGCATGCCTGCCTGTGTTTTTCTTGCCCACTAACTTGATGACCTCTGGGGAAGCTCTGGACCAGCTCAGAGCTTGTATCTCCAGACACAATGGCAAACTGCCTATTCCTTATCTGTTCCTCTTACCTCCAGAATAGAGCCTGCCAGAGGACAGCACTCAGTGTGTCCCACTGCTCTCTTACTCCCAGAAGCCTTGGAGAACAGGGAACTGTACCAATTTTGGTGCAAGTAAAATGGGAAGTAGGTGAAGTGAGGAAAGGAAGGCCTGCCCAGCCCAGATACACGGAAGGAGAATCTTGGTTTTCTAGCAATGGGGGCTCTTCCCAGAGTTGGGCCAGTGAAATCGCTCATGGCTTTGCCATGTGCACAGCCCAGCTCTCACTACACTGAAGCTTTGGTACTATAAGTCTTTTTCTTGAACTCTCTGCCTCTCTAAAAAAAAATTAAATAAATGAATAAATAAACAAACCCCAAAGTCATTGTGTTGTGGCATCTGAGTGTGATGGAATGGGTGGGAGTTTCCGACAACACCAAGGGTAATCATCTCATCTAGTTCTGCCTCCAGCCTGCCTTGGATTTTTTTTTAATTTTTTAAAATTTATTTTCCCTTTTGTTGCTTTTTTTTTTTTTTTATTGTTGTTGTAGTTGTTGTTATCGTCATTGTTAGACAGAACAGAGAAAAGTGGAGAGAGGAGAGGAAGACAGAGGGGGTGTCTGTCTCTCTCTCCCCCTCTCTGCCTTGGATTTTTAAGGCTCTCCTTTTGCCCCTCTCAACAGCTCCCTCTGCTCTCTACTACACTAAGGAATAGGTCAGGCAGGTAAGCTACTCCTAGGGAGCGGGGCCTGAAACCACCCTGGCGGAGAGGTCAGTGTCCTGACACGTCACCTTGAGTTCCGGCCCCTTGCTGGAACTCCGTGTTATCAGCTCTTTTATCCACTTTGGAGTGCTCTTATACTTAAGTGTTGTTTCCCAAAATCCAGCTTATGAAATTGTCCACAGTGCCCACAGCTCTCGAGATTCTCTTCTGCTTTCAATCCTGCCTGCCCTTTTTCTCCAGTATTTCCTTGGCTGGGCTGTCCTGTCTTTGTATCCTGCTCCTCCGGGTGCCGTTTTTACCTGTTGCAGGTTCTCCAGGGCTCCACCTCGAGAGCAGCGAGGAGGTACTGGAAGAGTTGGGACAAAGGACTCCCCTATTGGGAGAAGGTCAGAGCAGGGAGTGGGGGCTATCAAGCCAGAAGATGATGGGGAGCCTGTCCTGGCTCACAACTTAGACATTATTAGAAAAAAAAATTTGTGGGGGTGCATCTGGTTGAGTGCAAATATTACAGTGTGCAAGGATCCTGGTTCGAGCCGGGAAGCTTTAAGAGTGGTGAAGTAGTACTACAGGTGTCTCCCATCTCTCTCCCTCTCTATTCCTTTTCCTCTCAACTTCTGTCTCTATCCAAAATGAGAGAGAGAGAGAGAGAGAGAGGAGGGAGAGGGAGAGGGAGAGAGGAAATGGGTTTGGGGAATGGAGTTCCCTAAACCTACCCAAACCACTTCCCTTCTCCAGTCTCAGCATCTGTCCCACCCCAGTGTGAGATGCCAGTGCAGCTAATGGCACTGTGTCCTTACCCCCATCTCCCAGTGCCAGACAGGACCTCCAGTTTCCCTATGATTTTGCTTGGACCCAGGACTTTACCTCCAACAAGGCACCTATGTTCTCTGTGACCCAACTATGACCCTCAGACCTAGACTGAGTTTGAGTATCTCTGTTTCCCCTTCACCTACCAGGATTCTCCCAGACAAAAGGTTCCAGAAGCAGAATCCAGGCCTCTTGCTCACCCAGTTCTTTCCCCCACCTCTCTTATCTGGTAACTACTTCCTGTTTTTCCCTTCTCTGTCCACTACTGCTTTGATCTTGCTTATGCCTATAGGGCTCAGGGGTCCAATTATCTCTCCCAGAAGGTGTCTGGAGTCTTTGATACAAACTGGGAAAGCATTCTCTCCTGTCCCTAAAGATGAGCCCAAGAGGCAAGGAGAGTAGAGTTTGGGGTGCTGCAGAAGAGCCTGTCAGAATGGGGGAGCCCCCCCCCACCTCCCAACCCAGTCCTGTGGGATGGATGAGTTGAGATTATGAGCACAGGTTAGGGAGAGAGACCAAGTTCAGAAGCTTCTTCTTTCTCGGCTGCTACCACCACAGTCACCACTGCCCTCTCCCTCCCCTGCCCCCATCTTGGCATGGTTCCTTCTTCTCTCCTTTAGTGAGTTACATTGGACCTCATAGATGCTCATTTCTCTCTCCCAGGGGGTCTGGATAAAATGTGGGTGTAAGAAGCTGTGTCATTGGTGGCTGGGCAGTGGCACACCGGATTAAGTGCACATAAGTACAAAGCGCGAGGACACATTTAAGGATTCCAGTTCCAGCCGCCACCTCCCCCACCTGCGGGGTGTGTGTGTGTGTGTGTGTGTGTGTGTGTGTGTCAATTTACAACTGGTGAAGCAGGTCTGCAGGTGTCTATCTTTCTCTGTTCCTCTCTATCTTTCCTTCCCCTCTCAATTTATCTCTGTTGTATCAAAAAAAAAAAATCAAAGAAATGGCCACAGGAGCACTGGATTTGTAGTGCAGACACTGAGCCCCAGTGATAACCCTGGAGGCAAAAAAAAAAAAAAAGCTGTGCCATTAACACCCACCCTTCCCTGCCATCTTGCTTTTCAAGCAGGGCCTCTTAGAGTACTTGTGGATACCCTTCCCCCTTTCACTAAGCCTGAAAAATGGAAGTGCTTGTTGACCCACTTCAGATAACTTTTGTTTTCCTGAGGCCTACCAGGACTCTTGTAATCATGGGGTCTTTTGGCTGCTGAGGTGAGTCTCTCGAGGGAGGTAAAGATCTGACCTGCTTGGCAAGTAAAGCTACCTGGCCACACGGGAGAACAGGGCCAGGTAACCCTGCCTCTCAAAGTGGGAAAGCCACTGGGAAGCCCAACTCTGGATCAGAATGAGAGTGTTTGTTACCCATTAATTTGTCTATCTTCACAATAATCCTCGGAGATAGTTACTGTTATTACCCCAACTTTATCTGTAAGAAAGCCAAGGCACAGAGAGGTCAGACAAATGCTCCAAATCCCACAGGTGGGGATTACCAGCCTGGACACAAACCTAGGCAGTCAGAGTCTCATTTCCCCCCTTCAGACCTGTGAGTTGGAGTTTGTTGTTGGAGGTTGCTCGAGAGGGAAAAACTGCATTGGTTTTTATGAATGCAGGTCCCTTGTCGGGTTGCGTTATGGGGTAAAGAACTCGACCGGAGCCAACCTGGGCTGCTGCTTACTCAGCGACGCAGGAGAAGAACCAGGAACTCGTGGCTGAGTGGGAACGCAATGCAATGCCTTTATTGATCAGAGAAAACGCATTTATATCTTCTGAAACAGAAGTGGCAGGTCGGAAAAGGAAATGGATAGGAGAGGGGGTGGAGAGAAGAAAAGAGCGTGAAGGTAGCAAACTTCCATATAACCAGTGGGGATTAAACTAATACCCTGCAGGCAGGGCGGGTCTAAGGCAAAACAATAATTATGTAAATAGACCACAGCATTAAGCAATGCAGGGGACCTGGCATAATGACCAACATCTCCCCCTTTCTTTTTATCTCATGGCCATAGTATCAGGAATGTGGGGTGCTTTGTGAGGCAGGGAGTCTGATAAGAGAAGGCACACCTTTGGGGTACTACTGTCCCTGTTTGCTCAACCTCTTGGTAGAGAGAGAGATTAACAGGATTGGACGCATTCCTCAGGTTCAAGCCCTGCCAAGCTCAACCACATCCTCACAATTTCCCAACGTCTCCCTCTTTCCAATGACCATATTTAAATGGGTCAATGTATGTAAAACACTCCATCTCTGACAGAGGAATAGTAGTGTAGGGGTGAACAGAAACTTGTTGGGCAGAAACCTAAATGATATCGTGCAGGCATTTTTAAAAGAACTGGAATAAGACAGGGAGTGATAAGTAAGGGTAGCAAGGGACAGTGTGAGACTGAAGAGAGGCCTGGTAGGCGGAGAGGGACTGCCTGATGGGCAGAAAGGGGGTGCTGCCTGATAGGCGGAGGAGTGGGGGCCTGATAGGCTGAGGGGCGAGAGAGGTGATCTGGTGTTGCAAAGTCCTGAGGTAGCTGGCTGCAAGGTCCATGGACTGCTATAGTCAGTCCTCAAGAAGTCCAGCAGTGTAAAGGGAGTGTCCAAAGGTGTACTAGCAAGTCTGATAGAAGTGTCAGTCCAATGCCAATGACCAGGGGAAGAAATGCCATACGTCTATCTCAATGGGGCAGGACAGCCATTGGAACTTTGCTTCTCTGTAGAGAGTGAGCTGGAACTGCCAAAATGTGACAGGTGAAGCAGAAGCAAGAAGGGCAGACAGCGATGGGTGAGAGAAAGGCAGTAGGAAAGTTCTGTCCTTGGAGTCTGTGAATCAGGTTCTTTAGATCATGTCAAGTCACATCATGGGTTTTGGGGGGGCGGCTGTAGTTGTGAGTGATGTCAGAGGACAGGGGTCCAAATGGATTTCTGGGGATTCCATATGAGCAGATGCTTCTTCATGTGAAGGCTTGACATAGCTGTAATCACTTACTTGTGAAGAAAAAAACTTGTAACAAATTAGAAGTTTACTATAATTGATAACTCAATGATTATCATTTGTTTAAGTACCTTTATAATTTTAGAAGTCCTTTCTAGTATGATTTTAAAGTTGTTTAAACAGTTTAAGCTCAATAAAATATGGAAAGGTAAACAGAAACCATTGTTAGGGGCCGGGTGAGCGCACATGTTGCAGTGCACAAGGATCTGGGTTCGAGCCCCCAGTCCCCACCTGCAGATGGAAAGCTTTGCAAGTGGTGAAGCAGGGCTGCAGGTGTCTCTCTGTCTCTCTCCCTCTCTATCTGCCCTACCCTCTCGATTTCTGACTGTCTTTATCCAATAAATAAAGATAATAAAAAAAATTTTTTTTAAAGAAGCCTCAAGCATGAGAATCATTAGCATAACCATTCTGTTATCTATCATTCACCCAGGCTGGTTCTACCTCTTTTATTGAGAAGGTATATGAGAGCTTTACATATCAATATCATCTTTTCTACCTTTAGTTACACCCATTTAAGATGGAGACACAACCTAGGTGTGCACAGGATCTTCAGATCAGACTTAAATATATATTGATTTTTAACTAATTTTTACCTTAGACTTTAAACAAACTCAGGTTACTTAGAGAGTTAACACATGTTAATGACAATGTGTTTTTTTTTTTTAGCACTTACAATGTCCGATTGATGCCAGATTTGTTGTGGATTAATTTCCACAAGATTAGTTTACAGAGCATTTTGGGGGGGCCTTCAAAAATGTCCTATATAGAGAATTTGTATTTCAATTTTGGAGATGATGAATTGTCACATTGAATATTTAGACTTTACCTTAAATACTCAGTTACTTTAGCAAATTAATTTTACCTTTATAAGAATCATGTTGAAAACCCCTTCATTTAACTCTGTCTGGTAAGAATGTAGCTTCAAAGTTACACTTTTAACCGTTAATGTTTATCAAACTTGAAACACACACATAAACATGTAGTTTATAACACACAGGAGGAAAAAAACTTTTGTTATGAAGACATATTATTTCAAACACAAATTTAGATCTGTACTGTCTTAGTTGAACCATCTTTACTCACACAGTTTAAGACTAAATGTTTTACATTTATACCAAGATTTAAAAAAAAAATCAAAAGAGGAAAAAAAAATTTTTTTGGACTGTTTCTGGACATCTCCAGAAACCATGGCTGTGTCCAGCATTTTTATATAAATTCAATTAAGTTTCAGAGTACTCTGAGCAAAATGGGTCATACAAAAAAAATTTGGTCATTCAACTCACTCAAAATTTTTTTTTAGTCATTCAACTCACTCACAAAACACAACTGGCCAGTCATAGCATAAGATATTCAGAGAAGGAGGTGGGGAAGAGAGAGGGCTCTGTGAACCAGATTTTTCAGATTCCACCATGTTGTATTATGGGTCCTGGGGTGCATCCTGCAGCCAGTCCTCTTGCAGTGTTTCTTGTTCCTCAGGGATAGCAGCGCCATCATGCCAGTATTGCCGGACATGGCAGGCAGGAAACCACACAGGTTTTGAGTAATTATTTTGTCTTAGTAGGTGACACCTTTCTAAAACAGGGGTGGTCCACAAAATCTCAGGCTCTGAATCCATGCCGTTCACTTGCTCCAGCCGGCTATTTTTATGCTGGGAGTTCCCACACACCACGCACTCCTCCTCCCACTCACCCTCTGCTATTGTTACATGGCATGGTGGATGGAGTTATGGGTTGGGTCCCGGGCTGGGCTTTTGTTTATGGAAGAAAGGTGCAGCGCCAAGAGGGCAACCTGCTTGACTCCCTCTTGAAGGCAGGGCTGAGGGATGCCCTGCACCTAGTTTAAATCCCTGTTTAAATCTACATTCGACAGGGTGTGCCATTTCTATGAAACTTTGACCAACAATCTCACCTCCAATGAAAACCTTTCTGGCATCTAGGACAAGGCGTTCGGGGGCTCCGGCTCCCTGACTGGAAGTGGGGTCGTGGTTTATTTTCTGGACATTGGTTATGCCAATGCGCTTGGCAACCACACTGAAAGCAAGCCCCCTTTTGCTTATGTAGGGTAGCTGCATAGGCCTGTGTCATAATGGGTGCCTGACAAGAGCTTGATCTAAGCTCCTGTGTTGCTAAAATCCAGGTGTCTGGGTGTTCATTTTAAAGACTGAGGCATGCCTGACAGAAGTCCAGAAGCATGCCATCCCATACAATAGAAGGCAGGAGGAGAAAACGGGAGTCAGGATTATAAATCTTTCTCTCCAAACTTTATTGGACCCTGGTAATGAATTTAGCTAGGGATTCATCAGGTTCTGGGCGAAGGGAGAGAATGGGGCCTGAGGCTTCTCCCATGGGTGGTGTTAACCTCTCCCATGCTTGTAATGCACAGAGGTATACCTTATCAAAATAACCTGGTGGAAACTTGGCCTTTGCCTGTTGAATTCCGGTTTCCAAATGACCCGTTCCAAACAGTGCCTCAAAATCCCACTTGGGCTGATTCTGGCTATTTCTCTGGGATTGCTATAAACATTCATACTGAAAAACTGCTTCCCATTGAAGGAAGAGGGGGCATGGGAGCATAGCGCAAACTACGTCCCTCAAGTCTTGGGGGGTATTAAGGTTCTGGAGAAGGCCTTGTAAAATGGACCTGGTCCATGGAGCATGAACTTCCATCCTCCTTAATTGCCTGATGAAGTTTTTAAGATCTGTGGAGGAATACGGGTACCACGCCTGAGGTTTCTGTCTATTGGGGGCAACGTTAACTGGGAATGTGTGGACTTGCTCCAGAGGAAAAGCTTCATTGCGAAGCTGGCAAAGGTATTCAGTGTCCCATAGCAGCGTAGAGGTGGGGGGAGGAGTCGCAGAAGTGGAAGCCGCTGGATAAGTGGTGGCTGTGGCTGCCAGAGAAGCTGGACACGTGTCTGCCAAAACAGGAGCCTCGGGGCAAAATGCAGAGGGCTTAGGGTGGGTCAGGATTGGGACGGGCTTTGCTTTCTCTAGAAAGCATGTATGGTGCTGGGTAAGTGCAATGGCCATCTTCCTTAACTCTTTGATCTCAGTCTCAAGGTCCCTTTGCCTTTTGTAAGGGTTCCCTACATATCCCCTGAAAGCTGCAGCCATGGTCAAGAGGATCCAAGGTGCAGCCCCAAGCAAAATGTCCCAGAGATATAAAAACTGTATAGAGAAAAAAGAGTAGAGGGTTTGGGAGACCTCTTCATAAGGAGGAAGGTCACCCATGGCGGAGGGGTCTCAGAAAAATAATAAAAGGAAAAAAAGAATCACAGTGCCTTCATAAAATACGGGTCTGCAGAGAGCCAAGCTGCGTATACTTATCTGGGGGATGGGCGGGTTAGGTCCCTGTTCAGGCACCAGATGTCGGGTTGCGTCGCCGGGGAGAGAACTCGACCGGAGCCAACCTGGGCTGCTGCTTACTCAGTGAGGCTGGAGAGGAACCAGGAACTCGTGGCTGAGCAGGAACACAATGCAATACCTTTATTGATCAGAGAAAACACATTTATATCTTCTGAAACAGAAGTGACAGGTTGGAAAAGGAAATGGGTGGGAGAGGAGGTGGAGAGAAGAAAAGAGTGTGAAGGTAGCAAGCTTCCATCTAACCAGTGGGGATTAAACCAATACCCTGCAGGCAGGGCAAGTCTTAGGCAAAATAATGATTATGTAAATAGAACACAGCGTTAAGCAATGCAGGGGACCTGGCATAATGACCAACAGTCCATTAGGTTCGTCAGACAGTTTTATTGAGCACCTTCTGTATTCAAGGCATAAAGATGATTACTATATTCCACAAACAGGTGTAACAAAAATTTTATAAAAGCTGCCTATACTTGATAGAACAAAAATGAGTTTATAAAGAAAAGTGTAGGGGCCAGGTGCTGGCATACCTGGTTGAGCACATATGTTATAGTGCGCAAGGACCTGGGTTCAAGCCCCCAGCCCCCACCTGCAGGGGGAAAGCTTTGCAAGTGGTGAAGAAGTGCTGCAGGTGTTCCTCTTTCTCTCTCCCTATCTCCCTTACCCTCCCAATTTCTGGCTGTCTCTATCCGATGAATAAAGATAATAAAAAAAGAAAAGTATAATAAAGAAGCAAGTAGGAAAAGAAACTGGAACTTGCTTATGATGTTACTATTCAGAGATGATTGTAGCTAATACTTTGGTAGATAAGGGATACTTTTACACAACTGTGTTAAATATTCAGTTTTGAATCCTGATTTTTTTTTCTCTTTTTATTTGTTAGGACAGAGAGAAATTGAGAGGAGAAAGAGACACCTCCTGTAGCACTGCTTTGCTGCTCCGGAAGCTTCCCCCTGGAGATGGGGACCCAGAGCTGGAACCTGGGACCTTGCACAAGATAGCATGTGCACTCAGCGGGTGCACCACCATCTGACCTCCTTTTCCATTCATAACATGGCACTAAACACGTCAGGCTTCTACTAGTGCAGGCCTGTGGGTGAATCATAGCAACACTATGCTGACTGTGCATAAGCTTTGGAGTTGGGGGTGACTTGAAAAGTCTTCATAGAGGAAGCACTGAGTGTTGAATGAGGATTATGGGTTCAGAGCCTTAATTTGGGGTGAGGGTGGCTGTAGCAGTTGGCAAGGTCACCCCAGGTAGCAAAATAGCAAGGTAAATTCCGGAGGCTAGAATCTGATCAAAGGTGACTCATGATGGACTTTGCCAGCCCAGACATCTCTAGGGGTTTCAGCTTTGCTCTGTAGATCCTGAAGATCCACTAATGGACTTTAAGTGGGGGAAAATGTCAGATTTATAGATTGTTGTTTTTCTTCTTTTTAAAACAAAGCATTGTTCAGCTCTGGCTTATGGTGGTGCTGGGGATTGAACCTGGGACCTTGGAGCTATAGACATGACAGTCTTTTTCATAACCACTGTGCTATCTCTCCAACTCTAGACTGTGGTTTGGATACACATTTGTTTGTAGTGCAATGAGTATGTAGAATCCACTCATCAATTGGAAAGGCACAAGACAAGGAGGCTGCTAGAGTTGTTCAGATGAGAGAAGATGAGATAAATCACAAGAAACAGGAATGCAGAGGAGGAGATATTAAAAAGTAGAAAAGTGTTAATGGCAGACTCAGTTATTTTTCTATGTGACGTGCTTTAACCAATAGGGTTTCAGGGGGTATGACTTAACCAGGGCTTTTAAAAGTTCTGGAGTAGGTGTGCCTGCTTGCTCTCCTGCCTCTGCCCTGGTGGAAAGAAAAACCTGACCTGAGTTGATGCACTGGGCCAGGGAACAGGCATGTGAAGCAGAACCAAACATGGACCAGAACCACCAGATGACTTGAAATCTCATGACCAAGGGCAGCCAGGCACATGAGTTGTCATAATACAGGAGCGTTGCCTTAAATCACTGAACTTCAGATGCTTTGTTATATAGCAGTTACAGATTAACAAAGTCCTTCAGGGGCCGGGAGATAGTTCACTGGGTAGGGTCACACTTTGCCATAAGTGAGGACCTGAGTTTGACTCCCCAGAATTGGGGGTTTAAAATAAATAAATAAATAAATGTGTGTGTGTGTGTGTGTGTGTGTGTGTGTGTGTGTGTGTGTGAGAGAGAGAGAGAGAGAGAGAGAGAGACCTATTTTATATCGTTTTTACCAGAGCACTGCAGGCTTATGATGGTATGAGGGATTGAACCTGGGACTTCACAGCCTCAGGCATGAGAGTCTCTTTGTATAATCATTATGTTGTCTCTCCCCTCCCTGATATATTTTATTTTAATGAGAAAGATACAGAGAGGTTTATGGTGACAACAGGGATTGAATTTGGGACCTCTGAGCCTTGGGTATGAAAGACATTTGCATAACTATGATGCTGTCTCTCTGGCCTGCTTTCTGGGTTCATGGCTTTATTTTGGGTGGGAGTGTGACAGTTGTAAGCAAGGTGAGAACCAGGTAACACTGGCCGTGGGGAAGCTTTATGAGCAGTGAAGCAGTGCAGTGGTGTCTCTCCTTCTCTCTGTCCCTCACTGTTTGTAGTGGCAGAGTGGTGAAGGCATGAAGCCCATTCTTTAGAGCTTCTTTGGAGGTTCTAGCAGGGGAGCACAGCTACTCATATACCCTCAACCAAAGACCGATCCCTTCTCTATTCGGGGAATGCCATCCTCTTCGACCGAGTGCGAAGCTTCGGGAGGGACGCACTTGGAGCAGTGAGGGAGGAAGGGGGCACCCACCTAGCCAGCCAGATCAGCCGAATCAACCCTGGCAGTCAATGGGGTGACAGATGTCACAGCCAGATCACCCTCACATCCATAAGCCCATTCTTGTAATGAATGCTTGCTGTGAGTGCCAGCACTGTTCTACACACTGGGGATACAGTACTGAGCCCAGAGGACCTACCTGCTGGTTACTCTGGGAAGAGAGCTCATGTTAGGGTGGGAATGCAGCAGAGGAAGCTGGCAGTCCTAGGGTGTCCAGCTGTTATCTGGGTGCCTATGGGTAGCATCTGTCAGGGTGGGAATCATAGGAGGAATACATACTACAGGGGAAAGATGAGCTTGATTTAGGAAAGAAGTTCAGGGTGTCTATGGGGCATTTAAGTGTCTAGTGGGATGAGTTTTTTTTTTTCCTTGCCACCAAGATTATTGATGGAATGCTATTTCTTCCCCCCCATTTCTTTTGTTTGTTTGTTTTTACTTTGTTTGTATTGTTGGTATAGACAGAAGTTGAGAAGGAAGGAGGAGATAGAGGAAGAGAGAGAAAAGAGACACCTGCTTCATCACTTGTGAAACTTCTCCCATGCAGGTGAGGATCAGGGGGTTGAGGGTTGAACCTGGGTCTTTGCACATGGTAATTTGTGTGCTTTACCAGGTGTGCCACTCTCCAATCCCAGTAAGATGAGTTTTAGAAGAGAAATCAGGGGGTTGGGAGGTAGCGCAGCGGGTTAAGTGCACGTGGCGCCAAGCGCAAGGACTGGCGTAAGGACTGGCGTAAGGATACTGGTTCAAGCCCACGGTTTCCCGCCTGCAGGAGAGTCGCTTCACAGACTGTGAAGCAGGTCTGCAGGTGTCCCTCTTTCTCGCCCCCTCTCTGTCTTCCCTTCCTTTCTCCATTTCTCTCTGTCCTATCCAACAACGAATGACATCAGAAACAATAATAACCATGACAAGGCTACAACAACAAGGGCAACAAAGGGGGAAAAAATGGCCTCCAGGAGCAGTGGATTCATGGTGCAGGCACTGAGCCCCAGCAATAACCCTGGAGGCAAAAGAAGGAGGAGGAGGGAGAAGAGGAGGAAGAGGAGGAGGAGGAGGAGGAAGAGGAGGAGGAGGAAGAGGAGAGAAATCAATAGACAAAACAAAAATTCTTAGCTCCCTCACTCACTCACTGTTCCTGGGACGTGGAACACAGAATACATAGCTGCTCTCTGAGCCCCAACTGTATCCTAAAAAGGGAGGAGGGACAAAATCACCTGTCCTTCAGCACTGCTCAGCTCTGGCTTATGGTGGTGCCAGGGACTGAACCTGGAACTTTGGAACCTCAAGCATGAGAATCTCTTTGCATAACCATTATGCTATCTTTCCTGCCCCCTTCACACAAATCTTAATTTTCTTTATTTTATTCTTTTTATATTTATTTATTCCCTTTTGTTGTCCTTGTTGTTTTATTGTTTAGTTATTATTGTTGTTGTTACTGATGTCATTGTTGCTGGATAGGACAGAGAGAAATGGAGAGAGGAGGGGAAGACAGAGAGGAGAAGAGACCTGCAGACCTGCTTCACAGCCTGTGAAGAGACTTCGCTATAGGTGGAGGGCCGGGAGCTCGAACCAGGATCCTTATGCTGGTCCTTGCGCTTTGTGCCACCTGTGCTTAACCCTGTGCTACCACCTGACTCCCGCAAATCTTAATTTTCAACCAGGAGCAAACTGATTAATAGTTTAGAAATTTATCTTAAAAGACCACAAGCTGTACACAGAAGAGGGAATTATTGAGACTATGCCAACTTTAGCTGAAAGATAAACTGGGAGTCCCAGAAAGGTAAACAGACCATAGCTATCATTTTGTTACTCTCTCCTTCCTCAAAGAGGGGGCCAGCAGAGAAGTTGAGTCTGTTGTCCTCTGGCAGAGTTGAGTGGGACTCCTGTTCCTGTGCCCTGCCTTCCAATTCTCCCCACCATCACCACCATGGTTATCACTGGGGCTCAGCGTTAACACTCCAAATTCACCACTTCTGGCAGCCATTATTATTATTATTTTCCCTTTGTTGATATGGGCAAATAAATTGAGAAGGAAAGAGGGAGATGGAGAGAGAAAAAGAGACACTTGTAGCAGTTTGTGAAGCTTCCCCCCTGCAGATGGGGACTGGGGGCTTGAACGCAGACCCTTGTACGTGGTTATGTGTACTGTACTGGGTGCACTGCCATCCTCTCCCCCCCATATTTTTAAAAAGATTTATTTATTTATTAGAAAGGTAGGAGGAGAGAGAGAGAACCAGACATCAATCTGGTACATGTGCATCCAGGGATCGAACTCAGGACCTCATGCTTGAGAGTCTAGTGCCTTAGTCACTGCACCATCTCCTGGACCACCCCCCCCCATTGTTAAAAAAATTTGTTTTTATGAGAGCCAGAGACTGAGGGAGAGAGGAGCCAGAGTACCACTCAGCTCCAGCTCACAGCAGTGCAAGTGATTGAACCTGGAACCTCTGGCACCTCAGGTATGGGAGTCCTGTGCTCTAACACTGAGCTATTTCCCCAGCCCCCTGCTTTCCCATTCTTGACACAATCCTGAACACTCTGCTTAAATGTGTCATTAAGAGAGTGTCTACTTGAGAGAGTCCTGCAGGAGCAAAGAATGGGGATAAGAGGGAGAGAGAGAGAGAGAGACAGAGAGAGAGAGATAGAGAGAGACAGAGAGAGAGAGCTATTTCCTCTGCCCACTGGTTTCCTGTTAACATTGAAATTAAACATCAAAACCCCACTTAATGGAGCTGTTAGAGACAAATGTGACCGCAAAGAGTTATCACTTCACCACCCATT
This sequence comes from Erinaceus europaeus, assembly GCF_950295315.1. Classification (NCBI taxonomy): domain Eukaryota; kingdom Metazoa; phylum Chordata; class Mammalia; order Eulipotyphla; family Erinaceidae; genus Erinaceus; species Erinaceus europaeus. The sequence goes on from NC_080177.1 coordinate 25,561,956, forward strand.
AGGACCGTCATCATAAAAAAAAAAAATCAAGCAGAAAGTATCAAGTGTTGGCAAGGATGTATAGAAATTAGAAGCCTGAGTGCATTTCTGGTGGGAATTGTAAAATCATCCAGCCATTGTGGGGAAACAACAGCAAGACCTTTCCTCAAAATATAAAAATAGAAGAAAATTACCATATCATCCAGCAATTGGACTTATGGGTATAGACCTAAAAGATTTGAAAGCAGGGCCTCCAACAGATACTTGTACACCAGTGTTTGAAGCAGCAGGATTCACAGCAACCAAAGGTGAAAGCAACCCGTTAATGGATCAATAAACCCCAAATGGGATATATTAGGTAGATCACAATGGAATAATATTCAACCTTAAAAAGGAAAAGAAGTTCTGCTACTATAATTCATGCTGTTCTATAGATATAATTTGGAGAAACAAACCAGTCACACAAGGACAGATACTGAATGATTTCATTTAGATGAGATACCAGAGCAGTCAGATTCACAGAGACTGTGGAAGGGTGGCTGCATGGGTTGGGAAGGGGTGTTAATGGGAACCTGCAGACAAGTTGGAGATGGATGATGGTGATGATTGCACAACTGTGTGAATCTACAACATGCGAAAGGGTTAAAGTTGTGTGGTTTGTTTTCTGTACTGACGTGCACACACACACTCGACAGATAAATGTGATAGTTTGCTTATGAGTGGTGTGAAACTGCTTGAGGTGAAGTGAGGGAAGGGATGAGAATTCCAGCTAACTGGACCTGTTAAGACCTCAGCCAGCAGTCCAGAAATGGGTGAGTGTTATGGTTCCCCTCCCCTTCTCTCTCTCCTCCCCTCTCTTTCTTTCTTTCTTTCTTTCTTCCTTCCTTCCTTCCTTCCTTCCTTCCTTCCTTCCTTCCTTTCTTTCTTTTCCATCAGAGCTTTACAAGGGCAGCCAGCTCTCATCATCCACAGATAATCCAAAAAGTTATTATAGGATGGGGCCAAGTGGTGGCTCACTAGTTAAATGTTCACAGTACCATGCACAAGAACCCCAGGCTCAAGCCCTCAGCCTCCCAGTTCAGGGGGGAAACTTCACAAGAAGCAGAGCAGTGCTGCAGGTGTCTATAGTCTGTTTGTCTCTGTCTTTCTTTCTCCCCTCCCATTAAAAAGAAAGGGAAAAATGGCCAGGAACTGGGTGGTGGTACACTCAGTTGAATGCACACATCACCATGCATGAGGTCCAGGTTTGAGCCCCCCTACCCCCTCCCCCGCTTTCCACTTCTAGGGGAGACTCCTCACAAGTAGTGAAGCAGATCTGCAGGTGTCAGTCTTTCTCTCTCCCTCTCTTTTTTAAAAGATTTTTTTCTCTCTCTTTTTTTAAAAAATGTTTTTATTTATTTACTATTGGATAGAAACAGATATTGAGAGGGGAAGGGGAATAGAGGGAAAGAGGCAGAGAGACACCTGCAGCCCTGCTTCACCACTCATGGAGCACTCCCCCTGCAAGTGGGGACCAGGGGCTTGAACCTGGGTCCTTGTGCACTGTAATGTGTGCATTTAACCAGGTGCACCACCACACCTCTCCGTCCCTATCTTCCCCTCCTTCCTCAATTTCCCTCGGTCCTGAAATAAAATAGAAAGGGGGATGGGATGGCTGCCAGGAGCTGTAGATTCATAGAGCTGGTGCCAGGCTCCAGCAATAAACCTGGTGGCAATTAAAAAAAATTAGCAAGAAAGAAAGGGCAACTAGTAATAGCAGAGTCATGCAGGCTCCAGCCCCTGGTGGGGGAGAGGTTACTATAGGTGTAGTAGTCACCTCTATCCAATAAGCATGTGAATGTCTCAGCAGGAACCAGTGGGGCTGTTTTCCCTCTGATATTTCATGCCCACTTGGTTAAGAAATGTAGAATAGGTGGCCGGGCGGTAACGCACCGGGTTAAGTGCACGTAGTGCAAAGCACAAGGACTGGTGCAAGGATCCAGGTTCAAGCCCCCAGCTCCCCACCTGCAGGAGGGTCATTTCACAAGCGGTGAAGCAGGTCTACAGGTGTCTACCTTTCCCCTCCCCCCCCCGCCCTGTTTTTCCCTCCTCTCTCAGTTTCTCTCTGTCCTATTCAGCAACAACATTACCAACAACAATGGAACAAATGACTGCTAAGAGCAGTGGATTCGTATTGCAGTCACCGAGCCCCAGTTATAACCCTGGAGGCAAAAAAAGAAAGAAAGAAAGAAAGAAATGAAGGAAGGAAGAGTAAGGAGAGAGAATTGTAGAATAAAGAACATGGAATTGGGGGCGGGGGTAGATAGCATAATGGTTATACAAAAAGACTGTCATGCCTGAGCCTCCCAAATCCCAGGTTCAATACCCTGCACCATCATAAGCCAGAGCTGAGCAGCGCTCTGGCTAAAAAAATAATAATAAATGAAGAAATAAAATAAATAGTTGAAATACCCAATGAGATTCTATTTAATATGAATTTTTAAAAACAAGAACATAGAATTGGGTCAAGTTACAGTTTCAAGCCAGAGAGCAGGCAGACTTTCACGCCTGAGGCACTGAGGTCCCAGGTTCAATCCGCAGCATCACCATAAACCAGAGCTGCATAGTGCTTTGGCTTAAGACAAAAACAGAAAAGAAAAGAAAAAGTTTATGGTTTCTAACCAAAGAGAAGGGAGAGGTGGGCTTGAAACTCCCTCCAGCCTGGGCACAGCAGAGTGATGGGGAGGCAGTGGGGGTCCCCTCTGCGATCCCCTCACCTGTCTCCTTTGCCTCCCCTGCAGCCAGCCTCAGTCAGCACCATGTCTTCAGCCGAGCCCCTGACCGCGCTGTCCCGCTGGTACCTGTACGCCATCCACGGCTACTTCTGCGAGGTGATGTTCACCGCGGCCTGGGAGTTTGTGGTGAACTTTAACTGGAAGTTCCCGGGCGTGACCAGCGTGTGGGCGCTCTTCATCTACGGCACGTCCATCCTCATCGTGGAGCGCATGTACCTGCGTCTGCGGGGCCGCTGCCCGCTGCTGCTGCGCTGCCTCATCTACACGCTCTGGACCTACCTGTGGGAGTTCACCACCGGCTTCATCCTGCGCCAGTTCAACGCCTGCCCCTGGGACTACTCCCAGTTCGACTTCGACTTCATGGGGCTCATCACCCTGGAGTACGCCGTGCCCTGGTTCTGCGGGGCGCTCATCATGGAGCAGTTCATCATCCGCAACACCCTCCGTCTCCGCTTTGACAAGGACGCAGAGCCAGGGGAGCCCAGCGCCCCCCTGGCCCTGGCCAATGGCCATGTCAAGACTGACTGAAGGGGAACAACGGGGTGTGTTGGTGGGTGGGGCCCGGGGAGGGGTCTCTCACCACTCCTGTGAACAAAGGCACCAAGCTGGCGGGGCTGTCCCTTCTGAACAGCACAAGCCCTGTCCTTGCCAGCCAGGTCTTAGCCCAGGGGGTGGGGGGCGCATACAGTCTCCACACCCCTCCCCCACAGTGTAGACAGGCCTTGGGGACATGGTTAGTTGTCAGAGGGTGGAATGGTCCAGGACTCGGGACCACCATGGGGAGGGTTGCTGGCTGGTGGTGGGTGGCCTGTGGCTAAACTGTGACTGGATTCCTGGGTGACTTTGGAAGCAGCAGGCCCTGTCTTGGCTATGAGAGGAGAGAAGGGGCCAGAAGGTGGGACATAAAGCCCGAGGAGGCTCTGGGCTGCTGCTGTGGCCACCTCCTTTCCTCTTACCCTGTCTCGCTGGGCTGTGACTGGCTCCGTTAGGCAATATTCAGGTGCTTGCTTGCAACCAATACCTCCCCTGAGGAGAGACTCTATGGCCAGGAAGCTTGCTTGGCAGTGGTGTGGTCTGCAAGGGCAGGGGTGCCTTCCCTTGGCTCCTCTCCCCAATCCCAGGACCCCTTGCTGCTCCCTTAGCCTTCTGGAACAACCTCCCCTCTGGTGCTGGATTCCCACCAACTTTAGGCTTTTGGATGGTTCAGTCCCTGTATGTTTAGTGCTGTTGCCCTTTCTCTCTGGTTTTTCAAGGCCTTGACTGCCCTCCCCCCCGACAGATGGCCCCATTGTCTATGTCGATTGACCCACAAAAACCCCTCCCATCTCCCTGGCCAGCTTAGCAGCCACCAGCTAGAAAGGAGAGAGAGAGAGAGAGAGAGAGACCCTGCTGCCATCCTGCAGCTTCCCCTCCACTGTTTTCTGCTGGCCTGGTGACTGGGACTGCCCTCCCCTAGCCCCCTTATGCCTTCCCACTCTGTCTGCTGGGCTCAGGCAGTGCCCCTGGTGCTCTTCTTCTCCATATCCCTTCCCAGCAGTGGTCTAGCTGTAAACTGATGATACCACTCCCACTCCCCAACCTCTTACACACAGGCTGCGGTGGGTCCCATGGACCCACAATGGGTACCTAGTGACAAGTCATTTCTGTGGGTGGGGATTAGTCAACCAATTTGGTTTGTTTTTCAAGCCAGTGGGAGCTTGGGGGGTGGGATAGGGGAGCACTCTAGCTTCCCAGGAAATGGAGGAGCAGGTCCCTATTGTTGAAGACCCACAGAAAATGAGGGAGAGTGAAAAGAGGAGGCCCTTTGGCTTTGAGAGTGTCTGTAGTGCATGCTCAGTGGGAGGAAGGGATTATTCTGGTTCTGCCATAGCTCCCTCCTCCCTGGACCCTGCAGCTAACCTCCTCAGGGTAGCACCTTTCCCCACCCACCCTCATCGCCCCCAACAAGGCCAATCCTTTGAATCTCACCTTAAACAGTATTAATCCTGCCACATTCACAAGCATTGCCACCTCAGTTGCTCCCTGTGACGGGTCCATTGCTGGCAGTAGACAGGCAACATCCTCATTCCAGCTTCCTCTTGCTCTACCTTCCACTCCCTGCTTCTTCCCCGGGGAAAAGACCTTTGCCACGGTACACAGCCTCTTCTTGACCATGTTAGGATCTTAGCTAGCAGTTAGCCTTTACTTCTTTTTTAGATCATTAAAACGTGTTGATGCCTCGCTGTGCTGCCTCTCCTAGACTGCATGCACAGCACCAGCCAGGGTGCAGGATGCAGGGTGCAGGGTGCAGGGGCAGGGGTGCAGGGGGCTGGGGTGGACAGGAGTGGTGTCCCACATTGGGAGAAAGGCTGGGAGCTTAGTCTTTGACAGGATAATCATCTGCAGCTTAGTCTTCCCAGGCTGGGATGAAGGGCATTTGCCAAGCTGTGTCCTGGGTGGATCCCTCACATCCGGGAATCATTATGCAAGGGACATTCGACCATACCTTTGCTGTGTTATTGTGACTTGGGCTTTGGGGCTTCCAGGGATTCAGGCTTCTATTGGGGGGGGGGGGGGGTCTCAATTGCTTCCTGTCAACAGCTAGAGGGGAATCCAGAAGGGAACTCTTGTCTGACTTCCTTTTTTCCTTCTGGATGATTGTTCCAAGCTCCACCCACCCACAACTCCATGTTGTCTCACTTTTCTGGAGCCTAACAGCCCCTCTAGGCCCACTTATGGCCTCTGAGTCAGGTCACACAGCCCACCTTTGCTCTCCCTTTCCATGACAATCTGATATGCTTGGCAAAACCTCCAGCATAAGGCCTACATGGTTGTCAACCCAAGCCTGCCCTCAGATGTCCCCCTGGGTCTGGCTTCACGTGCTGCCCTGCAGGCATACCCTTCTCTGGCACTGTCTTCTCTCTGGGACCTACACATCCCCGGGAGCAGGAGGCCCTGGGGTACCCCCTGCCTACCTGACAACACACAGAACATGTTTGTGCTCTCCCTCAGGTGCCCTGTGGCTTCTGTTGGTCCATATGGAAGATGCAGAGCCCCCACCCCCACCCCCTCAGCAAGGAGAGGTGATGACCCAGGGCTCAAACATAAGATCTGGCTCTACAACATAAGATCAGGCTCAGAATTCTGTAAGGTCAGCCCAGACATCAGTCTTGCCTTTGTGGATATCTTCAAAGGCCCCATCCCTGGTGCCCAGACACCCAAAATTTGGGGTTATCCCAACCAAGCTGGGGGCACTGGCGGGGAGAGTCTGCTCACCATTTATGATCCTCTGGCCCCTCCACTGGCCATGGCAGCATCTTGGGGGTGACAGATTGTCTTGTGCTGCCCTGCACAGTTAAACTGCTTCCAGCATCCTGCCAGGCAGCCTGTCCCCCGTGCCCTGCTCCCTCTGATGCCAGTGAGTCACAATAGCCTTTGCTTATTCACAGCAATAATACTTAGGGAGTGAAGTCCTCCCATACCTCCTTTTGCATGGGTTTCCTGGCAGGAAGGCAGCACTGAGTGGGTCAGGTCAGAAGCACCTGTATTTGTGAAGTTCTGGGCTGTGGAGATGCCTTCACAGAGGGTGCAGGGAGCAGAGAAGCCTGACTCTCGAGTTCTGACAAAGGTGGGACACACATCTTCCACCCAGGACCTGGAGCAGCTGTGGGTTCCAGCTCTGTAAGAGGGCCTTTGAAGTGGGCAGGACTGCCTTTCTACTGCGGTGGTGTGGTGGGCAGTGGTGGCAGCAGTTTTTCTGAAGGACACTCGACCGGTTTGTGTGCCCATTGCCTGCTCTGTCTCTGTTGATCCCTTGTTTGTCTCTCCCTTTTCACATTTGTGCACATAAAAATATACTGGTGTTTGTGTTCCAGGGCTGGCTCAGATTCATTTCTCGTTTCTTCTATTTTGGCAATTCTTTCCTCAGGGCTGCGTGGGCCCTTCACAACGCTGCATGAAGGTTGTCCTGAGCCAAGAGGCCGCTGAGAGGTTGGGGGTGGGGGCATGTGAGAAGAAGGGAAGGTGGTAATTCCTAATTCCTACCAGTCCTTTTCACTTGTTCACCCCTGACCCTTTCTGGTAGCTTGAATCCTTTTCTACCTCCTACCTCTGCCCCCCCACCCCCATAAACTCTCTCATCTGCAAGGTTGATGGGGAGCTGACTGTATGCAGGTCAGTTGCTTCTGCCTGTTAAGTGAACACCTCTCAATCTAGTAGTTCATGATGGCCAGGGGTGTCTCACGAAGTAGGAAGATGAGAGGAAGGAGGCAAAAGATACCCCCCCCTCCAAGAGTTGGAAGGACAGAACCCTGAACTTTCCATGATGGCAAAGGTCACACTTTGACAATACAGAGAATGCCATGCTCACCCTGGCAGCTTGTCTTTCCCTGGGAAGTCTCTGGAGTGTACCATTTATCTGCCCACTTCCATATTTGCAGGAAGAAGACAGAGGGTTCAGAAGTACCCAACCTGACCCAGATGGCCTCCCCTGACCCCAACCAGGCTACAGGGCAACCCCCTTTTCTGGATAAAATCTGCAGTGTGCTCTCTGCCTTCCTCACTTACTTGAAGGAATTTACTTCTCTGACCAAAGGCCTTTTCACTTATTAATAGTGAAAGTGTAGCAGCCCAGGTGGTGGTGCACTGAATAGAGTGCATATATTACTGTGCAGAAAGACCCAGGTTTGCGTCTCTTGTTCCCACATGCTGATGAGAAACGTAATGAGTGATAAAGCAGTGTTGCAGGTCTCTTTCTCTCTCTCTCTGTTTCTGTCTCCTCCCTCTCTACCTCTCTAAATTTCTCCATCTCTATAAAAGAGAGAGAGAGAAAGATAGGAAGACAGAGAAAGGGAGAAAGAAAATGTCTGCTGGGACAACTGCCTGGCCCCCAATAATAAACATTTTTTTTTTTAAAATGAGATTTTAGTGGTCTGTAGGTGGCACAGTAAATAAAGCGTTGGATTCTCAAGTGTGAGGTCCTGAGTTCGATCCCCAGCACCACATGTGCCAGAGTATTGTCTGGTTCTTTCTCTTTCTCCTTCTATCCTTCTTATTAATAAATAAAATATTTAAAAGAACAATTTTTAAAAATTAAAAAGTGAGAGTATAAAGACCATTTATACATAGTAGAAACACAGTCATTTAGGGAATTGGGCGGTAGCACAGCGTGTTAAGCACACGTAAGGATCCCGGTTGGAGCCCCCGGCTCCCCACCAGCAGGGGGGTCGTTTCACAGGTGGTGAAGCAGGTCTGCAGGTGTCTATCTTTCTCTTCCCCTACTCTCTCCATTTCTTTCTGTCCTATCCAACAATGCCGACATCAATAAGAACAACAATAATAACTACAACAATAAAAAAATACAGTCATTTATACATAGTAGATATCAATCAATAATTATGTAGTTTTTTTGTAGAAGGAAAGACAAGGGCACAATGAAATTAGGCCTCTTGTGAGCTTCAGGCCCAGGTCAAGAGGTAGGATTCAAAAGAAGACAGGAGGCTTGCTATGCAGATGACCCCAGTTTAAGCCCAGTCCATGCAGCATTGAAGAAAGAAGGGGAGAAAAAGGGAAGAAAGAAAAAGGGAAGGAAAGAGAAGGGAAGAGAAGGGAAGGGAAGGGAAGGGAAGGGAAGGGAAGGGAAGGGAAGGGAAGGGAAGGGAAGGGAAGGGAAAGGAAGGAAAGGGTCTCTGGCAATCCTGGGTTTAGGATTGACACCTTTTCTTTCTCTTACCTGCAACTTAATTTTTCCCTGGACATTTCCCCCCTCTGATCTTATTTCATTTTCTTGAAATGAAGGCTGGGGCTCTGGCTGTCTGTTCTTTCAGAAGGTTCAAAACTATGGTAGTTGCCCTTTACCTGAGATTTCACACTCCAGTTTCACTTTCCGTGGGTTCAGTTAGCTACGGTCAACTACAACCTGAAAAATAGTATGTATAGAAAAAAATGATTTTAACAAAAATAAGTGATTCTTATTTATTATTCATTTAAATCTCACTGACACAGTACTATATAAATTGTGGGAGTTCAACTTCGCATCTTTATATGGTGCACTAAGGTACATATACATATGGGTATCTACATGCACATTTGCAAGCACGCACACACACACACACACACACACACACACACACACTAATGTCCCAGCTTCACTCAGTCTTTGGACTTCATTCAAAGACCCGGATCCACTGAATTTCCCATTGCTTCCTTCTGGTGATGCACTTTTTTCTGGTGTTGGCAAAGGTATTCTTTAAGTATGAAGCAGTCCAGAAAATGATCCACTGAAATCTTACTTTTGCTCTTTGCCACTATCCCTTCCTTCATTCTCTTTGAGCCTTCCTTCCCTCCCTCCTTCCTTCCTTCTTTTTTTTGTAAAAAAAATATTTTATTTTATTTATTTATTCCCTTTTGTTGCCCTTGTTGTTTTATTATTGTAGTTATTATTGTTGTTGTTGGATAGGACAGAGAGAAATGGAGAGAGGAGGGGAAGACAGAGAGGGGGAGAGAAAGATAGACACCTGCAGACCTGCTTCACCGCCTGTGAAGCGACTCCCCTGCAGGTGGGGAGCCGGGGTTCGAACCGGGATCCTTATGCCGGTCCTTGTGCTTTGCCCCACATGCGCTTAACCCGCTGCGCTACAGCCCGACTCCCCCTTCCTTCTTTTCTTTCTCTTTCCTCCTTTCTTCTTTCTTTCTTCCTTTCCTTTTTCTTGATTCAGGGCCCTGTGGATATGTAATTTCAATACTTCTTAGCTGCTTTTTTATTCAAGTAGAGACAGAGATAAAGAGAAAGGGATAGATACCACAGCACCAGAGGATCCTCCAGTGCCAGAGTATGCCCTCCCCATTTGGTGCTGGGACCCCGACCTGGGAGGTGCTATAGCATCAGAGGCAGGCACCCTATCATGTGAGCTTTTCCTCTGACCCATGGTCACACTTCCTACACAGAACGGAGGTGTTTGGGCTTATAAGGGCTTACCAGGGGGAAAGGAGCCCAAAGCTGACTCTTCTCACTCTCAGTATGGAGCTGTGTTGTTCCCTAGGGCTGCTGTAACAAATTACCACAAGCTGGATGACTCATAATAGACACAGATTCGCTCATGCTTCTGCAAGTCAGAAGTCTGAAGTCAAAGTCTCAGTCAGGTTAGTTCTTTCTGGAGACTGAGGGGAAGAATCTTGTGCTCCTACCACTTTCTGGTGAGCGTAGACACGCCTTGGCGTCTCAGTTTGTAGCAGGGGCCTGTATGGTCATATGACTTTCTCCTCTCCTAAGGTCTTTTTTATCTTTGAACTTAAGCTCCACATGATGAAAGATGATCTCATCTCAAAATCCTTAACTTCAGTGCATCTGCAAAGACATTCTCCCAAATAAGGTCACACTCACTTGTTCCAGGGATTTAGGTGTGGGGAGGCCACCAGTTCAACTTGCCCTAAGGTTAAGAAGGGAGATTTATGCAGCAGGCCTTGCATCTGCACCATTTAGGAATTTCATGAAGTGCAAGAACTGGCAGTAAACCACAGGGCAACAGGGGAGAGAACTCACGGACTGGGCTTGTGGGTAGAGTGCTCGCTCCAGGATGCATGTCGGAGCTGCTGTAGTTTTTCTGCTTAGATGCCCATCTGACACATTATACCTGGTTCCAGACTCTTTAATGATTTTCCATTACCTTTAGGATCAAGCTTGTCCAGCCTTAGGGCAGTTTACAAAACTCTTTGTGGTTTGGCTTCATCTCTCTGTCACTAGTGCCCCTGCCCCCCTCTAACACACACTCTCTCTCTGTCCTGCATGTCCAGAGAGAATGGCCTGCACTTATTCAATCCCAATGTTCCCTCTCATGGGGTCATCTTACTGTTTGAGTTTGAAGACATCTTTTAATATATATATATATTAGAGGTGAGAGAAATTGAAAGGGAGGGAGAGATAGAAAAAGGGAATAACAGACACCTACAACAACTGTTTCATTTGTTATGAAACTCCCACCCGCCCACGTGCCCTCCCCCGTAGGTGGGGACTAAGGGATTTAACCAGGTCCTTGTGCATTGTGACATGTGTACTTAACCAGATGTGCCGTCACCCTGCCTTGTAAGACAACTCTTAGCTCCTTCTTTTAGCCTACCCAAAGCCTGATGAACTCACAGCCAGCCAGTGGAATTGGCCTCTGTTTACTTCCAGTCCTCTCTGCCCCCAGCTCTCAATGTAGTTCAGCAAACTCAGATGGGAGTGGTACCCTTGGAAATTGACCAGAAGTGGGAATTTAGTTCCTTCACTGCTGGGACTCTCTTTTGTGCATTTGCCCTACTACATGCCAGGTCCCATGCTAGATCGGTGGCACCGTAGTGCCAAGAAGAAGGTGAACACCTTTCCCCCTCCATGTGATGCCTTCACACAAACTGCAGAGGGAGAGAGAGCTAGATTTAAGGCATCAGGAAATATTTGCTTGAGCCAGGAGGTGCGGTGATCAGCGGGCCTCCAGGTTCTGAAGAACAGCAATGTGCAAAGGCTTGGAACACAGAGCGGGGCCACCTGGGGTCTACAGTAGCTCCCAGGTTGAAGGATGGAGTCCCCAGGCCTAGATCAGGAAGTGTCCTGTGAAGCGATACGGGAAGAGACAAATGGTAAACAAATGAGAAAGTAGTGAGTTTTGTGAGATCTGGGAGTTTGGCGAAATTGCGGAGCTCTGGATTTGTAAGCACAAGGTCCTGAATTCAATCCCCAGCATCTCACGTGTGAGGGGTCCCCCTGCCCCCTCTCTTTCTCTCCTCCCCCTCCCTCCCTATCTTTCTCTGACTCCCAATGTCCATAAAAAAAAAAAAAGGCTGCTGGGAACTACAGAGTCAGGCAGGCACCAAGTCCCAGCGGTAACTCTGGTGGTAACAAATAAACACACACACAAAAAAAATAACAGGTTCAGGGAATCAGGCGGTAGCACAGCAGATTAAGTGCAGGTGGTGCAAAGTGCAAGGACCGGTGTAAGGATCCCAGTTTGAGTCCCAGCTCCCCACCTGCAGGGGAGTCGCTTCACAGGCAGTGAAGCAGGTCTGCAGGTGTCTATCTTTTTCTCCCCCTCTCTGTCTTCCCCTCCTCTCTTCATTTCTTTCTGTCCTATCCAACAACAATGACATCAATAACAATAATAATAACTACAACAATAAAACAACAAAGGCAATAAAAGGGAATAAACAATTTTTTTTAATAACATGTTCTAATACATTCAATCAAAGCACTGGGAAAATGAATGGGGGCCCCTAGAGTTCTCTGGGGAGAGGTGATATTTAGGCAGATGCCTGGATAATTCGGCAGATTGGTGTGTAGACAAGAAAGAGAATTTCATGCAAAGAAATCTAGTATAAAAGCCCAAAGATGAAAATGTGTGTGGATAGTTTGAGAAATAGATACAAAGCTAGAGTGACTTCTTCTTCTAGCGTTTGCCCTTCTTCCGTAGCCAGTTAAATGGCTTTGAAAGTGACTGGGATCCATGTGGATTCAGTCAGCTAGGAAGGATCCTCAGTTTCTCCTGAATGGGTACTCACGGGATGCACCACGAGAAGGTCGATCTAATGCATCCCAAGTGTGACTAAAGCCTCCTGAGAAAGGGGATAGGAGAACAGCTTGTAGTGGAGGGAGTGGCAGGGGTCAGAGAAGAAGGGGCCTGGGGGCAGGGGCCAGGGACCAGGGAGAGCTAAGAAGGAGAGCTGGGTATGAGCACTTATAAAGGGGGGGTGTGGGGTTTGGCCCAGCCCCTGGTGGTAAACCCTTCCTTAGGGATGGGGCCAAGCTGGGGAAGACAAAGCATGGAGTAGCTCCCACTCTTAAGCTAAATAAAAGTGAACACAAATCCCACTCTACCTGTTGCATAAGTCCTGGGGGAGATCATTTACAAGTGACTCCCCCCACACACACACACCTGCATTTTGCCCTACTTCACCTCATCTCTGTGTCTTTGACACACATACACACACACACACACACACACACACACACACACACACACACACACGCTCTGCATATGACTTTATCCCTCTACATATACTGCAGTCTTGTGAGATAGGCCAGGAGACACCCCTCCTGAAGCCTCCTGGGAGTTCAAACCCCAATCCCACCACAGGCGCTCAGTGTCTCTGGGCCTTTAACAGTATTAGACCTCCCAGACCAGAGTCAGGGGTGGGTGGCAGCACAGATAATGAACTGGACGGACTTTAACCCTGTCCCTGCCACTTTCTGTCAGTATGATGTAGCATGACACTCAGACCCTCTGAGATCTAGTTCTGTGGTTTTAATTCAGATGTAGTCAGTATCTGGGGAGAGTGCCTCAGGGATAGACACTGGCCCTATATGTTTAAGGTCCCAGTTCAGCCTCTGGTGCCGTATAAAGTGTAGTTTCTCTCTCTCATAAGCAAAACAAAACCAATTCCCCCAAGTTTAATCAGTTTAATTCACTGAAAGTACATTCCAATCACAACACACCAAAGCTTAGTATACAAGTAACTACATTAAAGGTTTGGAGCAACCAGAAGAGGCATTAAGTCTCAGTTCAGCACAGCAGACATCTTAAAATAGAAGAGTAGCTGTTCCTTCTATTATGTGTGTGGGTACTGGCCTTGGGGGGGATCCCCTCACTAGTCAGCTCTGGGCAAAACACCATCATTCAATCAATGGCTGACTGGCCATCTATTCTGCCTGGGATAGGGGCTTCCCAGGATGTGGAAACTTCTTTGTCAAAATTAGAAAAATCTGAAGCAGAGTAAAGCAAATTGATGGCCTTTGTTAGTGGGCATTTAATATGCCCTTCTGTACACGGAGGAGGTGGCCCAGTGGTAGAGTGTAGGGTTTGTATGTATGAGGTCCTGGATTTGAATCCCAGCACCAAATAAGTTGGAGTGGTGTTCTGGTTCACTCACTTTTGTAAAAAAAAAAAAAAAAAAAAAAAAAAAAATTGACAAAGAAGGCCGGATGGTGGCACACCTGGTTAAAATGCTCAAGGACCTGGGTTCAAGCCCCCATGGGGAAAGCTTCACAAGTGGTGAAACAGTGCTTCAAGTGTTTCTATATCTCATTCTCTCTCTATCCCCCCTTCCCTCTTGATTTCTGACTGTCTCTATCCAATAAATAAATAAAGATAATAAAAAATTTTAAAATAGACAAAGATATATTAAATTAAAAATATATAGTAAAGCATTCTTACCAAGTGTAATGCAGTATAGTTTTACTTTGTGAAGTAAAATCACATTCTTTCCCAGACCAAGGCTGGATCAGGTTGACCAAACCAAGACCATTAGCCTCTGAAAGGGACTATCCAATAAATCATTCCTGCCACCTGGGCCCTTGGAGACTTGGATTACTGCTGTTTCCTTTTCTTTTTAAAGTTTTTTTAAATTTTTATTATCTATCTTTTTATTTGTTTATTGGGTAGAGATTGTCAGAAATGGAGAGGGGAGAGAAATACCTGCAACCCTGCTTCACCACTCATGAAGCTTTCCCCCTGCAGTTGGGGACCAGGGACTCAAACTGGGGTCCTTGAGCATTGCAATATGTGTGCTCAACCGGGTGCACCACCACCTGGCTCCCTGCTGTTTCCTTATTAGTTTATTCTTTATGGTTTTCCTTATTCCTTTATATAGTTTATTCTTTGACTTTCCTTTCAACTCCTTGAGGTGTTCCTCATGTCTTTCCAATGGATTCCTTTTAGGCTTATGTTAGTGAGTTGACTCTGTTCCTTGCAACCATCGGACCTATAATCATCTTGGCTGGGGAGAAAGCTCTACTGGTGGGGCATCAGGCTTGCATGCTAGAGGCACCTGGTTCAATCCCCACATCCCTGTGTAGCAGAATGGTACTCTGGCTTATCTTTCTTTCTTTTTCTTAACTCTCTTTCTTACATATACCTCTCTCTCATATGCAGTAAATAAAATAAAAATACAAATAAACATTGGACTTTCATTTTCATACTTCCCCTTCACAACTTCTTGAGATATTTCTTATTCATGCCTTAAACTAATACCCCCCTAATAATCCCCCCCATCTCCAGGAGACAGACCTTGCCTGATGAGCTCTGTGCTTATCAACAACCCTACATCTGTTCCTTTTTAAAAAATACTTATTTAATTTATTTTAGTTTAATGAGAGAGAAAGAGAGAGAGACAGAGAGTCCAGAGCACTACTCAGCTGTGGCTTATAGAGGTGCCAGGCCTTGGAGCCTCAGGCAAAGAAGACTTTTGTACGACCACTCTACTGTCTCCCTAACCTTATAACTGCTCCTGAATCTTAGATTGACTTCTAAATGCTGAAGAAACTAGCAAAGCATCCCCAAACTCCCCCCAAACTAAGACCTTCTCATAAAAACTGTAAAGCACATGGTCTGTTAAATTATTATCATTCCCCCACCAAAAAAAAAAAAAGAGAACCCATCTAATTGGGATTAAATTGGTTAAAGAGCTTTCCTTTCCTGAACACCCCTCCCCGATACCCCGAGTGCTTTAGACCAATCTCTGGGTGGATAGTCAAGGAGAAATAATGCCCACTGCTCCCTTGGCTTGCCCACAGGCTAATCCCGGGATAGACTCTCCTGCTGAACCAAAGCCAAGAATCAAGGCAGAAGGCTCAAACTCTCCTGGGCTCAACCCCTTCAGTACCCAAGTGCTAGCCTCTTCCTTGGATCACTTTAGAAATGGAAACAGATGACGTTTGGTGTTATTTTGCTGACTTTCTCTCAATCTGTTCCCCCAGGGTCGCAGGTCTGCTGACCATCAGGACCAGATGGCATCTTTTGCAGGAATATCTCATCATTTCTGCCTTTGTATCAGCTCTGAAAAAAAGAAAAGAAAGAAGGAGAACAAACAAACAAACAAAACCTGTCTCTTTCAGACTGTCACATCTGTGCAGCCCTTCTTGCTACATATATTTCTTTCCTATGACTGCCAAAGGCATTTGACACCCATTTCTGGCTTACATTTCATGTCCTTCAAATGACAGCTGACTTTGTCTTCCAGAAGGAGGAGAGGGAGGCGGAAGGAAGAGAAAATGAAAGAAGCCAGACTGCTCTGTGTTCATGGCTATTTACAACCAGCCTTTTTCATGGTCTTTCTGAAATGTGGCCACTTCATTCCATGCTCCCCCAGCAACTTCCATTTTACCCTACAAAAGATGCAACATCCTAGGTTTTGGAGTTGTGGGTCTGAGTTTTAATTCAGGTCCCTTATACATTTGAGCATGTTGTATAACCTCTCTCAGCTCCAGTTTCCCATCCTGAAAACAAGGCTAATAATAGTCCACACTTCCCAGAGTCATGGAGGTCAGACGAGACAATGCTTGTCAAATACTTAGCATGCAGTCAGTGCTATTTGGAAAAATATTCTCCCTTTTTAGCCTCATAAGCTGAATGCAGGCAGTTGTAACTACAGCAAGCATTTCTGGACATTTGGTACAGCCATCATGATGGTCAAAATAATGGGATTTATTTATTTACTTATTTATTTAACAGAGGGCAGGAGTGATAGAAAGGGAGAAAAAGAGAGATACCTACAGCATTACTTACCACTCATGATATCTACTCACCCCCTTCCCCAACCTGCAGGTGGGGACCAGGGCTTGAAACCAGGTCTTTGTGCATTGTGTGTTCAACCAGGTACGCCACTGACCAGCCCTTCAAAATCTTGGGTTTTGAATGACCTGGGCCACTTATATTAGTAAAGGCAAAGCACTTAACATCTAGACATACAAAATTTCCCACCTACAAAACAGGAATAATAAAACCTATAGTATTGTCGTGAAGATTAAGTTAAATAAAATGATAGCAGGAAATATAGCACAACAGTTATGCAAAAAAGGCTTTCATACCTGAAGCTTCAAAGACCAGGTTCAGTCCTCTGCATTCTCTCTGTGTGTGTGTCTCTCTCTCCTTAAAATAAAACTAGTAAATACATATTTTTTCTTTAGTTTTTTTGTTTCATTTACTTATTTATTATTGTATAGAGATGGAGAGAAATTGAGAGGGGAAGGGGAGATAGCTTTCCCCCTGCAGGTGGGGACCAGGGACTTGATCCTGGGCCCTTGCATACTGTCGTATGTGTGCTTAATCAGTTGTGCCACTGCTTGACCCCGCAAATAAATATATTTTTAATAAATAAAATGATAAATCTAATATGTTTAGTTTGGGCCTATAATTCTTTATAATTCTTTATAATTCATGATATACTGTAAGGCTTTCTGGGGTCTAGAAAGATAACAATGTGCAATTATATGCTGTATATTTTGTGGTTCCTGAGCTTGTTGTTGTCTAGCACCTTTAATCAAACACACTATCACTTTTACACAGAAACCTTTAATTACCATATTAAGTGGGGTAAAGACTCCAAATGGCCTTATCTCCTTATCTTCTGAGACAGGCAGGGAAGTACTGAAATTCCCACTCCCAAGAGAATAATCTAAAGATCAAAATAGTGGGCTAGGGAGTCTGGCAACAGCACTGCGGGTTAAGCGCAGGTGATGCAAAGTGCCAGCGAAGAATGCCAGTTCAAGCCCCCGGCTCCCCACCTACAGGGGAGTCGCTTCACAAGCGGTGAAGCAGGTCTGCAGGTGTGTCTTTCTCTCCCCCTCTCTGTCTTCCCTTCCTCTCTCCATTTCTCTCTGTCCTATCCAACAACAACAATAATAAATACAACAATAAAACAAGGACGACAAAAGATAATAAATAAATGAATAAATATTTTTTAAAAAGATAGTGGGCTATTCGAGATTCTATCAAGATCCTGGTGAAGGTTCACTTGGAAAGGTGCACACATTACTAAGTGCAAGGACCCAGGTTCAAGCCTCCAGTGTCTACCTGCAGTGGGAGGAAGCTTCATGATGGTGAAGCAGTTGAAAAAAATCATGCAGTTTATAAATGGCAGCACCAGGATCCCTGGGTCATCTGGTTTATCTGACCCAGAGACTGTTCCTATAACATCACACAGTGTAGTAAGATGCAACCCTACTACAACCATCTCCTTTATTTAGTGTAGTTTACAAAAAAAAAAAAAAAAAGGAAGGGGAGGGAGAGGAGAAAGAAAGGGGAGCTGGGGGCTAGGGAGATAGGTCAGAGGTAGAACATAGGACTTGCATGCTTGAAGTCTTCAGTTTGATCCCCACACTACACATAACAGAGGTTAACAGCAGTATTCTGTCCTTTGTTCTTTCTCTTTATCTTCTCCCTCTCTCCTTCCCTTCATCCTTCCCTTCCTTCTTCCTGACTCTTTTTTTGTTTTGTTTTGTTTATTTGTTTGTTTTTACCAGGTTGTTCATCTCTGGCTTATGGTGGTATGGGGGACTGAACCTAGGACTTTGGATCATTAGGCATGAGAGTCTCTTTGCATAACTATTATGCTATCTACCTCTGCCCTTCCCTCCTCCCTTTCCCATTTTTTATTAATTTTTTATTTATAAAAAGGAAACATTGACAAAACCATAGGATAAGAGGGGTACAACTTTGCACAATTCCTGCCACCAGACCTCCGTATACCAACCCCTCCCATGATAGCTTTCCTACTCTTTAACCCTCCGGGAGTATGGATCCAAGATCATTGTGGGATGCAGAAGGTGGAAGGTCTGGCTTCTGTAATTGCTTCCCCACTGAACATGGGCATTGACTGGTCGATCCATACTCCCAGCCTGTCTCTCTCTTTCCCTAGTGGAGCGGGGTTCTGGGGAATCGGAGCTCCAGGACATATTGGTGGGGTTGTCTGTCCAGGGAAGTCTGGTCGCATCCTGCTAGCATCTGGAACCTGGTGGCTGAAAAGAGAATTAATATACAAAGCCAAACAAACTGTTGGACAATTATGGACCTAAAGGCTGGAATAGTGCAGGTGAAGCATTGGAGGGTCCTCCATTTTGTAGATAGCTAGTAGGCATATTTTAGTTATATTTCAAAGGGCCTGTAGCTATACTAGTGTTTTTTTTTGTTTGTTTGTTTTTGCTTGAGCCTGAAATCTGATGTGCAGTTGAATTCTAATTATTGTCTGGGGAGATGATGTCATGGCTGGGAAAAGGACCAGAAAGCTGGATCAGGTGCTGGGGGCCAGCCCCAGCAGGTTATTAGGGTAACCTGGAGGAGGAGGGGCGTCGGCGAAGAATGAAGAATGAGAGACTAGTGAGTTGATGCTGAATCAAGCTCAGACATCTCTGTCATACTTAAGCAGAACTTTATTTTTATAGTCTCATAAGGCTTAGATCATTAAAAAAAATCACCAAGGCATTGATTATTAAAACAAAAATCACCAAGGCTTTAGTCACTAATACAAAAATCACCAAGGCATTGATTATTAAAACAAAAGTCACCAAGTAAGAACAGCACAGGTAGGGAACACCTCCTGCTTTGTGGAACATTCACATTCCAGGGGCACTTTCCTCCCTAGAGATCACATCACAGTTTCTATGTTTTTTGTTATTCCTGTACCTGTGTGCTAGGCAGATGTCCTACTGACTAAGATTAATATTCTACCTGTATGTTTATGCCATTCTGTTGTCCCTATGCATCAGAAGCCAATGGTTCATAGAAAGTTCAAGCTTGTTATGTTTCTAGGGGCCTTAAACAAATTGAGCAGCCCATTTTTCATAAAATCTGTTCCATTGTTTGATCAAGGAGTTTTGTTTTGTTCCTTACTGAGAAGGCACCAAGGTGGTGCTGACCTGGCCAGCCTCTCCATAAAGTTAAACTCTCTAGCTGGAATCCATCTTCTGTGTATGCTCACTATGTGACCTAGGTTCTCGTGTACTATTCCTGCATAAGGAAGTAGGAGCATAGTGGTGGGTGGTAGATTAAAAGGCCCATTGTTCTAGGCAGCTACCATAACTTTCCATTAATTATGCTATGTAAGGTGGCCCCTCCACTGCGGGAACCACCAATCTTTATATTTTAGGGGGAATACTAAAGGAAGTGGTGTAGATAAAGGGGAAAACATTTTTTTCCTATTGGAGCCTCCTGAAAAATTCTGCATTACTGATATTGCTTGTTCCATTATGATCAATCTTACAGAGTGCAGTGCAGGTTTTGTCATTATTTTTGTCATTGGTCAGGCTCTGAGGCTGGCCATAGGTAAATATTATTAAGACCACACAGAGCTTAATCCCAAGCCCTATACGTGGCAAAAAGTGAGATGGTTTCAGTTTGGCCTGGAGAGTCCAGCTGTGCTGAACTTCCTGCGAAGCTGGTCCCATGTCAAACAGCTCACGTGGCGGCACCTGCGCCAATCAGGGAAGAGACTACTAGCTCCCTAATATTGGAAAGGGGTATAAGTATTACTGTAAACCCCATCTTTGCATGACTATTATGCTATCTACCTCTGTCCACTCCCTCCTCCCTTTCCAATTTAAAAAAAATATTTACTTATTCTCTTTTGTTGCCTTTGTTGTTTTATTGTTGTAGTTATTATTGTTGTCATCATTGTTGGATAGGACAGAGAGAAATGGAGAGAGGAGGGAAAGACAGAGGGGGAGAGAAAGACAGACACCTGCAGACCTGCTTCACTGCCTGTGAAGCGACTCCCCTACAGGTGGGGAGCCAGGGGCTCGAACCGGAATCCTTACGCCAGTCCTTGTGCTTTGTTCCACCTGCGCTTAACCCAATGCGCTAACCGACCAACTCCCCTACCTCCTCCCTTTCTTTTTTTTTTTTTTAATAATTTATTTCTTTATTGGGGAATTAATGTTTTACATTCAACAGTAAATACAATAGTTTGTATATGCATAACCTCCTCCCTTTCTATCCTTCCTTTCTTTCTCCCTTCCCCCTCATTAAATACATAAATCTTCTTTAAAAGAATGAATGAGAAGCTGGGCAGTGGTATACCTGGTTGAGCACATGTGTTAGAACACTCAAGGACTGGGGCTCAAGTCCCCACTCCCCAGCTGCAGAAAGGAAGTTTCATGAGCAGTGAAGCAGAGCTGCAGTTATCTTTCTTTCTCTCTTGCTATCTCCCTCTGCCTGCTCAATTTCTCGGTCCCTATCCAAAATAAATAAAGTGTGTGTGTGTGTGTGTGTGTGTGTGTGTGTGTGTGTGTGTGTGTGTTTTAAGAAAGAATGAAAAAGGACAGAAGAAATAGAGGCAATAGCATAATGGTTATGCAAAAAGACTTTCATGCCTAAGATTTCAAAGTCCCAGGTTCAGTCCTTTCATAATCTGGAGCTGAGAATTACTGTGGTCCCTTTCTCTCTGTATGTCTTTCATTAAATTAAAGCAAATAAAGTATATCTTTGGACTCGGGAGATACTGATTATGCAAAAAGACTTTCAGGTCTGATGCTCTGAGGTCCCAGGTCCAATCCCCACACCACCATAAGCCAGAGCTGACCAGTGCTCTGGTTAAAATAAATTTAAAAAATAAAATCAAATAAATAAAATTTAAAAAAAATAAAACAAATGCATAAAAGTAAAAGAAACAACTACATAATCCAATTCAGGTTTTCCTTCCCTACTTCTAAGTGTATGCATGTATATTTCTACATCCTTTCCACATTCTGTTTTTATCACTCTGGTACCTGATAAACATTTCTCTGCACTATTGTGTTTTGTTATCTGTATTGTGTTATGTTGTACTGTCATTAAAAAAAAAAAAAGCATACTGAGTTTTTCAGAGTCATAATGAAAACACTAGTTTAGCTATCCCCTTATTATTGAGTATCTGCATCTTTCCAGTTTTGCATTGTTTCTGAGATAATGCTCAGTCATTTGCTTTAATCTTTGCCTTGGGGATGAGCAAGCACATTGATCTGAAAACAGGAGTCCCTGGAGCCCCTGCTGACTGGCAGCCTTTAGAAGGCTGCCTTCCCAGGCGCTGACTATATGGATGTTGTTCCCAATTAGCTTGTCACCGAGGACTTATTCAGTGTCTATGTGGGGAACTGAGTGCTCTTTAGTGTTTGGAAGAAACACAGGACAGACTGGGTCTCAAGCCCTCAGGATCTTATGCATAACCGAGAACATTCTCCATTGTCAAACTGAGCCGGGTTCTCTCCCAGCCAGAAAGGTGCTCTGAGCAGGGCTGGTCAAGATGGGCACTGGGGTGTGATGTGAGTGATGAAAGCAAGCACTTTAAATAGGTCTCTGATCTATCCTGTTGCCTTTCAAGAGCTCTCGTTCTGTTCTGGAAGAAGGTGCTAAAAATGAAATAGGGAAACTAAGGTCAGGGGCCCCGTGAGGCCTTCCGTAACTCACGAGTCTGACTTTGAAAATGACTGGGCAATAGAAATCAATAGAAAACACCACATTGGGGCTGGGTGGTGGCACACCTGGTTGAGCACACATATTAGAAAGCATCACACTCCTGACTGTCTTTGGTGGGGCAGGGCCAAAAGTACTAATCAAGATGTGATTTTTGGTTCTCTTCAGTTTCCCCTTAAACAAAATACTTAAACCTTCTCTGCTTCCATTTACCCATCCATCAAATGGGAATGACAGAAATAACTCTTGTGAGATTCATGAGCTAAGAATGAGGATTACATGAGATCTTGGAGACAGCCTTAGAAAGAACAAAATGGGGGGCCAGGTGGTAGCACAGCGGATTAAGTGCACATGGCACAAAGTACAAGGACCAGCATAAGGATTCTGGTTCAAGTCCCTGGCTCCCCACCAGCAGGGGGGGGTCACCTCACAAGCGGTGAAGCGGGTCTGCAGGTGTCTGTCTTTCTCTCCCCTCTCTGTCTTCCCCTCCTCTCTCCATTTCTCTCTCTGTCCTATCCAACAACAACTACAGTAACAAGGGCAGCAAAGGCAACAAAAAATGGGAAAAAACGCACTCCAGGAGCAGTGGATTTGTAGTGCAGGCACTGAGCCCCAGTGATATCCCTGGATGAAAGAAAGAAAGAAAGAAAGAAAGAAAGAAAGAAAGAAAGAAAGAAAGAAAGGCAAGAAAGAAAGACAAGAAAGAAGGAAAGGGCAAAATGTCTAGTGTATATCTGGCACATGGAGAAGCTCAGTAAGCACTTGTTGAATGAATGAATGAATTGAATGCATCGAATGAATGAATGCATGCATGAATGAATGAACAAATGAGTGAATGAATTGACAGGTGTTCACCAGACTATAAAGGTCAGAGAACTGCATACTCTTTCATCTATGCAGAGATGGGAGAGGAGGTGCCACTTCCCTGACCATCTACCCTCCCTACGGCAGTCCAGCCACCACCTTGCTCCTCCCCCCCCACGCTCCCACCCCCCACTCACTGCAAATAGTCTCTCCTTCAGAGCAGCAAAGAATGACAGTCTGGAATTCATGCCTGGTGGAGAAGCAGCAACAGTGCCGACTTCAGCCCATCTCCTCAGGTTTCAAGAGCTGCAGGACTCTCTGTCAGAGTGACTGGCCAACTCTGCCTTCAGTTCCCATTCCTGGCTGCTGAGGCAGGGCAATGTCAGGCCGCGAGGGTCAGCAGCTGACAGCAGCTCCCTGGCCAGCTGAGAGGGACACCTGGCACCAGAGAGCAGCCTTATTCCCTTACCAGTCAGCCTGCTGCTCCTGGTGCCAACAACAGAAACATCCAAATCAACCCTACAGGGCTGGCTCAAGGTGGTTTGAGCTCATTCCATTGACTGGGCTCCCAAGTAGATTTTTTGTATTTCTTGAGCCAACGTCTTCTTCTTACTGAGTTATCCTAGAGGATGGGATCAATTCTCAAAAGTCCCACTTGCTGCTGCAGGTTTGTGTCAGTTGGCCACTTTTCAGTGTCCGTGATTTCTTTCCTCAAGCATTTTTGTCTCTTTAACCTCTGTATTCAAATGTCAGGTCCAGAGAATAGAATTGGTGTCTAAACCTGTCACTGCATTCTCTTCCCAGTGCTAATATCTACAAAAGATTTTTTATGCAAAAGACTTCATGCCTCAATTACAAAGAAGACTAAGGCAAGCATAAACCTATGGGACTACATCAAATTAAAAAGCTTCTGCACAGCTAAAGAAACTACTACCCAAACAAAGAGACCCGTCACAGAATGGGAGAAGATCTTTACATGCCATACATCAGACAAGAGGCTAATAACCAGAATATATAAAGAACTTGCAATTTTCAACAACAAGAAAACAAATAACCTCATCCAAAAAATGGGGAGGGAGGACATGGACAGAATATTCCCCACAGAAGAAATCCAAAAGACTGAGAAACACATGAAAAAATGCTCCAAGTCTCTGATTGTCAGAGAAATGCAAATAAAGACAACAATGAGATGTTACTTCACTCCTGTGAGCATGTCATACATCAGAAAAGGTAACAGCACCAAATGCTGGAGAGGTTGTGGGGTCAAAGGAACCCTCCTGCACTGCTGGTGGGAATGTAAATAGGTCCATCCTCTGTGGAGAACAGTCTGGAAAACTCTCAGAAGGCTAGAAATGGACCTACCCTATGACCCTGCAATTCCTCTCCTGGGGGTATATCCTAAGGAACCCAACACACCCATCCAAAAAGATATGTGTATACATATGTTCTTGGCAGCACAATTTGTAATAGCCAAAACCTGGAAGCAACCTAGGTGTCCATCAGCAGATGAGTGGCTGAGCAAGTTGTGGTATGGAATACTACTCAGCTATTAAAAAGGTGACTTCACCATTTTCAGCCTATCTTAGATGGACCTTGAAAAAATTCATGTTACTTGAAATAAGTCAGAAACAGAAGGATGAATATGGGATGATTTCACTCTCAAGCAGAAGTTAATAAACAAGATCAGAAAAGAAAAACAACAAGTAGAACCTGAACTGGAAGTGGCGTATTGCACCAAAGTAAAAGACTCTGGGGTGGGTGGGTGGGGAGAATACAGGTCCAAAAAGGATTCAGAGCACCTAGTGGGGGTTGTATTGTTATATGGGAAACTGGGAAATGTTATGCATGTACAAACTATTGTATTTACTGTTGAATGTAAAACATTAATTCCCCAATAAAGAAATAAAAAAAAAATTCATGCCTTAGGCTCCAAGTTCCCAGGTGTGATATCCTCTATAAACCAGAGCTGTGTAGTGCTCTAGGGGAGAAAAAGTCAGCCTTCTCTTCACATTGCCTTCCTCTCTATAATAAAGCCTCTCTATGTCTCTATCTATAAACATTTACAGATAACTGAATAAAATGAATGAATGGATGAGTGTAAAAATGAACACTTTGGTGATGTTCATTATATACAATACTTGTATGTGATATCATTCTGTCATATGTCAAATTATAGTTATTATAAAGATATGGCTATTATAAATTATCTAAAAGGAAGCAGTGGGCCAGCAAAATAACTCACTTGGTAGTGCATTGCTTTGCCATGTGTGCAACTCAGGTTCATGTCTGGTCCTCACTGCACTGAAGGAAGATTTAGTGTTGTTTTTTTTTTTCCTTTATTGGGGGATTAATGTTTTACACTCGACAGTAAATACAATAGTTTGTACATGCATAACATTTCCCAGTTTTCCACTTAATAATACAACAGCATACTTGTGCCATGTATATATACAGTGGTTACTTTTTTTTTTTTAATTTCTTCATTGGGGAATTAATGTTTTACATTCGACAGTAAATACAATAGTTTGTACATGCATAACATTTCCCAGTTTTCCATATAGCAATACAACCCCCACTAGGTCCTCTGTCATCCTTCTTGGGCCTGTATTCTCCCCACCACCCACCCACCCCAGAGTGCACATAGTGTGAAGAGCGAGGATCCAGGTTTGAGCCCCTGGCTCCCCACCTGCGGGGGCAGGGGGTTTTGCTTCGAAAGTGGTGGAGCAAGTGTGCAGGTGTCTATCTTTTTATCCCTTTCTCTGTCTTCCCCTCCTCTCAGTTTCTCTCTGTCTATCCAACAACAACAACAATGGGAAAAATATGGCTGCCAGGAGCAGTGGATTCATAGTGCAGGCATCAAGCCCCAGCAATAACCACGGAGGAAAAAAAAAGAGAGAGATAGATGTATCTTAACTTTTTTTTTTTTTTTGTATAATTAGTTGAGTAGATAAAGTGTTCAGGGAAGTGAAGTAGGGGGTAGGAGAGGAGGGTATCTAAGCCGAAGTAATAAATATTTGATTAGAAAAATCTGTGGCCCCACTCGAGGAAGATTGGTCCTGAAATGAGTGCAGCCTAGAATGTTCCTAGCTATCACCATGGACTGTGAGCTCAGACCCACAGGGATGCAGAGATCACATAGGCTCTTGTGCTGACTATGAATCGACATGGGTCCCAAATCAGATCAATGGGGTCTACAGTTAATGACATTTATATACGTTTCCCATATTTGGAAGTGACTCTCTGCCCTGATCCAGCTTTCTAGTTCTATTCTCAACTCTGACACCATCTTCCCAGACAACACTCTTAGCCCACCTGCATGTTAGCTGTTGGGCTCAGGCAAAAATTAGTAAAGTCACAGGCCCCATGAGTAAACCTAAAATAGTCTTCCTAGCTTTTTCCAAAAAGGATACCCCAAATCTCATCTGCTATATTTTTACCTTTGGGTTCCTGATTATTCAACAGGTGTTTTTTTTTTTTTTGCTTTATATCTTAATGCTTTTCAGCCATTAAGTTGCAGATGCTACCATGACCTCAGCCTGACTTCCCTTGGCAGACAACCTCACCAAAATGTCCTGGAACCTCACCTCTCCAGAGCCCTGCCCCAAGGGAAAGATAGAAACAGGATGGGAGTATGGATTGACCTGTCAATGCCCATATCCAGTAGAGAAGCAATTACAGAAGCCAAACCTCCCACCTTCCACACCCCATAATGATTCTGACTCCATACTCCCAGAAGGATAAAGTATAGGGAAACTTCAAGTGGAGCGGATGGGATATGGAACTTTAGTGGTGAGAATTGTATGGAATTGTATCCCTCTTATCCTACCATCTTATCAATCATTATTAAGTCAATAATAAAATAAAGAAAATTTATGGCACCTTTATTAGGGCCTTTCTACTAGATTGCTAGAATAAATAGTTCTAAAGCTAATCATGGAGGATTATTGAGCATTTTTATCCTGAGGCATATAGTTGCCTCTAACTTATGGATACACATATATGTATGTACCCAGTCCCCTAGGCCCTAGCCTATACCTAGGATCTATTGTTTTTAACCAGAGCCACTGCTCAACTCTAGTTGAACCTGATACTTTGGAGCCTCAGGAATGAGAATCTCTTTGCATGAACATTATGCTGACTCCACTGCCACCACCCCCAGAAGAGTCTACTCTACTTTCTGGTCTCCCTATTTTTGATTTGTTGGTTTTTGAGGGTAGAGATCTTGCCTTTATCTTATGCCACCAGTACCTAACCATAGTTCTAGGAACATGATAGATGCCCCAATAGTGTTTGATGAAAAAATGAAAAAGAATCACAGAGATCCTTGGACAAGTGTCTGGGTTTCTACACACTCCAGAAGTC
This sequence comes from Erinaceus europaeus, assembly GCF_950295315.1. Classification (NCBI taxonomy): domain Eukaryota; kingdom Metazoa; phylum Chordata; class Mammalia; order Eulipotyphla; family Erinaceidae; genus Erinaceus; species Erinaceus europaeus. The sequence continues at coordinate 25,589,041 of NC_080177.1, forward strand.
CCTGCTGCAAAGAAGAGAGGGATCTCTGCTGAACTCTAGAAAAGGAAGCCAAAGGTTGGTGAAGAATGAAGTCAGAAGATACTGTGAAGTTAGCACCACACAGAGGGGAAAATGTGCCATCCTTGAAAGAGAAGAGGGGAGAGTTCCCAGAGAAATTTATCTGCTAGATGCTCAAGAGGAATTTCAGCAAGTAATGCCCCATGGGCTTAGCAGGCTGGATGTCACACTCTTTGCAACAGCAAATCATTTTAATCCCCATTACCATTGCTTGACGCATTGAATTATGACTACATCTACTTCATACATGAGGAAACTGAAAAGGCCAGGCTTAACACACTCACCGTGGGTGCTCACACCCCAGGGCTGAAGCAGATAGGAAGTGATACAGCCAGACTGAACCCAAGCTTGGGTGCCTGGAAGCCAGGTTCCCAATTTCTCCCACACTGACGCTGCACTTGCTCTGCTGCTCTGGTCTGAGGAACTGAAAGCTTGTTAAAGATGCTCTCGGGAAGAGTAGGGGGTGAGTAGAGAGCATAATAGCTATGCAAACAGACTCTCAGGCCTAAGGTTCCAAAATCCCAGGTTCAATCCTCTAGCCTCCACCCACCCCCCACGGCTGAGCAGTGCTCTGGTAAAAAAAAAAAAAAAAGCGCCAGGTGTTAGCACACCTGGCTGAGTGCACATACTACAACACCCAAAGACCCAGGTTCAAGCCCCCAGACCCCACCTGCAAGAGGCAAGCTCTACGAATGGTGAAACAGTGTTACAGGTGTCTGTCTCTCACCCTTTCTTATACTCCCTCTTCCTCACGATTGTTGGCTGTCTCTATCAAATAAAAATAATAAAATTTTAAGAAAAACTCCTGTTTTTGTTTTTTTTTTTCCTCACACAGATGAGAAAACTGAGACTTCAAGTTGCCGAAGAGCAGCCAGCTGGTGAGGAGCAGTGCCAGAGTGGACTGTGAAAGCCGTGTCTCCCGGGTGCTGGTGGTGGCACTGGAAACCTTGGTTTTGTTCCTCCAGCCTGTCCCTCCACTGCTCACAACCTTGTCCATGGCCCAGCAGATGGCCAGCCAGCTTCACGTACATTTCTGACTCAGCAGCCCCTTCTCCCCACCAGACTTCTCTGGTTCCCAGCTTCCCATCCCAGCTCTGAGCCTCAAAACCACAATGATCCAGATGGGGTCACCCCTCGACCTGGCACGTAATGAGGAACAGTTTGATCTATCAGCCATTTGGGGGGGGGGGAATAGGCTCAGTTAAAATCTATTTATACATGCCCGATAGACAAGAAGGCGACAGCCCAGCTAAGGGAAGGAGGCTTAGGATCTAGCCGGTCAGCATTCTGGGGGCCCGAGTAGTGGCTGGCAGCTGGCCTTCCAGGCTGGGCTGGGAGCCTCAGGCAGACACTTTTCCCCTCAGTTTGCAGGTCTAGAGGTTTTTCCTGGTGTTGCTCCAGTGCTGCACCCCTGCCCCATCCCTCAGAGGTGCCTGTTGTACAACAGCTGGCTGGCCATGACTCACCTAACAATGTGGGAAAAGGCCCTTGGGACCCAATCTGGTCCTTGGACACAAAGCCTGGAAGGTCAGCAGCTCAGGGGCACCTCAGCAACTGGCGAGCATAGTGTTGCCTTCAGGGCCTATGCCCAAAGACATCTGAAGCCCCATGTGTGAAGAAAAATGCTTCTCAGGCTTCTAGCACACACATGCTTCACCAAGGAAGTCTCGCTTCACCCCAGTCCACCTCCTACCTCTACAGGTGATAACAGAAAGAATATGTTCATTTGTGGAGGCAGGAGAAGCTCAAATATCAGGATAAGGAGATTTGATTTACTCCTCTGGATATTCTTATTCTTTTTTTATATGTATAATTTTTTAAATTTTATTTATTTTCCCTTTTGTTGCCCTTGTTGCTTGTTGTTGTAGTTATTAATATCGTCGCTGTTAGATAGTACAGAGAGAAATGGAGAGAGGAGGGGAAGACAGAGGAGGGAGAGAAAGACAGACACCTGCAGACCTGCTTCACTGGCTATGAAGTGACTCCCCTGCAGGTGGGGAGCTGGGGGTTCGACAAGGGATCCTTATGCCGGTGCTTGCGCTTCGTGCCACGTGCGCTTAACCCACTGCGCTACAGCCCAACTCCCTATTCTTTTTTTTATCTGCTTTTTTTTTCTGTCTCTGTAATTTATTCATTTTCTGTGTTTTTTTGCCACCTTTAAAATATTTATTTCCTTTTTTATTGACAGGAACTTTAATTTTGTTATTATTTTTATTTGTTGGATAGAGACAGCCAGAGATTGAGAGGAGAGGGAGATAGAGAGACACCCGCAGCCCTGCTTCACCACTTGTGAAGCTTTCCTCCTGCAGGTGGGGACCAGGGTCTTGAACCCAGGTCCTTGCACACTGTAATGTGTGTGCTTGCTTAACCAGGTGTGCCACCACCCGGACCCTAAAAATATTTATTTCTTAATGGTAAAGAAAGAGGAGAGAGAACCAGAGTACCACCCTGGTGATGCCAAGGATCAAATTTGGGGCTTCAATTTTAAAGGTATAAAGTTTTATCTACTGTTCCATCTCCTGGGCTGCTGTGATTTTTATTATTAGCTATTTAACAGTGATTCACAAAAATTATGAGATTTCAAGGGTACAATTTCACACCCTTATTTTGTATCTAAGTCATGAGAACAACTACTCTAGCAGTGGGGGAGACAGCATAATGGTTATGCAAAGACTTTCATGCCTGAGGCTCTAAAGTCCCAGGTTCAATCTACCACACCACCATAAACCAGAGCAAAATAGTGCTCTGGTTAAAAAAATAATAATAATAATAGGAAAAAGAAAGAAGAAAGAAAGAAAATCATCATTCTGTGTTGTGACACAGCATGTGAATCAGATTTTGGGTTGTAATTAGCATACAGCTATTGTCAGGCTAAAGGATTTACATAAACCAAGTGATTTAAGCCTGAATGAAGCTGGCAGAAGTTGGGCTCTTTTCCTACATGTTCTGGATGCCTGCTGTCCTCCTCAGGACTCTTCATGCTGCCTCACCTGGGAGACTGAACATGTGCAGCCAAACTCTGGTAACTAACTTATGGACTCCTGGGCCCAGCCTAGTCTTATCTCTGTCCTATTGCTTATTTTGCTGTACCTAAATAATACCATTGTACTGCGAAATAATAAACCTACGATTTGTCTTAAAGTCCCAAAAATCTTTTATTTTTTAGTTATGATAGTTCTGAACTTTTCCAATTTAATCTAAAAATAGTCCTCCACAGGCCAGGAAGATGGCACACCTAAGTAGCATACCAATCAATCATTCATGCCTGAGGCGTTAGCAGTCGCAGGTTATAAATGTATCTTTGAAAAAAGAAAACCCTCCTAGGGTCAGAGACATAGTTGATTGGATAGGGCCCATATCTTGCCATGTGTATAGTCCAGGTTCAAACCCCAGCACCAAGAGGTGTCACAATGGCACTAGGGGAACTTAAAATACTGTGCTGTCTCTTCCTCTTTCTGTCTCTCTCTCTGAATGAAAAAAAAAATCAACCTGAAATCATGTATGCATAATGCCCTGGCTCAAAGCAAACAAACAAGAAAAGAAACCCAACCTCTTAGATGAGTGCTGTCTCTATTATAATCAAGAAGCTGGGGGTAGGGCAGGGGAGACAGCATAATGGTTATGCAAAAATACTTCAATGCCTGAGGCAACAAATGTCCCTGGTTCAGTCCCTAGCACCACCATATACCAGATCTGAACAGTGCTCTGCTAAAGATAAGTAAACAAATAGACCAATTAAAATGATGATAAATGAATATGATTATCTAGAAGAGGCTAAAAATAAAAAAGTTGAGAGTATTAAGAGAAGAAGCAGCAGCAACAGCAGCAGCAGCTGGGGCTCGGAGAGCTATGTTAAATGGCCCAAGGTCACACAGCTTTAAATAGCAGACAGGCTGTCTAGCTCCTATCTGAGCTCCTAAACATTACTTTGCACTTCCTTGCCCTCTACAAGACCTTGAAGAGCTGAATTCTGATCCTTGTGCTGCCAAAAACTTAAGTCACACCGCCACTTGGGCCTTATCTGAACAATGAGAGGAGAGACCCATGACTCTACACCCCAGAGCACTAACCTAGCTCCTAAACCCTTTCTGAATGTGTGTTGTTTGCCCATCAGACTGAAAGGTACTGAGTCAGGTGTTAGGGGATCGCTCTCCTTTGTCCCTTGACATCACTATGTTCTGCCCCTTGGTTCTTTAAGGATTAATAACAGGGAAGCAGTGAAGGAGCATCTTCTCCAGGGCGCCTAGAGGCCCAAGTGAGCTCTAGGAGGTAGAGGCTGGCTTTGAACAATGTAAGCCCTTTTCTCTTCCTCACATCAGAATTTACCTCACCTCTTAGACACAGCAGGTAATCACTTTAAGGTCATCCTTAGGATCTTACTTTTTTTCATTGGGGGAGAGAATAACCACTGTCATTTTCTGTAGTGCTGGGGTGCAAACTCAGGGCTTCATGCATGCACAGTATGCAGTTTATTACTGAGCCACCTCCCCAATCCCAAGAGAATCTTAGTATTGGAGGGGAAAGTGCAGATGGCTGTGTAGTCCAGAATCACAGGAAGACGGCCTTCAGCAGTTTGAACCAAGTTTGGCTGGTGTGTGTGGGCATAGGAGTTAGTGTCTCATGATGGACAGCTCAGGCCCTCTGCGGTCTAAGCCCTTTGGGTTGACCATAAACAACATACTTTTTGGGACAGGCAATGGCTCATCTAGTAGAGTGCACATATTACCACGCACAAGGGCCCTCGTTCAAGCCCTCATCCCCACCTGCAAGGGGGAAGCGTCACAAACAGTAAAGCAGTGCTGCAGCTGTCTCTTTCCCTCCATTTCTCTCTGCCTCTACTCAAAATAAATGAAATGAAAATACATTAATAAAAAGAAAAAAGTTCTTCTTGAAGTTGGCTTGCACTCAAACTGACTTCTGTCACCTGTTTGGCCCTTTGGAAAGCCACAGGGTCTCCCTTGTGGGACAATCCCTCACCAACCTGAGTCTCCATGTCCTTGCCAAATCTCCTCTTTTCCAGATTAAATATTGCCCTACAGCCTTCAGTTCTACCCATGAGGTCAGGGTTCTTTAAGGTTTTTTCCTGATGGTCCTACTCTCTCTTTTCCTGATACATCCTAATGGACTTCTCAGGAATCCTGACTCAGGAATCCTAATGAATTTCTTAGGAATCCTGTCTTTCAAAATACCATGCTCAGAGCCAACACTCCAGCACTCTCAACTGCATTTCCCTCCACCCTCTCCAATACTGTTTTTACTCTGTAAATTGCATGACCACTCCACCTTCACCCCCAAGTCCCTTCCATGTACTCTGTAGAGGCTGCCATATTCACTTTCCAGTCTGCCCTAATAACAGTTGATTGACTAAGAGCCTGGAATTGCATTTAAACTGCTCCAGTCAATTCCTCTCCTAGGATTTTGGGATCTTAGTGCCTCTCTGGTGACCAAAACTCTTAGGACATAACACTCAGTAGTTCTTGGCAGCATTATTGCTCAGAATAGTGTGGGGTGTGCTGTGGAAACAAATCAATCCTGAAATGTTTGTGGCTTAGTCCAATGAAAATTTATTTCCTTCTCATGGCAGGTTTCCTGGGGTTAGGTACTTCTGGGAAGCTCACTTCCAGAAAGTGATTCAGGGATTCAAGATCCAAAAGTGACTCCATTGTCTTAAAAGTCTTATTTCCAGCTCTGAAGAAGGGGGTGAGGAGGACAGAAGTTGAGGGAAATGTCCAAAAGATCCCCCCACCCCTAAGTCTGGATGACTTCTGCCCAAAAGTAATTGATGTCACTTCCAACCCCCTTCCAGGGAACTGAGAGATACATCTTTCTATGTGTTAAGGAAGAAGAGAGAAGAAAAGGAAAAAAAAAAAAGAAAAGAAAAGAAAGGACTGGAGAAAGTTAGCAAAGTAGAGACAGGAAACTTGCTGCAGCCAAACTTGTTTGTTAGCATGCTTAGGGTTCACACATGTACAGTTCCACTGCTCCTAGGTCACCTTTTTTATTCTCTGTATTTCAGACACAGAGAAAGATGCCACAGCACCACAGCTTTCCCCAGTGTGATGGCTGGCACTCCTATGTGGTGCTGGGACTCAAACCTGAGTAGCCCAGGTGGCAAGGCACACACCCTACCAGGTGAACTATCTTCTTGTCCCTGTTGTTATATATATATTCTAGATTAGACAGTTCCTGAGGTCCACCTGCTGTCTCTGAGGTATGACTGTCTGTGAAATACAGCAGCACTCCTCCAGTGCAAGCCTCTGGTTCTGAGCTAATTATCTATTGTTTTTGCTCACTTAGATCTAAAGGAAACCAATTAGTTGAAGGCATTCTTGTTCTTATGTTATAATGATGCTATTTTTTTAAATTTCTTTATTGGAGAATTAATGTTTTACATTCAACAGTAAATACAATAGTTTGTACATGCATAACATTTCCCAGTTTTCCATATAACAATACAACCCCTACTAGGTCCTCTGTCATCCTTCTTGGATCTGTATTCTCCCCACCACCCACCCACCCCAGAGTCTTTTATTTTGGTGCAATACGCCAATTCCAGTTCACAAGGTTCTACTTGTATTTTCTCTTCTGATCTTGTCTTTCAACTTCTGCCTGAGAGTGAGATCATCTCATATTCTTTTTTTTATAATTTTTTTATATTTATTTTTATTTATTTATTCCCTTTTGTTGCCCTTGTTGTTTTATTGTTGTAGTTATTATTGTTGTCATTGTTGTTGGATAGGACAGAGAGAAATGGAGAGGGGAGGGGGAAGACAGAGAGAGGGAGAGAAAGACACCTGCAGACCTGTTTCACTGCTTGTGAAGCGACACCCCTGCAGGTGGGGAGCCAGGGCTTGAACCAGGATCCTTATGCGGGTCCTTGTGCTTAGCGCCACCTGCGCTTTAACCCGCTGGGCTACAGCCTGACTCCCGATCATCTCATATTCATCCTTCAGTTTCTGACTTATTTCACTTAACATGAATTTTTCAGGGTCCATCCAAGATCGGCTGGAAACAATGAAGTCACCATTTTTAATAGCTGAGTAGTATTCCATTGTATGTATATATATGCCACAACTTGCTCAGCCACTCATCTGTTGTTGGACACCTGGGTTGCTTCCAGGTTTTGGCTATTACAAATTGTGCTGCCAAGAACATATGTGTACACAGATCTTTTTGGATGGATGTGTTGGGTTCCTTAGGATCTATCCCCAGGAGAGGAATTGCAGGGTCATAGGGTAGGTCCATTTCTAGACTTGTGAGAATTCTCCAGACTGTTCTCCACAGAGGTTGGACCAATTTACATTCCCACCAGCAGTGCAGGAGGGTTCCTTTGACCCCACACCCTCTCCAGCATTTGCTGCTGTTACCTTTTCTGATGTATGACATTCTCACAGGAGTGAAGTGGTATCTCATTGTTGTCTTTATTTGCATTTCTCTGACAATCAGAGACTTGGAGCATTTTTTCATGTGTTTCTCAGCCTTTTGTATCTCTTCTGTGGGGAATATTCTGTTCATGTCCTCCCCCATTTTTGATTGGGGTTATTAGTTTTCTTGTTGTTGAGATTTGCAAGTTCCTTATATATTCTGGTTATTAGCCTCTTGTCTGATGTATGGCATGTAGAGATCTTCTCCCATTCTGTGAGGGGTCTCTTTGTTTGGGTAGTAGTTTCTTTAGCTGTGCAGAAGCTTATTAATTTGATGTAGTCCCATAAGTTTATGCTTGTCTTAGTCTTCTTTGTAATTGGATTCGTTTCATTGAAGATGTCTTTAAAATTTATGCGGAAAAGAGTTCTGCCAATATTTTCCTCTAAGTATCTGATAGTTTGTGGTCTAACATCCAAGTCCTTGATCCACTTGGAATTTACTTTTGTATTTGGTGAAATATAGTGGTTCAGTTTCATTCTTCTGCATGTTTCAACTCATTGTTTCCAACACCATTTGTTGAAGAGACTCTGCTTTCCCCATTAAATAGTCTGGGCACCTTTGTCAAAGATTAGATGTCCATAGGTGTGGGGGCTTACTTCTGGGCTCAAATTCTATTCCACTGGTCAGTATGTCTATTCATGATACAGTACCAAGCAGTTTTGATGACAATGGCCCTAATAATGCTGCTATTACAGACTAAGTAATCATACTTTTTTTTTTTTCCTCCAGGGTTATTGCTGGGCTCGTTGCCTGCACCATGAATCCACCGCTCCTGGAGGCCATTTTTCCCCCTTTTGTTGCCCTTGTTGTTGTAGCCTCATTGTGGTTATTATTATTGCCATTGTTGATGTTGTTCGTTGTTGGATAGGACAGAGAGAAATGGAGAGAGGAGGGGAAGACAAAGAGGGGGAGAGAAAGATAGACACCTGCAGACCTGCTTCACTGCCTGTGAAGCGACTCCCCTGCTGGTGGGGAGCCGGGGGCTCGAACTGGGATCTTTAAGCCCCATATGCGTTTAACCCACTGCGCCACCGCCCGACCCCCCACTTTTTTTTTTAACCTGTTTACTTGAGCTGCTCCTCCTCTGGACTTCCTTGCCTAGGTTAGAGTCCAGCCAAACAGCAAACATCTTAGATTTTGTGGAACTACTCGACTCTGCAAGCCAGAAAGCAGCATATAAACAAATGAATGTGGCTGTATTCCAGTAAAACCTAATTTTACTAAAACAGGCAGCAAACTGGAATGGAAGCACAAGATACAGTTGACCAACTCCTGATCCAGTTGTGTTCGCTTGTTTGTCTGCCTTTTGCATCTGAGCTTGAGAGTCTCATTTCTCCCTATTAAGCATTATCTCATTAACTTCAACCCAACTCTCAAGTCAGCAGGCATGTTTCTGAATTGTGAGTCTACTTGTCATATGAGCTGTCAGTGTTTTGATGGTTCGTCAAATGAGCAGGCCCATGAAAATGTGGTGGGCAGTGGTGCCCCTCGTACAAAGAAGCTGAGGAGGAGCCAGGATGGTAAAGGGCAGGGTGCTTGACAGAACATTGTCCTAATTACTCGGTGCTTGGCTTCTGCTCACCTGGAAACTAGCATCCTGGCTCTGTTTCTTTAATCTTGGTTCCACAGAGGACAGCTGGTTCAAGGGTGGTGCAGGAGTAATTTAGAGGCTGCTTCCCTGAAGAATTCCTTCCCTCAATACTCAATGTTGTCCAGTGGGATACAGTCCTGTTTCCAGTCTTACTCTGTGTAGCAATCTCTGAGGCACCCTCCTTGAGTTAGAGCCATAAAATCTTACTCTCTAACGGAAATCTTAGCAATCATCAGATCCTGTTCCCCCCTCATTTCACAAATGGAGAAGCTAAAAGCCAAAATAAGAGAAATTTGTCCCAAAGAACAGAGGACATCTGAGGGAAGAGTCAGACTGGAACCTGAGGTTCTTTTCTAAATACTTCCAAAAGAATCTACCTATAGTGAGTTTGTTGGTCATGAAGCCTCCAGACCCCTCCCCTTGTATCATTCCAGTGGCAGAAAGAACTGGGACCAGGGGAAATTTGTAAACCTCAGTACCTCTATCTGGGCCTCACAGTTTGCTATTAAAATGAGCAGAAAAGGGGGATGGCGAAACCCATCATGGTTATGCAGAGGACTTCCGTGCCTGAGGCTCCAAAGTCCCAGGTTCAATTCCCAGCACCACCATAAGGCAAAATCGAGCAATGTTCTGGGGGGGGGGGGGGGGGAATGCAAAGAAAAGAAAGAAAGAGCAAAACAGAAGATCTTGTTTTTCCTGTGAAGTTTTCTTGTTTTCAATAATTCAGTAGGATCACCCAAAGAACTCAAGAAAGTACTCTATTTATTTAATGACTTTGGTTGTTATCATCATCTGGGCTTTACTGCTTGGGGCTGACTTTATTTTTCAGATAGGAAGAGATAGAGACAAGGTAAGGGTGAGGGAGAGAAAGACACCACAGTACCAAAGTACAGTGAGGTGTGGGTGGACTTAAAAACGGGGCTCAAGTATGGCAAAGCAGGCACCTTCCCAACTGTGCTGTCTTGCCAGATTGACTATAAGGATACAACTCCAGAACAGCCAAATAGAAGGCATGGGACAAACTATGGAAATAGAAGTGTGGATGTCCTATGGCCTTTCAGAACACATACACACACACACACACACACACACACACACACACACACACACACACACACACACCTTGATATAGGGACTTGGAAACTAACTGTGATCTCCTTGTCCAAGAATTTTTATCACTCACCCTCCAGTTCCACTTTGCTTCTCTCCTTGGAAACTGGGAGTGGGTCTGAAAATACCCACCCTCAAACCGTTGTCTTTATCAGTCAAAATCCAGACCTACCTAGGATACCTCATTAACATGAACTGATGTGTTCAAAGGACTCATTAAGAATAACAAAAGGGGGAGGGGGCGGGTGGTAGCTCAGTGGGCCAAGTGCACAAGGTGCAAAGCGCCAGGGCTTGGGGCCACCCCCCCACACCTGCTTTGGGGCTGCACAAGGATCCTGGTTTGAGCCCTTCCACTCTCCCACCCCACCCCCAGCTTCCCACCTGCAGTGGGGTTGCCTCACAAGCAGTGAAACAGATCTGCAGGTGTCTATCCCTCTATCCCCCTCTGTCTTCCTCTCATTTCTTGATTTCTCTCTGTCTTATCCAACAACAAGGGCAACAAAATGGAAAAAAAAATAATAACAAAAGGGAGTTGCTAGGTGGTGGTACCTGGTTGAATACACATGTTACAATGCTCAAGGGCCAGGATTCGAGCCCCTGGCTCCCACATGCAGGGGGAGAGTCCTTCTGAGTGGTAAAGCAGTGTTGCAGGTGTCTCTCTGTCTCTCTCCCTCTGTACCACCTCCTTCCCTCTCAATTTCTGGCTGTCTCTATCCAATAAGTAAGTAAAGATAATTTTTTTAAAAATTAAAGTAACAAAAGACTCTTATCACTCAGGAAATCCCAAGGATTTTAAGAACTCTGTACTAGGAACCAGGGACAAAGAACAAACATATATTTACACCATATGAAGTCAGATAGCCCTAAAATATTTAGGGTGTTATTAACTGGATCCCCAAAAGTCTATATATTCTCATCATTAAGAGACCACCCTCCCACAAAAGGCAAGGCTACTCTTTTTCTTAACTTTTTCCTCAGTTAAAGTTAAGGGGTTTGATTAGGGCCATGCCATTCTTGTACCTTCATTTGTGACCTGACAGGCCAACTGCCATCCCCAGAACAGTAGCATTCCTTCCTTTGCCTGTGCCATGCTGTCTGATTGGAATGGCCTTCTTTTTAGTCACACTGCAAAGTTAAAAGGATTGAAGGGGGCGAGGCAGACAACATAATGGTTATGCAGAGACTCTCATGCCTGGGGCTCTACAGGTTCCTTCCCTTGCACCATCATAAATCAGAGCTGAGCAGTGCTCTGGTAAAAAGAAAAATAATAATAAATTATAAAGAAATAAATAGGATTGCAGGGCACATACTGCATGATACTGGCAGATGTTCTGTGACAGATGCTTTTAATGTTCATTTCTTTCTGTTTATTTGTTTATTTATTTTGACTGTGAGAAATCATTTCTCAATGTCACAGAACAGAGTTGCACATGTTGGCCCACAATTTGCAGAACTTGTGTGACGTTAACTTTTGTTGGTTCTAGCATCTTTTTGATGATTGCAAACAAATTCTTCTTTGTGAGAGATTAGAAGGAGATATGTTCATCCTCCCTTTTCCCTTAGGCTATACCGGTAGTTAAAATCATAGTCATCCTGCTCTATTCCTACATTTTGGTTCCCATTTATTAAACATTTTGTCCTGTTTTACATTTTACTGCCTTTCAGCCACCAAGTTGCAAATGCTACTATGATTCCATCTTGACTTCTCTGGGCAGATGACCTCATCAATGTGTCCTAGAGCCTCGCCTCTCCAGAGCCCTACCCCACTAGGGAAAGATAGAAATAGGCTGGGGGTAGAGATCAACCCACCAATGCCCATGTCTAGAGAGAAGCAATTACAGAAGCCAGATCTTTAACCTTCTGAACTCCATAAAGAATTTTGGTCCATGCTCCCAGAGGGGGAGAAATGTTAGGGGAAGATGAGCCGAGGGCTCTGAACTCCAATTCCATCAGGACCTGGAGAAAGAAGAGGAAAAAAAGGAAGAACATTCAGAACTAGTAGTAGATGCAGGTGTGAATTAGAAAGGAAGAGAAGGCAGGACCATAGAAAAAATGGGCAAATATATAAATATAGCTAGTTATAGAAATAGCAGTCAACCCACATCTATCTTGAGAGAACTACTGCATTTTCCAATGGAGTGAATGGGGGACATGGAGATCTGGTGGTGGGGACAGTGTACAATTATACCCATCATCTCATAATTTTAGAAATCAATATTAAATCACTGATAAAATTATATATATATATATAATTATATATATATATATAATTATATATATATATATAATATAATATAATATATATATCCTAGTCATCCTCTCAGTCCCAGCTCAAGTGTCCCCTCCTCTGGAAAGCCTTACTCATACAGGCAGAGTTAAAATGGGTCCTCATTTTGTTTATAAAACCATTTGCCTTCAAAGGCTGTAAGCATCTAGTTGTTTATCTTTTTTCTGAGCATTATCTGCCATATCAAGTAGGCTCACTAAATATTTGGTCCCTGTCTATGAGAGAGAGGTCAATTTAACTAGATAAGAAGCATAACACAGAGGAAAACTGTAGTGGGGGCAGGGCGGATATCCCCTTAATAATCTCTCTCTCTCTCTCCATTATACACATTTTTTATTATTTATTTATTTATTTTTTACCAGAGCACTGCTTAACTCTGGCTTATGGTGATATGTGGGATTGAATTTGGGACTTCAGAGCCTCAGGCATGAGTGTCCGTCTGCATAACCATTACGCTGTCGACCCCCACCCCATAATCACTATCTTTCCAAAAAGAAACTCACTCTCAGCTACCTGGTACTGGGTTACTCTGCCTTCAATGCTGCTGGATTCCTTCCCCACTACACACAGAGTTACAATTCAGAGAGCACAGCTTCTCACCAAAAATAACCTCTTCTTCAAGGTTAGTGCAAGATCATAGAACATCATCCTGGTCACTCACTGAAGTTAAAGGTGGCTAAACATTGGCTCCCAGATAAATGGACTCCAAACCATGAGGGATAAGCTATTAACAAAGCATTAGCAGGACCACATGATGATTTTTGTGACTTTTGACACTTGGGCCTTTGTAGCCTCATCCCTCCATAGAAATATATTTAAAATTACATTTGATGACCACAATCATGTTGGTATAAAGATAACATAAACCAGCCTTAAGTCATTTTTAATTTATTTTTTTGTTGAATTAACGCTAGTTTATGACATTAGAAAACTGAGTCACCTACAATATTAATTTTTACTATTTTCATCTCCTCTTTTTAACTTAAAAGAAATCAAGAGTACATCATGTAAAACTTAGGAGAACTTTTTCAGAAACAGCAGTTTTAAGTAAGCAATTGTGAGGAAGATAATGATCATGCACGCCAAGGCGACGTGGTTCTTCCACAAGCCCCACGGGGAAATATCAATGCCCTGGTTTATCAAAAATTCTTCACCAGTACATGTTGCATAGCTACAGCTATTGTTTATGGTTACGTTGACTCCTGGGCAAAAGTTCTGTCCCAGAAATTCATTATGCTGCAAAGCCACATAGCCATAATGAGGAATGCTAAGGTACTGAATCCAAGAGAACCAAGGCACAACAGTTCGGAGATTCACCAACAGCCCTGAAAGTATCATCATGAACACAAAAGAAATGGTCATGAGAAGCGTGGCTATGGACACCACACTCTGACCTGCTGCTATGGCCAGGGCCATCGAACTGGCCGTGTATGCCACCAGCACGAGGGTGAACATCATGATGAAGAAAGAGGCTGCCAGTGGCTTTAATCCTAACAAGAAGTATGTTATACAAGTAAATATAACACTAGGTAACATCCTCATGGGTAGCAGATCTGATAACAGTTTCCCGAAGAAATATGAGGACACTCTGTAGTATCCACTGATGTACTCGTGGATGAAGAGCTTCTTTTCGACCACGAAGAGCTCCACGGCAGATACACTGCTGAAACACTGGTTGGTGGTCAGGAAGAAGAGCACCCCAGCTCTATTCTGGATGCCTGCAGGGTCGTTTTTTAGATCATAGAAGATGGCACCCACAAGTAGTCCCAGGATAACAGTTATAATGATCTGAGCTATGGAAGCCTGGGGGTTACCCAGCAAGTTTTTGAATGAACGCTTGGAAATCCATCTAAGTTGGTGACAGAAGGAGGTGGCATAGGTGATCTCTTCAGAAGTTGGGCTCTTCTGTTTTAGGACGACTGAGAGATGACTTAATACAATGTTCGTCTCTCTGAAAAAGGTGGAGTTGACATACAACTCAGCTAATTTTTCTATGCATAGAGTCTCTATTTGGGTGGGCTCCATGATGCCCCTGGTTTCATCACTTTCATTGTCTCTGTTTAATATCACAGCAGAGGAGTCTCCATTGATGACGTCCAGGAAGAAGTCTGCAGGGTTATTATAGGCCTCACACTGGTAACCAGCAGATTCAAAGTACCCCAAGGCCTCCTGAGCCGGCCCATGGAACACCAGTCTTCCAGAGGCCAATAAGGTGAGGCTATCAAACAGCCGGAAGATGGAATAGCGAGGCTGATGGATAGAGAAGATGATGGTCCTCCCTTGCTTCGACATCCTCTTCAGGAGCAAAAGGACAGCATTTGCTGTGCTTGAATCTAAGCCAGTGGTGGGCTCATCAAGGAACAAGATGGATGGGTCAGTAATAAGCTCCATCCCAATGCTAGTCCTTTTTCTCTCTCCTCCAGACACACCACGGGTAAACTGAGTCCCAACTTTGGAATCTGCCACGTTATCCAGACCCAACTCTTGAAGGATCTGGCAGACCCTTTGATTTTTTTCGCCCATGGTCATGGTCTCAGGGAGCCGCAGCGCTGCTGAGAACTGTAGGTTTTCTCTCACGGTCAGCGTTCCCATCACCACGTCATCCTGTACCACATAACCGGAAATGCATTTGAAATTGGCAGGGCGAGGTTTTCCATTTATCAAAACATCCCCAGATAATCCCTGTGGATCTTTCCTTGCAGCTAGAACATCCAACAAGGAAGATTTGCCTCCACCTGTGGGTCCCAGAATGGCATTGAGGCCAGGTCCCATGATCCCATTGACATTCTTGAGTATTTCTTTCTCCCATGTGCTTCCATCAAGGAGAGAGCCGCACTTCACTTTCACCCTGTAGCATATGTTATGAAAACTTAGCATAGACCCCTTAGTAAAAGTATTAAGGTTGTTGAGAGTCACCGTGGGGAGGCCGTTGCTTTGTGGCATTGTGATAACAACTTGGTCACTACTGGAAGACATCTGAAGAGTTTCTGTTGCCACTCCTTGAGTGCCCACAGCACTCTCTGCCTGCAGAATCCTCTTCTTTTCTTTAAGAAGGTAAATTCCAGGAGGATTCATCTCCTTAGTTTAAAAGAAATCAAAACATTTTTGTAGGTCTGTATTCATCTGGGTTCTCCAAACAAAGGAATAGTAGATAAATGCAAAGAGATTTATTGTAAGGAATTGTATACTCAAAAAGTATTTGAGACTCAGGAGTCCCATAATCTGCAGTCAGCAAACTGAAGGTCCAAGAGAGCCCATGGTGTAAATTCTGGTCTAAATCTGAGATTAAAGGCAGGAGAAATTCAAAGTTAGTCAGTCAAATGGATTCTCCCTTAGCCTTCCAACAGATTAGATGAGCCCTGTTTGTACTCAGAAGACCAACTCGAATGTTAATCTCCTCCAGAAACAACCTCACAGTCACACTGGAATAATGTTTAACCAAAGAGTTGGGCACCCTGGGGCCCAGTGAAGCTGACACATAAAATTAATAGGCGCCTAAAAGCCCTTTGTTTACTGAACCGGCTGGAGCAGTCAGCTCTGCAGGTTGGGAAGTAGACTGCACAAGGCTCTTTCCCACTTTGTAAAGGGGGTCCATGAGAAAGATGACTCCAGGCTGGTGCCCACATATTTGACTCTCAATCTCTCTCTCTCCCTCTCTCTCTCTCTCTTTCTCTCTCTCTTTTCCTGGAAGTACTATGACTTTTCAACTGTCCTTGGTCACACACCATTTCTATCCTTTACCAAAGATCTCTGGCTTGTGCTGAGCCCTCAGCAGATGCAGTTTGCAAGGTAGGATTTAGAGAAGCAATGCTTGCTCTCAAGCTAGGGGGTGCATGAACTAGGACTGCAGGTCTGTTTGCTTGGCCTACAGCAACAGCCATAACTGGAGGCAGTGTCTGTGTGTTGGGGGTGGGGGATTTTTACAGCTTAATATTTTTCTTCAGATTCTGTCATCTAAATTTTTCACTCCCACCCATGTTACATTCATATCTATAGACCCTCAAAATATTTGAGTAAAGCTTGATGCTCCACTTTTATGCCATGGCTTTGTTACTCCTGGAGCACTGATCCTAGACTAGGAGGAAGGTGTGTTAGAGTGCATACCTGGTTAAGTGCACACATTATAGTGCATAGTGACTCAGGTTCAAGCTCTTGTCCCCAAGCAGGGGGTAAGCTTCACAAGTGGTGAAGCAGTGCTGCAGATATGTCTTTCTGTCTCTCTCCCTCTCTACCTCACCCTCCTCTCAATTTCTATCTCTATCCAATAATGAATGAATGAATGAATGAATGAATGAATGAATGAATGAATGAAGAGAAAGGCCAGCTCTGGAACTCTTTGTTGGATTTGAATGACACTGTCATGGCTGAGGTTGATATTCTGCTTTCTTTCTCTGCCTTCTCTCCCATCTGTCCACTTGCCAGATGGAGAAAGGACCTAGAGAAAGGTTTCTGTTAGCTCAGGGTGTCAGGGCAGAGGGTAAATTCAAATCAGGGCAGCACCAGTACCAACTGCAAGATCTACTAAGTGTGTCTTCTATGCCATACAAATGATCTAGGAATGGAGCAGACTGAGAAAAAGTAAAGAATCTGTAGCTACGAATTTTAGTGCAAATCCTTCCCACCTGGGCCAGAGAGCTAGCTCACTAGTTAGGATGCAAGCCTTGCCAGGTTCGAGCCCAGACACTATAGGGAAGTACCATGGAAACAGAAGAAGCTCTGGTGCTGTGATGTCTCTCTATCTTTGTCTTTCTGAATGAGGAAGTTGACCTGGGAGTGGTAAGATCATGTGTGCATGAGGTCCTCACTCAGGAAGTACAAAATCCTGCCCACCAATAATTCAGACCATAGACCACACAGTCCATCTCCCTGAGGCCCACCTCACGCAACTGTATGTTCATATTAAGGAGGTTTGATCTTTGAGGAAATAAACATTAACTCAACTTCAAAGAAGTCGGGCCTTCTGCTGTTTATTTTTAGTTCTTTGGTTATGTGCAGATCATCAACACAAGAGAGAAAAATTCAGATGCTTCTCATGATTGCCCAGCTAACAAATCACATCTGAGAGGTTCCTGGGGACACTGCGTTCTGATGACCTCTGTGGGGGAGGTGGCTCTGTCCAGAGGAACAAGTGAGATGGGTTAGATGGAAATCGTGGTGGGTCTCACACACACACACAACATGTGACTTGAGAGACTTGAGTCAGGGTGGAATGATTCAAAGACTGAATCCTAGCAGTCTGCACTTAGTGAGGAGGGCTATGTTTGTGTACTTACGTATGGGGGGGGGGATGCTGGAGGAGGTGTGGTATGTAAATGGGTGAGATGTGCATTTGTGTTTGTGGAAAGGGTTAGACTAATGGAGACTACTCATGGATTTTGAGCTAGACACCGGAGACTGATCATGAAATCTATTTCAAGAATTTAATTGTTTTTCTCTGTTCTTTCCTACAAAAACTTCTTCTGGTTATAATCCTTCTTGGATTTCCCTTTTGCTAAAGCTATTTGAAGCTTGGGTTCAGCCTCATGCAAACCCAAGAACCCTAGATGAACAACAACAACAAAACAGTTCAGAGAAAAGAGCATTGGACTAAAAAAAAAAAGCATCCTTCCCCTCTGGACTTTGACATTTGTTAAATGTCCCCAAAGAAGTCACAGTGCTGAGAATCTGCTATTACCACCAATACTGCTGCTAAAATATGAATAAGTGGCCTGGAAGGTTGGTGGCTAGGGCACCAGACTTGCAAGCATGAGGTACCAAGCTTGAACTCTGGTATGACATATGCCAGAGTGATGCTCTGGTTCTCTCCCCCTTTAACTCTACTCCTTCTCTCCTTCCCTCTCACCATTCTTCTAAATCTTGGCAAATAGACTGCTCAAGCAGGAGGTCTGAGACTCAACCTCCACCCCCCACTCCAGCCTCTTCCTCACTCCAGCCCATTAGCAAGTCCTTTGGATCCAAAATCCCAAATACATCAAAATACCCCCCACCTCCCTCCCTTGACTCTACTTGTAACTTCAAAGCCAGTATCCACACCCACCTGAACACCACAGGGGCTCCTAAATGCTCATTTCTCTCCTCCCACCCCTGAGGCCTTAACCATTTAATTCAGCTACTGCCACCACTTGCTTAAACACCTCCAATGAGTTTCCATGGCAGTCAGACCAAAATCAGCATCCCTAAAGTTGTCCTGATTGGCATGGTCCCTACCCACTTTGTCAACTATGTCAGTCCACAGGTTCTGCCCTCACTCACTTCTTCTAGCGTTTGCCCTTCTTCTGTAGCTAGTTAACAGTCACTGAACCTCAGCCCCAGTCAGCCTGCCATTCCTAGAACATACCCAGGTCTCTTTCTCAGCTCTGGGTAACCTTCTTAGACCATCATATCTAAAGCAGAATTCCACATGTTCTCTGTCATGACTGTGTTTCCTTCTGAACATGCCTTATAATTCAATGATGTCGTTTGACGGTTTTGCTCCCGTTTACTTTCTGCCTTTTCTTGCCAGACAGAAACTGGTAGGAGGGCCGGGGCTGGTTTGTCTCTCCATGGCATTGACTCCCTTGCACAGAACTGGACACATGGGAGGCATTCAAGGACAACTTTGGGGTGAAGATGAAAAGGCCATTCTGTAAGTTGAACAGTGGTATACCATGTAAAGTACACATACTACTATGTATAAGGACCTGGGTTCAAGTCCCCAGTCCCCACCTTCAGGGGAAAGCTTCACATATGGTAAAGAAGTACTGAAGGTATCTCCCCTCCTCTCTCTCTCTCTCTCTCTCCCACTTTATTCCTGTCTCTTACCCTTTATTATTTTTTAATGACCACCAGGAATGGTGGAGTTGTGCAGGTACCAAGCCCCAGAAATAACCTAGGTGGTGAGAAAGAAAGACAAAAAGAAAGAAAATAAATGGAAGGGAGGGAGGGAGGGCTTAAACCCCTAAAACTCAGCCTCCATCCCCAGATAGCATAAAGTTTATGCAAAAGACTCATGCCTGAGGTTCTGAGGTCCCAGGTTCAATCTCCAGCACCATAAGCCAGAGCTAAGCAATGTTCTAGAAAAGAAGAAGAATGAGGAGAGTCTTTCTAGATTGTTGCATTTAAACCATGCCTGAGAGAGAAAGAGAGGAGAAGAAGAAGAAGAAGAAGAAGAAGAAGAAGAAGAAGAAGAAGAAGAAGAAGGAGAAGAAGAAGGAGAAGAAGAAGACGGAGGAGGAGGAGAGGAATAGGAGGAGGAGAAGGAGGAGGAAGGATAGGGGAGGGCAGGAGAAGGGAGGGGAGGGGAGGGAAAAGGAGGGGAGGGGAGGAAAGGAAAGGAAAGGAAAGGAAAGGAAAGGAAAGGAAAGGAAAGGAAAGGAAAGGAAAGGAAAGGAAAGGAAAGGAATGGGGGCCATTCTGACTGTCATAGGGAAGTCACAGTCCTGTGTTTCTCCTTGGCACCCCCTTCTGGTCCCCGCTGTATTCCTTTGCAGGACAGGTCATGGCACAGGCAACAGGGAAAGCAGATGATCTTCTTTCTGAGCTGGTTTCTGACCCCATGAGAAGGACTTGGGGAAGGCGAGGAGGCAGCCGTGAGGTTATAAGGTACCATATAGAGGTTGGGAGTGAAGAACAATTCCAGGTGTCCACTTGGGTGTCCTAAGTCATCCTTATGGGCAAGGGGTCCCTTCTGCTAGATCCCACAAGGCTGCCAAAAATGAGTTACCACAGAAGGGAATAGCTGTGAGACTGCTGGGAAGGGATGCCGGCTGGTATTTCAAGGCCTGGGGACAGATGTGCTAGTTTGAAAGGGAGAGTCTGTACTGTCCCTCAGGCTGTAGAACGCCAAGAACTCAATGGGTTGCCCCTCTCCACCCCACCCCTCCACTGCCCCCCCCACAGATGCCTACTGGCCTAGCATCCTGGGTATTTGCCCTGTCTACTTGGGGGAGGTTGGCCAACCATGACTGTACAGTAGTGCCTGTGACATCCACAAATGCTGGCAAGGAGCCCCAAGGCTCTGGGCATGGATGGATCTGAGGGTTCCAGGAAAGTGACTTCTGTGGGAGGTCAAACTATGGTGGCATTTCTGCATCTCAGAGACCTGCCTGCAGGGAAGTAGGCCCTCTGGGAGCCAGGCAGACTCAGAACTGCATTAGGAACACACCCCAGTGGACCCAATCATCTCCCCACCTCATCTTAAAAATACTACACTGTCTCCAAAATGCGGCCTGCTGAGCTTTCCCGGCCTATATCCCAAGGGTCTTGCAGTAGCACTGTGGGTTAAGCGCACATGGTGCTAAGCACAAGGACCGGCGTAAAAATCTGGGTTCCAGCCCTCGGCTTCCCACCTTCAAGAGGGTTGCTTCACAAGCGGTGAAGCAGGTCTGCAGGTGTCTATCTTCCTCTTCCCCTCTCTGTCTTCCCCTCCTCTCTTGATTTCCAACAACAATGACAGTAATAACAACAATGATGAACAACAAGGGCAACAAAAGGGGAAAGATGGCCTCCAGGAGCACTGGGCCCCAGCGATAACCCTGGAGGCAAAAGGAGGAAGAGGAGAAGAGAAAGAAGAAAAAAGAAAAGAAAATGTGTCCCGTACAGGGTTACCGCTGGAACTGAGTGCCAGCACTACGAATCCACCCCCAGCGCTCTTCCTTCCTTCCTTCCTTCCTTCCTTCCTTCCTTCCTTCCTTCCTTCCTTCCTTCCTCTTTCTTCCTTCCTTCCTTCCTTCCTTCCTTCCTTCCTTCCTTCCTTCCTTCCTTCCTTCCTCTTTCTTCCTTCCTTCCTCTTCCTTCCTTCCTTCCTTCCTTCCTTCCTTCCTTCCTTCCTTCCTTCCTTCCTTCCTTCCTTTCTTTCTTTTTCACCTGCAGACCTGATTCACTGCCTGTGAAGTGACTCCCCTGCAGGTGGGGAGCTGGGGGCTGGAACCGGGATCCTTATGTTGGTCCTTGTGCTTTACACCACCTGCGCTTAACCCGCTGCACTACCGCTCAACTCACCTTTCTTTCTTTCTTTCTTTCTTTCTTTCTTTCTTTCTTTCTTTCTTAAATTTTTTATATTTATTTATTTTCCTTTTTGTTGCCCTTGTTGTTTTTCATTGTTGTTGCAGTTATTGTTATTATTGATGTTGTTGTTGTAAGATAGGACAGAGAGAAATGGAGAGAGGAGGGGAAGACAGAGAGGAGGAGAGAAAGATAGACACCTGCAGACCTGCTTCACTGCCTGTGAAGCAACTCCCCTGCAGGTAGGGAGCCAGGGGCTCGAACCAAGATCCTTTTGTCAGTCCTTGCGCTTTGCGCCACATGTGCTTAACCCACTGCGCTACCCCCCAACTCCCAATAAAATCTTCCTTAAAATTATTTACAAAAATAATAAATAACCCACTAGGGAAAGAGAGAGAGAGGCTGGGAGTATGGATAGACCTGTCAATGCCCATGTTCAGCAGGGAAGCAATTACAGAAGCCAGAACTTCCAGCTTCTGCTACCCATAATGACCCTGGGTCCATACTCCCAGAGGGTTAAAGAATAGGAAGCTATCAGGAGAGGGGATGGGATACGGAGTTCTGGTGGTGGGAATTGTACCCCTATGGTCTTGTCAGTGTTTCCATTTTATAAATAAATAAATTTTTAAAAAATAATAAGTAAATAAATCCTTTTCAAAATAAATAAAACTTTTTTTTTGCCACCAGGGTTATTTCTGGGATACAGTGCTGGCACTATGAAACCACTGCTCACAGTGGCCATTTTTTCTTTTTTCTTTTTATTATTATTATTATTATTATTAGACAGGACAGCGAAATTGAGAGAGGATGGGGAGTTAGGGAGAGGGAGAGAAAGACACCTTCAAACCTGCTTCACCACTCCTGAAGTGGACCCCCGTGAAGTGGACCCCCTGCAGGTGGGGAACAGGGGCTTGCACCCTTATGCTTAGTAATATTTGCACTTAACTGGGTGTGCCACCACCCAGCCCCCAAAATAAAACTATTTATTAGAGTCAACTATGTAGCACAATAAGCATGCAGGGACTTTCATTCCTCTCTACTGCCAGGGCCACTGGCTCTTGCTGTCCGTGGTCTTTATCATTCTCTCCGCAGTGGTCATAACTGCCTCTTGTCAGCTGTCTGCATGCCCAGGACCTGTCACTGAGATCATCACATAGTCTTCTAAATCATCTCATGGCCGGAGCTTTGCTTAGTGTTTAGTGGTTCTCCAGCACTCATGTGGCCTGTTTGATGAGTAAACACTCCCAGGCCCTCTTCAGAGATTCTCACTTGCTAGATCAGAAGCAGGGTGCAAGCCTCTGTATTTCCTTTTTCTTTTTCTTTTTTCTTTTTATTTATAAAATGGGAAATATTGACAAAACCGTAGGATGAGAGGGGTATAGTTCCACAAAATTCCCACCACCAGAACTCTATATCTCATCCCCTCCCTTGAAAGCTTTCCTATTCTTTTTTTTTAATTTCTTTATTGGGGAATTAATGTTTTACATTCTAAAGTAAATACAATAGTTTGTACATGCATAACATTTCTCAGTTTTCCATATAACAATACAACCAGCTTTCCTATTCTTTTTTTTTTTTTTATTTAAGAAAGGATTAATTAACAAAACCATAGGGTAGGAGGGGTACAACTCCACACAATTCCCACCGCCCAGTCTCCATATCCCACCCCCTCCCCCGATAGCTTTCCCATTCTCTATCCCTCTGGGAGCATGGACCCAGGGTCATTGAGGGTTGCAGAAGGTAGAAGGTCTGGCTTCTGTAATTGCTTCCTCGCTGAACATGGGCGTTGACTGGTCGGTCCATACTCCCAGTCTGCCTCTCTCTTTCCCTAGTAGGATGGGTCTCTGGGGAAGCTGAGCTCCAGGACACATTGGTGGGGTCTTCAATCCAGGGAAGTCTGGCCGGCATCCTGATGACACCTGGAACCCGGTGACTGAAAAGAAAGTTAACATACAAAGCCAAACAAATTGTTGAGCAATCATGGACCCAAAGCTTGGAAAAGTGGAGAGGAAGTATTAGGGAGGTACTCACTGCAAACTCTAGTATACTTCTGCTTTCTTACTTTGGTGCCATACTCCAAACTCAGTCATTTTCTGCTTTGCGTTTCTACTTCTTTTTTTTTTTTTTTTTTACATGCATAACGTTCCCCAGATTCCCATTTAGCAATACAACCCCCACTATTTCATTCATCATTTTTCATGGACCTGTATTCTCCCCACCCACCCACCCACCCACCCCAGAGTCTTTTACTTTGGTGTAATACTCCAATTCCATTTCAGGTTCGACTTGTGTTTTCTTTTCTAATCTTGTTTTTCAACTTCGGCCTGAGAGTGAGATCATCCCATATTCATCCTTCTGTTTCTGACTTATTTCACTCAACATGATTTTTTCAAGGTCCATCCAAGATCGGCTGAAAACGGTGAAGTCACCATTTTTTACAGCTGAGTAGTATTCCATTGTGTATATATACCACAACTTGCTCAGCCACTCATCTGTTGTTGGACACCTGGGTTGCTTCCAGGTTTTGGCTATTACAAATTGTGCTGCCAAGAACATATGTGTACACAGATCTTTTTGGATGGATGTGTTGGGTTCCTTAGGATATATCCCCAGGAGGGGAATTGCAGGGTCATAGGGTAGGTCCATTTCTAGCCTTCTGAGAGTTCTCCAGACTGTTCTCCACAGAGGTTGGACCAATTGACATTCCCACCAGCAGTGCAGGAGGGTTCCTTTGACCCCACATCCTCTCCAGCATTTGCTGCTGTTACCTTTTCTGATGTGTGACATTCTCACAGGAGTGAAGTGATATCTCATTGTTGTCTTGATTTGCATTTCTCTGATAATCAGAGACTTGGAGCATTTTTTCATGTGTTTCTCGGCCTTTTGGATCTCTTCTGTGGTGAATATTCTGTCCAATTCCTCCCCCCATTTTTGGATGGGGTTATTTGTTGTCTTGTTGTTGAGTCTGGTAAGCTCTTTATATATGTTGGTTATTAAACTCTTATCTGATGTATGGCATGTAAAGATCTTCTCCCATTCTGTGAGGGGTCTCTTGATTTGGGTAGTGGTTTCTTTTGCTGTGAAGAAGCTTTTTAATTTGATGTAGTCCCATAGGTTTATACTTGCCTTAGTCTTCCTTGTAATTGGATTCGTTTCATTGAAAATGTCTTTAAAATTTATGCGGAAAAAAGTTCTGCCAATATTTTCCTCTAAGTATCTGATAGTTTCTGGTCTAACATCCAAGTCCTTGATCCACCTGGAATTTACTTTTGTATTTGGTGAAATACAGTGATTCAGCTTCATTCTTCTGCATGTTTCAACCCATTGTTTCCAACACCATTTGTTGAAGAGACTCTGCTTTCCCCATTGAATAGTCTGGGCCCCTTTGTCAAAGATTAGATGTCCATAGGTGTGGGGCCTCATTTCTGGGCTCTCAATTCTATTCCACTGGTCAGTGTGTCTGTTCATGTTCCAGTACCAAGCAGTTTTGATGACAATGGCCCTATAATATAGTTTGAGATCTGGCAGTGTGATGCCTCCAGTTCTGTTCTTTTTTCTCAAGATTGTTTTGGCAATTCTAGGTCTTTTCTGGTTCCAGATAAACATTTGTAGCATTTGTTCTATTCTCCTAAAAAATGTGCTTGGGATCTTGATGGGGATAGCATTAAATTTGTAGATGGCTCTGGGTAATATATTCATTTTGATGATGTTAATTCTTCCAACCCATGAGCATGGAATATCTTTCCACTTCTTTGTGTCTTTTTCAATTTCTTTGAGTAGTGACTCATAATTTTCAGTATACAAGTCTTTCACTTCTTTGGTTAGGTTTATTCCTATATATTTTATTGTTTTTGTTGCTATAGAAAAAGGAACTGATTTCTGGATTTCAATTTCTTCTTAGTGTTTGCATAGAGGAATGCCACTGACTTTTGAATGTTAATTTTATAGCCTGACACATTACTGTATTGCCTGATGATTTCCAAAAGCTTCTTGCTAGATTCCTTAGGTAGCTTTCCTATTCTTTATCCCTCTGGGAGCATGGACCTAGAGTCATTATGGGGTGCAGAAGGTAGAAGGTCTGGCTTCTGTAATTGCTTCCTTGCTGAACATGGGTGTTGGCAGGTCGATCCATACTCCCAGCCTATCTCTTTCTTTCCTTAATGAGACAGGGTTCTGGGGAAGCGGGGTTCCAGGACACATTGGTGGGCTAGTCTGCCCAGGGAAGTCAGGTTGGCATCATGGTAGCATCTGGAACCAGGTGGCTGAATTTCTCTGTATATGCCAGGTGTGTCTGATAGAGAGGGTCCTTCTACCCTTCTTTGAGAGACACTGACTAAGATATCACTATTCAAGTCTACTTAATAATACTGCAGTGAAGGCTTTGTGGAAATAATTCTTTCTCTTTTTTTCTTTTCACACTGTTTTCTCTGGACATTTTATTATAGGTTGGTTTATGGAATCAAAATATAGGAACTGCTTTTGATTATTTTTTGCCAAATTAGTCTCTGGGGAATCTGAAAAACTGAACATGAAGTTTTAGCACTTAAAATGATCTTTATGGGCGGGGGAGGGGGGTAGCCCAGCGGGTTAAGCGCACATGGCGCAAAGCTCAAGGACAGGCGTAAGGATCCTGGTTCAAGCTCCCCACCTACAGGGGGGTCGCTTCACAGGCGGTGAAGCAGGTCTGCAGGTGTCTATTTTTCTCTTCCCCTCTCTGTCTTTCCCTCCTCTCTTGATTTCTCTATGCCCTATCCAATAACAACAACAACAACAATAACAACAATAATAACAACAACAATGATAAGCAACAAGGGCAACAAAAAGGAAGAAAATGGCCTCCTGGAGCAGTGGATTTGTAGTGCAGGCACAAAGCCTCATAATAACCCTGGAGGCAAAAATTAATTAATTAATTAATTAATTAAAATGATCTTTATAACAAAATGAAATTTGCTCAAATTGCAAATTCAATATTTGTGGTACCGGTTGCTCTGTTGTTTGTTTTTTAATTGCCACCAAGGTTATCATTGGGGCTCAGTACCAGCACTACAAATCCACCATTCTCAGTGGCCATTTTTTCCTTTTTTAAAAAAAAGTTATTTGTTTATTATTATTGGATAGAGACAGAAATTGAGAGGGGAGGCAGAGATAGAGAGGAAAAGAGACAGAGACAACTGCATCCCTGCTTCACCACTCATGAAGATTTCCCTCTGCAGGTGGGGACCAGGGGCTAGAACCTGAGTCCTTGAGCACTGTACTGTGAGTGCTTAACCTGGTGCACCACTGCACTTGATTTTGGATTTTTTTTGTTTGTCTGTTTGTTTGTTTTTATCTAATTTTTATTAGATAGGGCAGAGAGAAATTAAGAGGCAGGGGAGATAAACAGAGGGAGAGAAAGACAGACACCTGCAGACTTGCTTCACCTCTTGTGAAGCAGACGCCTTGCACATGGGGAGTAGGGGCTCACACCTGGCTCCCTGCACTTGGTCATATGTGGTGAGTGTGCCACCGCCAGGCCCCCTTGCTTTTTTTTTTTCCCATGTCAGCTGTGTGTACAAATTATACACTTTTTTTTGACTACTTATCAAAAAGGAGCAGAATATCGATCTTTAAGAGTTATATCTGTTCCTTAGCTATTTTGGATAAAAAGCTTTGCCATGTCTGTTTCTCACCGTTTTTTGTGGCTTTCACTTTTGTGTTTTCATTACATTCTGTGGCACAAAAGGCTTTTAAAATCACATTTGGATTTATTCACCCTGCCCCAATATTTGGTTCATCAATAGCCCAAATGTTTTTCCCCTCATCACAGTTGAAACACATTGGCTTTTCAGTTTCCTTCTCTGGCATTTTATGGTTCATTTAAAATGGACTGCAGTGCACGATGTGAAAAATACGGATATAAATGAATCCTGACCCATGCTGATGCCCCACCATTTGGATAAGTGTTAGTGACTCTTGCCTATAGCACTCCACTGATGCTTCTTCATCTTCCATCAAGTCCTTAAATAGTCTCAGCTTGCTTTTGTAGAATTGAGTCTATTGGCCGAGTAGATTTTTCTTGTCTTACCCCTGAAAAACATAGTGGTGGCTGGTCATGAAGTTTTTTGTAACATTTCAGAGCATTTTGATCATTCATTCTCCAGCTGAGTTTTTCTACTTACTTGTTAAATTCTTAACATGCATCTCATTCTTCTTTAATTTATATTTCATTTTAATCTTTTTTTATTATCTTTATTTGTTGGATAGAGACAGCCAGAAATCAAGAGGGTGATAGGGAGAGAGAGAGAGAGAGAGAGAGAGAGAGAGAGAGAGAGACTTGCAGCACTACTTCACCACTCACAAAGCTTTCCTCCTGGGGAGTCGGGCGGTAGCGCTGTGGGTTAAGCGCATGTGGTGCAAAGTGCAAGAACCGGCTTAAGGATCCTGGTTCGAGGTCCCCCCCCCACCCCGCTCCCCACCTGCAGGGGAGTCGCTTCACAGGCAGTGAAGCAACTCTGCACGTATCTATCTCTCTCTCCCCCTCTGTCTTCTCCTCCTTTCTCCATTTCTCTCTGTCCTATCTGACAATGACAACAACAATAAAACAACAAGGGCAACAAAAAGGAAATACATAAATACTAAAAAAAAAAAAAAAAAAAAACTTTCCTCCTGCAGGTGGGGACCAGGGGCTCAAACCCAGGTCTTTGTACATTGTAATATGCGCAACCAGGTGTGCCACCACCCAGCCCCTTTCATTTTAATCTTTATAAAATTAAACACAATGGATATGGGGGCGGGGGGGCAGATGGTACACTGGATTAAGTACACACACAGTACAAAGCACAAGCACCCATGCAAAAATCCTGGTGCGAGCACTCAGCTCCCCATCTGTGGTGGTGGGGTTACTTCACAAGCAGTGAAGCAGGTCTGCAGGTGTCTTTCTCTCCCTCTCTCTATCTTCCCCTCCTCTCTCAATTTCTCTCTGTCCTACCCAATAAAAAGAAAAAAAAAAGAAAGTGGCCTCCAGGAGCAGTGGATTCGTAGTGCTAGCACTGAGCCCCAGCAATAACCCTGAGGCAAAAAAAAATTAAAAAATACATACAACACACATATATATTTTTTTACACTAGAGCACTGCTTCGCATTGGGTTATGGTGGTGCAGGGGTTTGAACCTGGGTCTTTGGAGTCTCAGGAATGAAAGTCTTTTTGCATAACCATTATGCTGTCTTCCTTACCCAATTTCATTGTAACCTTAACTTCATTTGACAGTCAGGGTCATGACAACTGGTCATTCACTTATGCTTTCCTCTTTTTTTCCCATTTAAAATTTTTATTATCTAAAAAAAAAAGTCAGTGGGGTTAAATAGCATAATGGTTATGCAAAGAAACTCTCATGCCAGAGGCCCCAATATCCCAGGTTCAAAGCCCTGCACTATCATAAGCCAGAGCTGAGCAGTGATCTGGTAAATAAATAAATAATCCTTAAAAAAGTGGTCCAGGAGGTGGCACAGTGGAGAAAGCATTAGACTCTGAAGCTCAAGGTCCTGAGTTCAATCCCCAGCAGCACATGTGCCAGAATGATGTCTAGTTCTTTCTCTTCCTATCATTCTTCATGAATAAAAAAATAAAATCTTAAAAAAAATGAAAGTAGTTCAAGTTAAAATTCCTAACTATTTACTTTGGGAGGGAGGTCATTCTTGTGAGTAGTCAGTCAGCTCTCCCCTCGCTTCTCCCTTTCCTCTATCCCACTCTTACTGTCATTTTCATGCTTACTACACACATTTTGACCCATGCCATAATGCATGCAGATAATGATAGAGCCCCCACCCCAGGCCCACCATACACTGTCTCTTGGCTTCAACTAGTCTTTGAGCTTCTCTGTGGAACTTTCTCCTCTTTCCTTTCCTTCTCACTAAGAGGAACAAAATTATTTTGTGGCACCATCTTTCTGAATTGAGGAAGAATCAGTATTCTAGTAGTCATTTCCATTCATTCAACAAAACAGGAAAATACAGTGTACTAAAGTGAATAAATGTCCACTCAAGTCACATTCACACAGAACCCCAGCATGTGATCTTTCCTGGAAGTGGAGTGCTTGCAGACAAAGTTAGAGTGAGTTTTTTTTTTTTTAAATTTATTTTAAAAAGGAGACATTAACAAAACCGTAGGATAGGAGGGGTACAACTCCACACAATTCCCGCCACCCAATCTCCATATCTCATCCCTTCCCCAATAGCTTTCCTATTCTTTATCCCTCTGGGAGTATGGACCCAAGGTCACTGTAGGATGCAGAAGGTGGAAGGGCTGACTTCTGTAATTGCTTCCCCACCGAACATGGGCATTGACAGGTTGATCCATACTCCCAGCCTGTCTCTCTCTTTCCCTAGTAGGGTGGGGCTCTGAGGAAACGGAACTCCAGGACACATTGGTGTGGTCATCTGTCCAGGGAAGTCTGGTTGGCATCATGCTGGCATCTGGAATCTGGTGGCTGAAAAGAGAGTTAACATACAAAGCCAAACAAATTGTTGAACAACCATGGACCTAAAGGCTGGAATAGTGCAGATGAAGTGTTGGGGTTACTCACTACAGACTATTGTATACTTTTGCTTTCAGTTATATATTTTGCCCTAGTTTATGGGTACATGTGAACATATGCTCTATCTCACGGGACCTGGTCTATATCCAGGTTTTGGGACTTAGGAAGTGAACTGCCTGGAATGGAAGAGTGGATTCTAAAGCCAATGGTCATTGTCTCTATGTGAGAGAATGCATAGAGAGAGAGAGAGAGAGACATGGGACAATGGAAGCAGTGGTCCAGGTGGTTACCGACAAGAACTAGAAACCTAGAGAGAAGCTTGCAACAGAGCTTCCCTAAAACTGTCCAAAGAACCCAGTCTTCTGACACTTTGATTATAGATGTCTGACATCCAGAACCATGTCATAGTTCTGTGTATTTATACCAGCTACATATGGGTCAGTGCTAAAGCTGTCCTAGAAAACTAGTCCCATGTCAGATCCTTGGTCTTGCCTGAAAGCAGCTCCAATGCTGACTTTTAATTGCTAGATTATCTAAAACTTCGAGAAGCGTCCTTGTAAACCTGTCCCACCGCAGAGGATGAACAGTCTGCTCTGGAATGTAAATACTCAAGAAATGATGAGGTTTTTCCTGTTTCCTGCCCAACCACAAGCCTCCCTTTGTAGATGAACTATTTATGGTATAGCCCAAGTTCTAAGAACCCACAATTCTCTCTTCAAGGGAGGCAGTGTAGTGTATGTAATTCAAAGGGTTTAGAAATTGGGTTCAGACAACTGGGGTCTAAATCCTGGCTCTGCCATTTACTAGAGTCATAACTCTGAATAGGGTCACTTAACCTCTTTAAGTTGAACTCTCAATATGTGAAAGGAGATAATAATTTATATCTAACGTATTTTAAGGAGTTGTTACTGGGAGGCAATGCGGTGGTTTATAGGAAGTTGTTTAAACTACAAACCGTTGGGGAGATGTTACCAATCAATAGTGTTTGCCTGTGAGGTGGCAGGGTAAGGGGACAAGGATAGGAAGAGCACATGATTCTCACTTGCACATTTTTGGTCCAAGTATGAATTAAAATAATATGTTTAAGGAATTAAAAATAGTTTAAGGTATACTGAAAGAGGGAGGAATAAATAAAACGTTATGTCCTGGGTTCCTATTTCACCCAGAACCGACATCACCCAGAGTGTGGGCACAGCACACAGAGGAGAGAGCTCCGGGATACAGCAGAGGACTTGCATGCATGAAATCCCAGCTTTGAGATCTCTCTCTCTCCCTCTCCCTCTCTCCAGAATGTGAGTACAGGTGACCCTCTAGTGGGAAGCTCTGTGTGCCTAAACCCCCTCCACTTGAGAACTGTGGCAGTTTTGGGGACATGACCCAGTTCATGCTCCCTGAACAACTTCTTCCTCACTCCTCCAGAACTATTTAACCCAGAATTTGGAAATTAGAATTGGGTGTTTGGGCTGCCCCTAGATTCCACATTGTCTAATGTATCTTTCTGAAATCTAGGAAGGACAGAGACCCTCTTGTCATGTGGTTGAGGTCCTTGGATTATGTGTAAAGGCAAAAGGAAGGCATTTTCCCAGAGTGTTTGAGGCCTCAAAAAAGTGCTTTGACTAGGATCCCCAAGGGATGGGGATGGGAAGTTAAACTTTGTGGCTACTTAATGACACTCTCTGCTCCAGCCCCTGCCAAATGAAGAGAAGAACCTCCAGTGCCCTCAGGTTGTTTCTGGGCCCTTCTCATAGACCCTGTGTCCTAGACATCAGATGACACTTGCCCCGGCCCACTCACTGCCAGGGGTCCTCTCTTCCTTTTGCCCCCAATGTCCTGCTCCAAAACTCCACTCCCTAGCCCCATCAACACTAGTTGGTCAATATGACACTTCAGGATGGTGTAAACAGCACCATCCACAGTGAAGCAGACTTTTCATGCCTGATGCACCAAATGTCCCAAGTTCAATGCCCCTCACCACCATATGCCAAAGCTGAGTATTGATCAAGTGTGGGGAAATAAAACAAACAAACAAGAAACTCCAGGCTGGGTGGTGGTGCACCCAGCTGAGCACAGGTTACCAAGCACAAGGACCTGTGTTCAAGCCCCCAGTCCCCAACTGCAGGAGAGAAGCTTCATGAGTGATGAAGCAGGGCTGCAGGTATCTCTTTCTTCCTCCCTATTTCCCCTTCTCTCAATTTTTCTTTGTCTTATCAAATAAAATCAATCAATATTTTTTCAAAACCTCCCATATGACATTCCACCTAGTTGTTTCTTTGTCACTAATGGTTCCCCGCCCCCCAGCTTTCTTCTCCAGGCTAGTGGACATAGCACAAGTCATTCAAGGCCCTTTTGGGAAAGCCTTTTCAGCTGTGTCATGAAACCTTCCTCTTCAAAGCACTCAGCTGTTTCTTTTTCTTTTTTTTATTTTCTTTTTTTATTTCTTTATTGGGGAATCAAAGTTTTACATTCAACAGTAAATACAATAGTTTGTACATGCATAACATTTCCCAGTTTTCCATATAACAATACAACCCCCACTAGGTCCTCTGTCATCCTTCTTGGATCTGTATTCTCCCCACCCACCCACCGCAGAGTCTTTTACTTGGGTGCAATACGCCAATTCCAGTTCACAAGGTTCTACTTGTGTTTTCTCTTCTGATCTTGTTTTTCAACTTCTGCCTGAGAGAGAGATCATCTCATATTCATCCTTCTGTTTCTGACTTATTTCACTTAACATGAATTTTTCAAGGTCCATCCAAGATCGGCTGGAAACAATGAAGTCACCATTTTTAATAGCTGAGTAGTATTCCATTGTGTATATATATATATATATATATATATATACCACAGCTTGCTCAGCCACTCATCTGTTGTTGGACACCTGGGTTGCTTCCAGGTTTTGGCTATTACAAATTGTACTGCCAAGAACATATGTGTACACAGATCTTTTTGGATGGATGTGCTGGGTTCCTTAGGATCTATCCCCAGGAGAGGAATTGCAGGGTCATAGGGTAGGTCCATTTCTAGCCTTCTGAGAGTTTTCCAGACTGTTCTCCACAGAGGATGGACCTATTTACATTCCCACCAGCAGTGCAGGAGGGTTCCTTTGACCCCACACCCTCTCCAGCATTTGCTGCTGTTACCTTTTCTGATGTATGACATTCTCACAGGAGTGAAGTGGTATCTCATTGTTGTCTTTATTTGCATTTCTCTGACAATCAGAGACTTGGAGCATTTTTTCATGTGTTTCTCAGCCTTTTGGATCTCTTCTGTGGGGAATATTCTGTTCATGTCCTCCCCCCATTTTTGGATGGTGTTATTTGTTTTTTTGTTGTTGAGATTTGCAAGTTCTTTATATATTCTGGTTATTAGCCTCTTGTCTGATGTATGGCATGTAAAGATCTTCTCCCATTCTGTGAGGGGTCTCTTTGTTTGGGTAGTGGTTTCTTTAGCTGTGCAGAAGCTTTTTAATTTGATGTAGTCCCATAAGTTTATGCTTGTCTTAGTCTTCTTTGTAATTGGATTCATTTCACTGAAGATGTCTTTAAAATTTATGCGGAAAAGAGTTCTGCCAATATTTTCCTCTAAGTATTTGATAGTTTGTGGTCTAACATCCAAGTCCTTGATCCACTTGGAATTTACTTTTGTATTTGGTGAAATATAGCGGTTCAGTTTCATTCTTCTGCATGTTTCAACCCATTGTTTCCAACACCATTTGTTGAAGAGACTCTGCTTTCCCCATTTAATAGTCTGGGCACCTTTGTCAAAGATTAGATGTCCATAGGTATGGAAGCTTACTTCTGGGCTCTCAATTCTATTCCACTGGTCAGTATGTCTATTCATGTTCCAGTACCAATCAGTTTTGATGACAATAATACAATATAATTTGAGATAATAGTACAATTTGAGATCTGGGAGTGTGATGCCTCCAGTTCTGTTCTTTCTTCTCAAGATTGTTTTGGCAATTCTAGGTCTTTTCTGGTTCCAGATAAACATTTGTAGCATTTGTCCTATTCGAAAAAATGTGGCTGGGATCTTGATGGGGATAGCACTAAATTTGTAGATGACTCTGGGTAGTATATTCATTTTGATGATGTTAATTCTGCCAACTCATGAACATGGAATATCTTTCCACTTCTTTGTGTCTTTTTCTATTTCCTTGAGTAGTGACTCATAATTTTCAGTATACAAGTCTTTCACTTCTTTGGTTAGGTTTATTCGTAGATATTTTATTGTTTTTGTTGCTATAGTGAAAGGAATTGATTTCTGGATTTCAACTTCTTCTAATTTAGTGTTTGCATAGAGGAATGCCATGAATTTTGAATGTTAATTTTGTAGCCTGACACCTTACAGTATTGCCTGAAGATATCCAAAAGCTTCTTGACGGATTCCTTAGGTTTTTCTACGTATATTATCATGTCATCCACAAATAGGGAGAGTTTGACTTCTTCTCTTACAATCTGTATCCCTTTAATTCCTTGATCCTGCCTGATTGCTATGGCAAGAACTTCCAACACTATGTTGAATAGTAATGGTGATAGTGGGCATCCCTGTCTAGTACCTGATTGAGTGGAAATGCTTCCAGTTTTTCACCATTGAGTATGATATTGGCTGTAGGTTTGCTCTATATAGACTCCACTATCTTCAGGAATTTTCCATCTATTCCCATTTTTGTAGTGTTTTGATCATAAAGGGATGTTGTATTTTGTCAAAGACTTTCTCTGCATCTATTGATATAACCATGTGGTTTTTGGTCTTGCTTTTGTTGATGTGGTGGATCACATTGATTGATTTACGTATATTAAACCAACCTTGCATGCCTGGGATAAACCCCACTTGGTCATGATGAACAATCTTTTTGATATACTGCTGTATCCGGTTGGTTAGAATTTTGTTCAATATTTTCGCATCTATGTTCATCAGAGATATTGGTCTGTAGTTTTCTTTTTTGGCTGTGTCCCTGTCTGATTTTGGTATCAGGGTGATGTTGGTTTCATAGAAGTTGGAAGTGTCTTCAATCTTCTGGAAGACTTTTAAAAGTAGAGGTATTAGTTCTTCTTTGAAGGTTTTGTAGAATTCATTTGTAAAACCATCTGGTCCAGGACTTTTATTTTGGGGAAGAGAAAGAGAAAGAGACAGAGAGAAACATCAGAGCACTGCTCAGCTCTGGCATATGGTGGTGTAGGGGATTGAACCTGGGACTTTGGAGCCTCAGGCATGAGAATCTCTTTGCATAACGATTATGCTATCTCCCCCACCCCTCAGCTATTTCTAGTCTTAAACCAAGCACGGGGTCAATGCACCCTTTCACCTGAACCATAGCCTCAGTGGTTCTGCTTTTTGTTCTTTTTTTTAAATTAATTTTTATTTATTTATTTATTTTCCCTTTTGTTGCCCTTGTTGTTTAACATTGTTGTTGTTATTGATGTCATTATTGTTGGATAGGACAGAGAGAAATGGAGAGGGGAAGACAGAGAGGAGGAGAGAAAGATAGATACCTGCAGACCTTGTGAAGCGACTCCCCTGCAGGTGGGGAGCCAGGAGCTGGAACCAGGATCCTTACTCTGGTCTTTGCGCTTTGCAGCACATGCGCTTAACCCGCTGCACCACCGCCCTACTCCCAGTGGTTCTGCATTTGAGTTGGCCAGGATCCTTCCTCACCTCCAGCAATTCCCCCCCTCCCTGTGCCCTGATGTTCTCCCCCATCATTCAGCCTCCCCAGTTCTGACTGTACTCAGATAAACAAACCCATGCCTTGCACAAGATCATATTCTGTCTCAGGAAGTCCTGTTCTGTGCCATCCAAGGTATGTGGCTTTGTCAAATTGGGGACTGGATGTGAGGATTGGAATGTGTGATGGTGGCTTACTTCCACATACTATTGGGCTCTGACCAACACAGGTTTCCTCTCCTTCTCTCTTGCAGGAGTTTCACAAGGATGCTTGTGATTCCTTCAGGCACAATAACAGTCCAGAGCAACAACTTCAGAGCCAAGGACAAACCCGATCCACAGTTTACAAGCCATATGATAATGAGTTACTTAATTCATCTCTTGGGAATCTCTGTTTCTTCATTTGCTTTTTTTTTTTTTTAGAAATATATTTATTTATTTATTTTTAATTTTGCCTCCAGGGTTACTGCTGGGGCTCAGTGCCTGCACTATGAATCCACTGCTCCTGGAAGCTATTTTTTCCCTTTTGTTGCCATTGTTATTATTATTGTTGTTGCTGTCGTTGTTGGACAGGACAGAGAGAAACCGAGAGGGGAGGGGAAGGCAGAAAGGGAGAGAGAAAGACAAACACTACAGATCTGCTTCACCACTTGTGAAGTGACCCCCCTGAAGGTGGGGAGCCGGGGACTTGAACCGGGATCCTTACGCCCATCCTTGTGCTTCGTGCCATGTGCACTTAACCCATTTCTTCATTTTACAATGAGCTAGGTTCAGGCTGGGGAGACAGCATAATGGTTATGCAAAAAATATGCCTGAGGATCTGAGATTCCAATTTCAATCCCCAGCACCACCATAAGCCAGAGCTGAGCAGTGCTCTGGTCTCTCTTTCATTAAAAATAATTTTTTTTTCATTATTAGATTTGCTTCTAATGATTCACAAAAGCTTGTGTTTATTTTTTTTTTCTAGAACAAGATTTTTATTTTTTATTTTTATTTTTTATTATTTTTTTTTTTAAATTTTTTATTTAAGAAAGGATTAGTGAACAAAAGCATAAGGTAGGAGGGGTACAACTCCACACAATTCCCACCACCCAATCCCCATAACCCACCCCCTCCCATGATAGCCTTCCCATTCTCTAGCCCTCTGGGAGCATGGACCCAGGGTCGTTGAGGGTTGCAGAAGGTAGAGTGTCTGGCTTCTGTAATTGCTTCCCCGCTGAACATGGGCGTTGACTGGTTGGTCCATACTCCCAGTCTGCCTCTCTCTTTCCCTAGTAAGGTGTGTCTCTGGGGAAGCTGAGCTCCAGGACACATTGGTGGGGTCTTCAATCCAGGGAAGCCTATCCAGCATCCTGGTGGCATCTGGAACCTGGTGATTGAAAAGAGAGTTAACATACGAAGCCAAACAATTTGTTGAGCAATCATGGATCCCAAGCTTGGAATAGTGGAGAGGAAGTGTTAGGGAGGTACTCACTGCAAACTCTAGTGTAATCCTGCTTTCAGGTATATATTTTGCAGTAGTTTATGGATACGTGTGCACATACGCTCTCTCTCACAGAAACTGGTGTATGTCTAGGTTATGGGACTTTGTTAGAAAGTGAACTACCTGAGATGAAATTAGAGTGTACTATAAAAGGAAAGGTCTCACCCGAGTAATGAAGCTGAAGGGTTGTCATTCCACACGTGAAGTCTCTGGATACACTCTGAGGTGAAGCATGTTGAGATGGCAATCGTTGCTTTGGTTAGGTTGTGATCGGCGGATGCAATATTATTTGGTTTGGATTGGGAGATGCATACGGGAAAGTGAGCCCTATCCAAGGGTGCCAGGACTGGGGGAAGTAGGGGCTCTATAGTGAAGATGTGAGGTTCCTGCTGTCTTAGGGTTCAAAAAGACAATCAATAGTTAATATTATCATCACATTATTTGTTAATTGGGTTAACTTTGAAAAGTCCCTTTGTTATGGTTTGCTGTACAGTACCCAGTATCTTGTATATAGCTGTGCTATTGGAAGCTTCTAATCTACTTGGTCTAGGCTTTTGAGAGAGTCCGCATATCAAATACGTAGCCTATCTATTAAAAAGATTCAGTTTGTCTTTTGAGAACCTTTGAGACATACAATTGATTTCCCCCTCTCATATTAATTAACTACTGATTTATATGTCTACATTTTGCTAGGAGTGTACATAAACACCATTCCCATCACCAAAGGACCGTGACCCATCCCTCCCGCCCACTCCCACCCCCCACTGGCCCAGGAAGCTACATGTCTACCCCTCACCACTGGGTTTTTACTTTGGTGCCCTACTTACAATTTGATCAGGTCCTGCTTTTAGTTTCCCTTTCAGATCTTCTAAGTCAGCTTCTGTTGATGAGTGGGATCATCCCATACTCATCTTTAACTTTCTGACTTAGTTCACTTAACATAATTCCTTCTAGCTCTGTCCAAGATGGGTCAGAGAAGGTGGGTTCATTGTTCTTGATAGCTGCATAGTATTCCATTGTGTATATATACCACAGCTTTCTCAGCCACTCATCTGTTGTTGGGCACCTGGGTTGCTTCCAGGTTTTAGCTATTATGAATTGTGCTGCTATGAACATAGGAGTACACACCTCTTTTTGGTTGGGTGTTATGGAGTCCTTGGGGTATAACCCCAGGAGAGGAATTATTGGGTCATATGGAAGGTCTATGTCTAGCCTTCTTAGAGTTTTCCAGACTGCTCTCCACAGAGGCTGTACCAATTTACATTCCCACCAGCAATGTAAAAGGGTTCCTCTGTCCCCACATCCTCTCCAGCATTTGTTGCTGCTGTCCTTTTTGATGTATGCCATTCTTACAGGAGTGAGGTGGTATCTTAGTGTTGTCTTAATTTGCATTTCTCTGACAATCAGTGACCTGGAGCAGTTTTTCATATGTTTGTTAGCCTTTTGGATCTCCTCTGTAGTGAATGTTTTGTTCATATCCTCTGCCCATTTTTGGATGGGGTCATTTGCTTTTTTGCGGCTAAGTTTGCTGAGCTCTTTATATATTTTGGTGATTAGTTTCTTGTCTGATGTCTGGCATGTGAAGATCTTCTCCCATTCTGTGAGGGGTCTCTCTGTTTGTTTAATAGTTTCTTTGGATGTGCAGAAGCTTTTCAATTTGATGTAGTCCCATTGGTTTGTTTCTGCTTTGGTCTTCCTTGCAATTGGGTTTGATTCATCAAAGATGTCCTTGAGGTGTAGATGGGAAAGTGTTTTACCAATGTTTTCCTCTAAGTATTTGATTGTTTCTCTTTCATTAAAAATAAATTTTAAAAAAATCTTTTAAAAAGAAAATAGCTAGGTTCCAGGAATGTTGAGGGAAATCAATGGGGTCATGTATATGAAAGGCTTAATATTATTGCTGGGAATGCAAACCAGTGGAGTCCCTTTGGAAAACTGTACAGGGAGTCCTTAAACAGATAAACATGGAAATACCTTACACTCCAGCAATACCACTCAAACATTTATCCAAAGGACATGAAACACTAATTTGAAGGGACATGTGTACCACTATGTTCATAATTGTATTTTTTTTTTTTTTGCCAGACTACTGTTCAGCTCCAGTTTATGGTGGTGCTGGTAACTGAACCTGGAACCTTTGGTGCCTTAGACATGAAAGTGTTTTTGCATAACCATTATGTTATCTCCCCCAACCCCATAGCTGTGTTATTCACAATAGCCAAGGAGTGGATGCTGTCAAAATGCCCATTTACAGATGCCTAGATAAAGAAGTTATGGCGTGTGTAGTCCATGGAATATTACTCTGCAACCAAAAAAGATAATAGTGTGTCTTTGGGGACAAAATGGATGGAACTAGAGGTTATTATGCTTAGTGAAGTAGATAAAGAGGTGTAGGACAACTATCAGATATCATGTGGAATCCAGAGAATTGAAACACATGAAAAAAAAAATGAGCCAGGTGGTGGTGCATATACTACCATGCACAAGGATCCAGGTTCAAGGCCCCAGTCCCTACCTGCAGAGGAAAAGCTTTACAAGTGGTGAAGCAGTGCTGCAGGTAACTCTAGTCTCTCTCCCTCTCTGTCTTCCCCTCCCCTCTTGATTTCTCTCTATATATATATTAAATTTTTTAAAAGTTTAAAAAGAGGAGTCGGGCTGTAGCGCAGCAGGTTAAGCGCAGGTGGCGCAAAGCACAAGGACCGGTATAAGGATCCCGGTTCGAACCCCGGCTCCCCACCTGCAGGGGAGTCACTTCACAGGCGGTGAAGCAAGTCTTCAGATGTCTATCTTTCTCTCCTCCTCTCTGTCTTCCCCTCCTCTCTCCATTTCTCTCTGTCCTATCCAACAACGACAACAACAATAATAACTACAACAATAAAACAACAAGGGCAACAAAAGGGAATAAATAAATAAAATATTTTAAAAAATAAATTAAAAAAATATATATTAAAAAAAAGTTTAAAAAGAAAAAAAAAACCACCACCCCGGAGCAAACAAACTGTCTCTAGGAATCTGTGAGCACTGTGCTGGCTATTGTTGGGAGGGAGGGGCACAGGACTTCGGTGGTGGGGGAGGTATGGAACTGTACCCTGTAATCTTACAATCTTATAAATCACTATTAGTCACAAATAAAATAATTGCTTGAAAAAAAACAAAGAAGGAAGGAAGGAATAAAAGAAAGAAAGAAAGAGAGAGAGAAAGGCTTAGTGATGATGCCTGGCACAGAATAAGCACAAGTTTGTAAGCCAAGGCAAGACAGAAGCTGTGGTTGTTAACAGAGTGATCTAGTTTCTAATCATAGCTTCAGCTCTGAAGGTTTGTGAACTTGAGCATGCATGCTATTTCAATTTCTGTGCTCTCAGTTTTATATAAAAGAGGAGGCTGGGTTTTGAGCCTTAATATTCTTTCCAACTCTGATTTGATGATCCCTTTGACTTTAATGGGCTGATTCCATTTGTTGGGGGGACCAGTATTAGGGTCATCAGATGAGGTGGTGGCTACAGGGCAGGATGAGAGAATTCTCCCAGCCAAAGTCTGTTTCTGTCCAGCTGACTCTGAGACCTAGATTCCTCCCCCGGGTGAGGAGGGACTGCAAGAAGCCATTAAATGAGAATGACCTTCAAGCCCTGCCTGCAATACGATTCTGAGGTCCAGAGAAAAGGAGTCACTAAGCGGGGTAAGACCCAGCCTCCAATGAGTCCCAGTAAGAAAGGAGTCTGTGAAGAGAGGATGAAAGGGTAATTTTCAGAGCTCTCTGGAGAGGTGGCATGTGTGTCCTGGTTAAAAACCTGGCTGCTACATCAGACTGCCTGTGTTTGAATACTGCCTCTTCCACATACCAGCTATGTGACCAAAGTCAAAGTACTTCTCTGGGACTCAGGACTCTCATTTACGAATATGGGCAGTATAATGCAAACCCCACATTACATTACTTGATACATAGTGTGTTGTTGTACACACTATGTATCAAGTACTTAAGAACATTCCCAGGCAGATGATAATTTTTACATAAGTGCTGGCTGTGAAGATTATGATGAGATTGGGGTCAAGATACTGCTTTGTGTTTAGCATAGTAAAGGATCCTGTGGGGGAGGTGGGGGAGGGGGAGCTAGTGTTCCTATAAAGAGTTCAAGGACCCCTGTGCTAACTGTTGAGGTCTGGAGCATAGGTGGAATTCTTGTAGATACTTCAGTTATGTATCCCTTTGAGGTGCTACAGAAATGTGTCACAGCATTTGTAGAACATGACAGAATTAAAAAGAGAGAGAAAGAAAAAAAAAGAAACTGTTTTCCAGTTATTATAACCCCTCAGTATAGGGACCGAGGAAACATCCTACACAGTCATTACTAGGGATTAAGTCTCTGCAGTCCTCTCTGGCTGGGCTAATTGGTAGCTGTCTCCTGCCATTAGCTCCTCAGTGTAAATGAGTTTCTCACAGCAGCCAACATTCTAGCAGAACCCCAGGGAAGGAGGGCTAAAATCGCATGAGCAGGCCAAGCCTCCATGAGCTTTATGAGCCAGCAGGTGGGCAGCGCCCTGGGCAGCAGACAGAAAGCTCCTCTACGGAGGTTTGGGGTCACTTACGGAGGACTCCAGGGAGCAAGAATGGAAGCATCTGGCAAAGGTGACCTGCTTAGGCTTGATGCAGGTGCTCCACAGTCCTCTGTTGGCAATGTTTGCTCACCTGTGAGGCGAGGGCTCCCCCTCTTGGTCTCCCCAAGATAGAACTAGGTGGAACTTAGTACTCGCTGAGAACCATCTCAACCCTGTGTCATTTGACTGCCCTCTAGTGGCCACTCATTTTTTTAAAATTAGTAGAAAAACTTGATTTTATGATCGCATATTTGAAGTGCTTTACGATTATAAGGCACTGCCACAAATATTAAAATGTAGATTTTCTGCTTGAGTACTACCCTCAAATCCTCATACTTTTCAGACACATTCATATTCTTTTTTTTTTTTTGCCTCCAGGGTTATCACTAGGGTTTGGTAACTGCACCATGGAGGATATTTTCTCCCTTTTGTTGACCTTGTTTATCGTTGTTGTTGTGATTGTTATTTTTGTCACTGCTGTCATTGTTGTTGTATAAGACAAAGAGAAATTGAGAGAGGAGGGGAAGAGAAAGACACCTGCTTCACCGCTTGTGAAGCGACACCCCTGCAGGTAGAGAGTCGAGGGCTCCAACCAGGATCTTCAAGCTGGTCCTTGCACTTTGTGCCATGTGCTTTAACACGCTGTGCTACTGCTCAACCCCCCACATTCATATTCTTCATATCCCTTCTACCTGAGGCACAATATGTCCCAGTTCCTTCCTAGGCCCCTCCAAGAATCAGTCTACTGTTCATGTCTTTCTTTTTTTTTTAAATTATTTATTTTATTTATTTATTCCCTTTTGTTGCCCTTGTTGTTTTATTGTTGTAGTTATTATTGTTGTTGTTGTTGGATAGGACAGAGAGAAATGGGGAGAGGAGGGGAAGACAGAGAGGAGGAGAGATAGACACCTGCAGACCTGCTTCACCGCCTGTGAAGCGACTCCCCTGCAGGTGGGGAGCCGGGGTTCGAACTGGGATCCTTATGCCGGTCCTTGTGCTTTGCGCCACCTGCGCTTAACCCACTGCGCTACAGCCCGACTCCCTGTTCATGTCTCTTTAGGCTGTCTCCTACAGGGTGGTGGTAAAGAACTAGAGCCTCATGGTGCCTGGAAGGGAGAGGACTAGGTGGCTTCTGACTCCCCTGGGGTTTTGAGGGCATTGCTGGGGGGGTGGTAGAATAGATAATGTGACAGTCCTTCCACTCTCCTTTCTTCACACTGTGGTCCTGGTTCCTCAACTCTAGTGGTCTGAGTGACCTTTGCCTCTGAGCCGTCTGAGCCATAGGCACCAAGAGTCCAGATTTTCATTTCCTTTTAAAGTTGAACCATCCACACTGCCCTCAACCACACGTAGTCTGCCTCTTGTCCTTTGCTGGGGAAATGGAATCAGCTGATCATTTGTGAGGTTTACTGTCCACCCTTACAGGAAAGGGAAGCAACTAATAGAGCCACCGACAAGTCACAGTAGTACCTATATCTTCAAAGCATGGTCCACAGGCATGGGCCCCAGTCTTAGTTTCCTACTTCTGTTGAAATATTTGAAAACCCCAAAGGTGAAGTTCAAATCACCTTTACACTGAGGAGCCACTATCTACTCCTTGCATGGAAAAAGTCCTAGAGACTTCATTTCTTAGAAAAAGGTGATCTGCGAGTCATAGGGAATATTTCAAGTGTTTGCTATTTGGGGGGTTGTTTGTTTGTTTAATATTTTTATATTTATTCTCTTTTGTTGCCCTTGTTTTATTGTTGTAGTTATTATTGTTGTTATTGATGTCATTGTTGTTGGATAGGACAGAGAGAAATGGGGAGATGAGGGGAAGACAGAGAGGGGGAGAGAAAGACAGACACCTGCAGACCTGCTTCACCACCTGTGAAGCAACTCCCCTGCAGTTGGAGAGCCGGGGACTCGAACCGGGATGCTTACGGAGGTCCTTGTGCATTGCGCCACCTGCGCTTACCCCACTGCACTACCGCCCGACTCCCAGATTTCTTTTTTATGCTGTATTTGGAGAAACTACTTATGAGGTTGTTTATCCAAGGCAGTCTTAAAATGGTTGCATCCCCAGAATTGAACTATTTCCCCCAGGTAAGACAAAGCAGTTAAGCCAGATGGGACAGTACCTTTCTTTTCCAAATGGAATATGAGAATGATTAAGGCAATGA
Source organism: Erinaceus europaeus (assembly GCF_950295315.1). NCBI lineage: Eukaryota > Metazoa > Chordata > Mammalia > Eulipotyphla > Erinaceidae > Erinaceus > Erinaceus europaeus. The sequence goes on from NC_080177.1 coordinate 25,632,911, forward strand.
AAGGGTGAGGTTTGGTGGAAGGGAGCTGGGCCTGTTCTCTGGGAAATGAACTGGACCAGGGCCATACACAGACCACGGACGGAGGTGGAGCAGAGAAGACTGGTTTGACTCCTCCTTTCTTCACTACCTGCAGTATTTTAGCTTCTTCCTTGCCCCTGAGGTTGGGGAGGTGATCCACTGGTGGAGCATAAGACCTGTTTGTCTGGGGCTCCTGGTTCACTCAAAAGCTGTGTGTACTGAGGTGGTGCTCAGGCTTCTCGCCCTGTGGAATTCTATCTCTTATGAAACAAACAAACAAACAAACAACTTTTAAGTATCTGAGGAGCTTACCCTTTGGATGCATTTGCTGCCTCTGAGAAGGAATAAAACTTACAAGGAGCCCGAGAGGTGGTGCAATAGATAGAGCTTTGGACTGTCAAACGTCCTAAATTCAATCCCTGGCATCTCATGTATCAGAGTATGTTCTGGTGATCTCTCTCTCTTTCTCTAGTTCATAAATTAATAAATAAATAGTTTTCTTTCTTTTTACTGTGAAGAGTCTTCCATTTCTTTTTTTTTTAATTGTTTACAAGTGATTTAATAGCAGCTTATAAGATTATGTGGTGTAGTTCCACACCACACCCACCATCAAAGTTCGGTGCTCCCACTCTCCTGATGATAACCACCACAGTTCTCACCAAGTCTTAGAGATAGTTTGTTTGCTTCTTCTGGACTCTGAGGAGTTTTGCTTATTTCAGTCTTTTTTTTTTTTTACATAAGAGTGAGAGCATCTGGTAATTGTCTTTCACCTCTTTATAATAAATACCTTAAAAACAGGGAGTCAGGCGGTAGCGTAGTGGAGGTGGCGCAAAGCGCAAGGACAGGCATAAGGATCTCGTTTCGAGCCCCCGGCTCCCCACCTGCAAGGGAGTCGCTTCACAGGTGGTGAAGCAGGTCTGCAGGTGTCTGTCTTTCTCTCTCCCTTCTCTGTCTTCCCCTCCTCTCTCCATTTCTTTCTGTCCTATCCAACAATGATGACATCAATAACAACAATAATAACTACAACAATAAAACAAGGGCAACAAAAGGGGATAAAGAAATAAATATTTTTTAAAAAATTTTAAAAACAAAACAAAAGAAGAAAAGAGAAAAAACACCCATGAAATGGAAGAGGATGTTGCATCTGACGCAAACCTGGGAGGCCACACCTTTCCTTCTCAGCAGTACCCTCCCAGCTGCACCAGTATTTACCACAAGTCTCTCCTATCTTTTCTTAGACCCACCACTTCTTCTTTTCTGTGCCCCACTTTCCCTCTGAATTCCCCAGGTCTGGCAATGCATGCAGCGCTCTGGTTCTGCTAGCACCATGGTGCTCAGGCTGTGGTGCATTGGGGTGGGTGAAGGAGAGTCCCTGAAGGCAGTCTCTGTCATGAAGAAGCTGGCTGGGGAGGGAATGGATGGACTGGTTGGAGGTAAAGGAAAAACTGCACAAATGTGTTGTAAGCAGGACCTTCAAGGCACATGCAGATGGTCACTTACTTAAAAAAAGATTTACTGGGGGTTGGGCGGTGGCACAGTGGGTTAAGCACATGTGGCGCAAAGTGCAAGGACTGGCATAAGGATCCCAGTTCAAGCCCCCGGCTCCCCACCTGCAGGGGAGTCGCTTCACAGGTGGTGAAGCAGGTCTGCAGGTGTCTATCTTTCTCTCCTCCTCTCTGTCTTCACCTCCTCTTTCCATTTCTCTCTGTCCTATCCAACAACAAACAACATCAACAATGGCAATAATAATAACCACAACGAGGCTACAACAACAAGGGCAACAAAAAGGGGGAAAAATGGCCTCCAGGAGCAGTGGATTCATGGTGCAGGCACCGAGCCCAGCAATAACGCTGGAGGAAAAAAAAAAGTAAATCTTTTTTTTTTCTATTTTATTTAATAGGACAGAGAGAAATTGAGGGGGTAGAGGAAAGGAAAGAGGAAGAAAGATAACTGGGCTCTGGATGGAGTGCATGTTACAATGCACAAAACCCAGGTTCGAGCTCTCGGTCTCCACCTTCAGGGGGAACACTTTGCCAGTGATGCAGGCACCGAGCCCCAGCGCTAACCCTGGAGGAGGAAGAACAACAGACTGGAGTTAAAAATGATCACAAAGTTTGCCTTCGGTGCCTTCCCCAAATCTGTCTTACCTGTGTTCCCCGCCATCTCCCCGGAATCGCCACTCAGCCCACACCGCCTCTCTATGTCATCAATGTTCAACCATCCTGGGGTTCCACCCAGGCTTGTCCTCCCCTCAGTTCCACCCTTTAAATGAATACAGCCGCCCTCATCAAAACTTCCCCCTCATCCCCATAAACTAGCTATTAAAGAACCTCTCCTGAATTTTCTCCTTAGAAAGAGAAAACCAACCTGTTATTGGAGGAGCTCACATAAACAAGCCAAGAATTTTGGCAGGAGCAGAACCCTGTACACCACACCTCCTTCCCACAGGCAGGCAACCCCTTCCTCCCTTCTCCAAAGGACCCTAGAGAGAACTGCCTAGGGGTTAGCGCCGGCTCTGTGGGTGGGCTGGCCAGCTTCTGTCTCCTATTCTGTCGTCCAGTGACTGAACTCTCCCGCCCCCCTTTCTCCCAGCAACAAAGCTATGGGCTCTGTGTGAGGGCTGGGCCACCCTCTAAGAACTGACTACAAAAGACCTAAAGAGAAGTAGTGTCACTCAATGGGAGGACCTGGCTTGGACCCAAAACTTGTTGCACAAACGTTGGGGGGGGGGGGTCGTCACTTATCTTTCAGCGCCTTAGGTGCCTTATCTGCAAGGGGGGGGGCAAGTAAGGGGGGACAAAGATGAGGCCTTTAGGCCTGAGTTAAGGCTTGAGCACACATGTTACATCCAGGAATTAGCAGCCTATGCTAGCGTCAAATAATTTGCTCTACCTGTCTATACCCACTCTTTAGGCCCTGGGTGCTGGGGGGTTATTCGGAAGACATGATGAAGAGACAGCATGCTAGCTCACTTGGATAGTGCTACTTTGCCATGTGTGTCCCCCCCACACACACACCCCAAGTTCCAACCTGGCCCACTGCACTGAAGTAAGCTTTGGTGCTGTGGTCTCTCTTGTACTCAGTATCTCTCTCTCTCCCTCTCTGCCTCTCTATCTCTATGTTAGAAAAAAAAAGGGGGGGCTGGTGTGGTGGCGCACGTGGTTGAGTGCACATGTTACAGTGAGCAAGGACCCAGGTCCAAACCCCTGCCCCCACCTGCAGGGGGAAAGCTTTGTAAGTGGTGAAGTAATGTTGCAGGTATCTCTCTGTCTCTCACTCTCTATCTCACTATACCCTCTCAATTTCTGACTGTCTCTATTCAACAAATAAAGATAATAAAAAATGTGGGGGGAAAAAAAGTAAAGGGCTAGGTCTGTATTTTTAATTTGCCAGTCACTAAGGTCATGGCTATTTAAACTCTAATTCAAATGAAATAAGATTTAAACTTTAGTTCCTGAGTACTAGCCACATCTTAAGTGTTTAGTAGTCATTAGCGGCATAGACCATTCCCACAGCAAAGAAGGTTCCATTGACAATTGCTGGATTAGAGAAAAGGGTCATGTAAAGAAATAGTCTGTTTATTTTACTCCTGGGATCAACTGGAATGGAACCCTGGGAGGCTGGTCTGTGTGTGTTTGCTGTGTGTGAGTGTGTGTGTGTGTGTGTGTGTGTGTGTGTGTATGTTCAGGCATACATATGTGGCTGGGGGACATGAGGGGGTACAGCCATCAGCTCTTCTGGATGAGCTCAGTGACAGTCCTTGCAGGGCTGGACCTGGTGGGTAAAGTCACAGAGTGACAGTGTAGTGACTACAGAGGCCCCAGACCTGCCCTTTTTTTGTGAAACAGCAAAGCAGAAGGCAGGAAGGAGGTCCTCAGTTCTGAAATCCAGTCCTGACTCTGGACCCCAGAAGGCCTTCAGAAGCAGCAGGGGAAGAAGGTGTGAAGCTCCAGCATGCAAGAGAGAAGGACAATCAACCCTGAGCACCACCTTAATTCATGGGCTAAAGCTGAGTAGATGTAAGAAGTGGACTTCACGGGGACTAAGTGCTACAAAAGACACACAGGAGGTTTACAAGATAGCTCACCTGGGAAGGTGCTTGCTTTACCATACACACAGTGCCCCAGGCTTGACACTCAGCCAGGGTCAGACCCGCATTTTAACAAAATCAAATCCAGAATCTCACTCCATTTTCTTTAAGATTATTGTGTGTGCGTGGACATGTGCGTGTGCGTGTGCGTGTGTGTGTGTGAGAGAGAGAGTGTGTGTGTGTGTGTCAGTCCAGAGCTTCACTCTGGCACATGCAGTGTAAGAGATCTAATTCAGGGAGTCGGGCAGTGGCGCAGTGGGTTAAGTACACGTGGCGCAAAGTGCAAGGGCCGGCTTAAGGATCCCAGTTCGAGCAATTTATATTCTCATCAGCAGTGCAAGAGGATTCCCTTACCCTTGCAATTTCTCCAGCATTTGTTGTTACTATCCTTCCTTATGTATGACATTCTCACAGGAGTGAAGTGGTGTTTCATTGTTGTCTAGGGTTGCATTTTTCATTTCATGGGGAAAGCCTCAATTTCTGATTTTTTAAAAGATTTTATTTCTTTATTCATGAGAAAGGTAGGAGAAGAGAGAGAAATAACCAGACATCACTCTGGTACATGTGCTGCTGGGGATTGAACCCAGGACCTCATGCTTGAGAATCCAATGCCTTATCTACTGTGCTACCTCCCGGACCACTCAATTTCTGATCTTCAAATGAGAGGAGATTCAGCTGGTTTATGGGCCTCAAATCTGAGAATAGCCCAGGAAATTGCCCCATAGAAGCAAAACTTACTCAGTCTAATGCCACAGCCCCCAGGGCCAAGATGGGTGGGGCAGGACTAGGTTAAAAGTGGCAGGAGCCACCACCACTACCCCCGCCACACACACACACACACACACACACACACACACACACACACACACACACAGCAGTTAAGGAAGCAAGTGCTCTCAGGTGCCTGCAGTCTTGAGAGCAAGTGCCTCCTTAAAAGTCTGGGCTAGTGATGGAGATAGCACAGTGGTTATGCAAAAGGCCTGCCTCAGAGTCTAAGGCACCACATTCAGTCCCCACCATCACCATAATCCAGACCTGAACACTACTCTAGAGAAACAAAGAAGTCTGAGCCTGCACTTTGCTCACCCTGCCTGGTTTTGGCAGTGGGATGTGTGGTCTCTCAATCAGCAGTTGCCCCTGACTAAGCTACAGTGCCCGCCCACGCACAGAGGGAAGGGAGCTTCAGAGCTCAGGTCCTGGGGGCTTTCTGCTTTGTACAGACTGTGTGCTGGCAAGTCCAAGAAGGGGCATGACTGCTCTGAATCAGAACTCAGTACCCCCTCCAGTAGTTCCCACGTTTAATCTTAGAAGTTTATAGCTGCCTCTGTGTTCACTGCTGTAGGTTGGAGATTGGGTGGCCTGGCTGCACCCTTGTTTACTTTCCCCGGCAAAATACTCCACCTACTCACCGTGAGGCCCTCCTGTGGGCAGAGTTGGGTACCTGGCCATAGGGATGCTCTTTGGATACAAACTCCCCAAGTGGCACTAGGAAACTCTTCAGCTGGCAACCCAGGGTTGCTGGAGCAGAGTGGGCACCTGTCTTAACCAGGCTGAGAAGCTCAGGGAATTTTTCATTTTTCTTTTTTCTTATTTCCATTTCCCCCCACCCCCCGTGCATGCACTGCTCAGCTCTGGCTTATGGTGGTGCTGGGGACTGACCTTGAGTCCTTTAGTGAGCTCAGGGATTTTCAAGGGTGGAGGTTCACAAAGTTGCCTCACAAATATCCAGGTGTTGGTGCACCTGGTTAAGCACACACACTGCAGTGTACAAGGACCCGGGTTCAAGCCCCTGGTCCCCACCTGCAGGGGGAAAGCTTCACAAGTGGTGAAGCCAAGCCACAGGTGCCTCTTTCTCTCCCTATCTCCCCCTTCCCTCTCAATTTCTCTCTGTCTCTATTCAATGATAAGAAAACAAATTATTATATTATAAAAGGTCATCTTTTAATTTGTTTTCTTATTATTAGATACTCTCCTCACCTAAAAGATCTTTTGTTTTTCCGTCAAAGTAATCGCTAGGGATAAGTGCCTGTATGGCTCCACTGCTCTCAACAACCATTTTACTTTTTGATTGAGGGTGAAGGACAGAGGAAATAGGGAGGGGAGGAGAGAAAGAGGAGAGACACCTGCAACAGTGCTCCACCATTCGCTCATGACGCTCCCCTCCCCCCCCCCCCGCAGGTGGAGGGCGTTTACTCAGTTTCTCAAGCATAGTAATGTGTGTGCTCTACCAGGCAAGCCCACCTGGCCCCTCTGAGAGACTTCTTTTTTTTTTTTGTAATTTTTTATTTATAAAAAGGAAACACTGACTAAACCATAGGATAAGAGGGGTACAACTTCACACAATTCCCACCACCAGAACTCCATATCCCCTCCCCTCTCCTGATAGCTTTCCTATTCTTTAACCCTCTGGGAGTATGGACTCCCAAGGTCACTGTGGGATGCAAAAGGTTGAAGGTCTGGCTCTATAACTGCTTGCCTGCTGAACATGGGTATTGACAGGTTGATCCATACTCCCAACCTGTCTCTGACAGACTTCTTATAATGAAGAATCCCCAAGGCCTGGAGGTGGCATTCTTGGTTAAGTGCACACAATACCATGTGCAAGGAACCAAGTTCAAGCCCCTGCTCCCCATCTGTGGAGGGAGGACACTTCACAAGAAAGGAAGCAGTGCTGCAGGTGTCTCTCTGTCTCTATCCCTCTCTTTTAAATTTTTTTTTTGCCTCCAGGGTTATTTCTGGGGCTCAGTGCCTACGCTACAAATCAACTGCACCTGCAGGATAATTTTTCCCTTTTGTTGCCATTGTTGTTTATTATTGTTGTTGTTGTTAGATAGGGCAGAGAGAAATCGAGAGAGGAGGTGAGAGAAAGACAGACACCTGCAGACCTGCTTCACCATCTGTGAAGCAACCCTCCTGCAGGTAGGGAGCCAGGGGCTCGAACCAGGATCCTTACACTAGTCCTTGTGCTTAGCACCATGTGTGCTTAACCGGCTGCTCTACTGCCCAGCTCCCTCTCTCTCCCTCTCTATCTCCCACTCTCAATTTCTCTCTGTCCTATCAAATAATAAATAAATAAACAAACAAACAAATAAATAGGAATTCCCCAAGCCATGGCCTGAGACTGTGGAAATGGGTTGCATTTCTGCCCTGTCTGCTCTCTCAGTGCAGTGGCACTGCTAGCATTGCTTGGCTCTGAATGGTGCCCTGGACAGGGGTGGTCAAAGCCCTGCAGCATGGCCATCTTCTTTCTGCGGGGTTTCCCAAGTATTCCAAGGTCAAGATTCTATCCCTTTCTTTTCACCCACATAAAAGAAATGAAAAGAAAAATCTCCAAGAATGACATGCAGGGAAAGGCGGGAAAGAAGAAAGGGGGGAAAGGAGGAGGGAAGGCCTTCTCAATATTGACCAGACCCAGCTCTGCCTATTCATACAGCTGAGTCACGCTATGTATGCCCTTCGCTCCACCCTACCCTCCCGATAGCCAGTGGGCATTTCTTCTCCTGGGCTGGTTCTGAGGGGTGGACAGGGCTGTGGTACTGCCTGGTGGGTAAAGCAGAGAATTGCTCTTCCACAGCAAAAGATGGCTGAGCACCCCCAGAAAGAGCAATGATGCTCTGGAGTTGTTCCAGATTTTCTAGTGGAAGAAAGAGTAGGGTTTCAAGGTGTTTGTGAGAAGGTACTTTACCCTTCCATGTTGGAGAGATGTTCCAAGGCCAGCACTTCTTCTGGCAGTGTCCTGTACCATCCAGCCATCACGGCATGAGATGGATAGTATGGGAAAGAAAGAGTATGAGTCGGAGGGCTGGGCGGTAGCACAGCGGGTTAAGTGCACATACCGCAAAGTACATGGACCTGCACAAGAGTCCTGGTTTAAGCCCCTGGTTCTCCATCTGCAGCGGGGAGGGGGGGGGGTGTCACTTCACAAGTGGTGAAGTAGGTCTGTAGTTGTCTATCTTTCTCTCCCCCCTCTGTCTTCCCATCCTCTCTCGATTTCTCTCTGTCCTATCCAACAACAATGATAGCAATAACAACAATAATAACAACAATGACAATAAACAACGACAGCAACAAAAGAGAAAAAATAGCCTCCAGGAGCAGTGGATTCACAGTGCAGGCACTGAGCCCCGATAACCCTGCAGGGGAAAAAAAAAAAAAGAAGATCAGTCAGTGTCCACTATGTTACTCTGTGGTAACAAATATCCCTTCCCAGACTCGGGGTTTACAACACAGATTAACTTCTCACTCATGTTGGCTGAAGCACTCTTCCCCAGTTGTCTTGGTTCCTGGAACCCAGCTTTAGAAGCAGCCCGTTTGGGCCATGCCAGGCTTGTGACACAGTGAAAGCAATGATAGCACCAAGTGATGGAGCTTAAAACTTCCAATGGAAGATGCATCAGTTCTTCCACTGGTCACAGCAAGGCACAAGACCCACGCTGAATAAAAGGTTCAGGGTTAGGACAGTGAATAATCAGGGAAGATACTGTAGTTTTTTTGTTTGTTTGTTTGCCTCCAGGGTTATCGCTGGGGCTCAGTGCCTGCACTATGACTTCACTGCTCCTGGAGGCCATTTTCCTCATTTTGTTGTGCTTGTTATAGTTGTTATTGTTGTCATAGCTATTGTTGTTAGGACAGAGAGAAATCGAGGCAGGTGGGGAGCTGGGGGCTTGAACCAGGATCCTTAAGCCGGCCCTTGCACTTTGCACCATGTGCGCTTAACCTGCTGCACTACCGCCCAGCCCCCAATAGTGTAGTTTGTCACAGTGTGTCTCTTGATTCAAGACCCAAGAAGGACACCCAAAGAGAACACTCTTTGGCTAAAGGAGATGGTATGAAGTAGTGGGGGGAGGATGCTTGGAATCAGGTTTTAATGTGGATAGAGCCCTCCTTACATGTCTGAATCCAATATTGTTCTTTCTGCTACTTCATACTGTCTCCTGTGGCCAATTTATTTAACTTCTCTGATTCTTTGCTTCCATCTACAGAATAGGTGGGATACCTTATTCAGAGGAAATATTGAGAATCAACTGAGGTTGAACATGTTAAGTCTTTGGTACATAGTAGAAATAGTATAAACATAAACTTCCTGTTATACTTTCTGCCAGGCTTTTATATTTTATCCTTAACTCCGGAGGTACCAATCTTCCTTCTACTAACCTTACAAAGTTGGGATCAAGTTGGATTGAGGGGGTTGATTGTAGCTTTACTGTGTGCCAGGCATAGCACAGTTTGCTATTATTATTTCATTGTTTTGCCCCATTGTCCTTTGAAGTGGGGTTTATTGTTATACCATTTAACAGGTGAAAAAAAAAAAGCAAGATCAGAGAGAAAGTGTAATTTGCATGGCATGTTATGAATGGCAGAGATAGGATTTTTTACAAAAAGATGTATTTATGAAAGAGAGAGAGTGAGTGGTCCGGGAGGTGGCGCAGTGGATAAAGCACTGGATTCTCAACCATGAGGTCCTGAGTTCGATCCCCAGAAGCACATGTTCCAGAACGATGTCTGGTTCTTTCCTCCTACCTCTCTTATGAATAAATAAGTTCCAAGAGAGAGAGACAGAAAAAGAGAGAGAGAGAGAACAAGAGCAGAGAGAATGTATAACTTGCCAAAAGTCATGAATGGCAGAGAGAGGATATATATATAATTTTTTTTCACTTTTTTTTTGCCTTCAGGGTTAGGGCTCGGTGCCTGCACCATGAATCCACTGCTTCTGGAGACCATTTTTCCCCTTTTGTTGCCCTTATTGTTTTATTATTGTTGTGGTTATTATTATTGTTGTTGTTGTTGCATAAGAGAGAGAAATTGAGAGAGGCGGGGTAGACAGAGGGGGCAAGAGAAAGATATACACCTGCAGACCTGCTTCACAGCTTGTGAGGTGACCCCCCTGCAGGTGGGGAGCGGGGGGGGGGGTTCGAACCGGGATCCTTACGCTGGTCCTTGCGCTTCACACCATGTGCACTTAACCCACCATGCTACCGCCCGACTCCCAATAGGATATTTTTTTAAAGATTCATTTATTTATGAGGGAGAAGAGTAGAGAAAGGGGGGGCAGAGATGGGGGAAGAGGGGAAGAGGGGGAAAGGGAGAAGACCAGAGCAGCACTCTGGCACATACGACGCCAGGGATTGAAGTTGGGATCACTTGCTTAGGGAGTCCAGTACCTTGTCCTCTGCATCACCTCCTGAGCCATCAGAGGTAGGATTTGATTCCAGATCCAGGATCCATGCTTCAGTGTAATGCTTTTCTGGGGTGATCTGTTCAGTGCTACTGTATGAAGCAGTAACTGACAGTAAACATTTGGAAATTTACAGCAGCTGGGCATCACTACTATAAAAGCACAAGAATGAAGTCTACACCTCTCTGGGTTTTTCTCAAACTAGATGAGTAATCAAAACAATATCTGACAGGTTGGCAAAGGAAAACAAAAATTAATCTGACAGCATACATAGTAAGGACTTACTGGGCTATATAAGTTCTAAAGAGAAAAGAGTTTGTATAGGGATATTTGTCCTGTGATAACAGACTGGAGCATCAGGAAGGAGAGGTTACATAACAAGAAGGGAATCCCCTTATCTTAACTTTGAGAGTGAAAAGATGACTTTCTAACAGAGAGAACACGTTCACCAACAAACATACATATATGACACCCCTAAACTGCATTATTCTAGGTCACAAAAAGTGTGTGGTGGGGGGAGCACTGATTGCATTGTCTGTGAGGAATAGGGCAAAGGTGGCTGAGCAAGTTGTGGTCTATATACACAATAGAATACTATTCAACTATTAAAAATGGTGACTTTACCGTTTTCAGCCGATCTTGGATGGATCTTGAAAAATTCATGTTAAGTGAAATAAGTCAGGAATAGGACAAAGGACTGAGATGGAGCAGCAATTTCTTTCCAGTCTTTCTTGCAACCCTGCTATACCTAAAAATAAATTGAATTCTGGGGTCCAAGTGATGGCACATTTGGTTGAGCATACATATTACCAAGCACCAGGACCCAGGTTCAAGCTCTTACTCCCCACCTGCAGGAGAGACATTTCACAAGCAATGAAGCAGGTTTACAACTTTCTTTCTTGCTCCTCATCTATCTCCTGCTCCCCTCTCAATTTCTCTCTCTCTTATCAAATACAATAGAAAAAAAAAAAAAGGACAACAATGAGATACCACTTCACTCCTGTGAGAATGTCATACATCAGAAGATGTAACAGCAGCAAATGCTGGAGAGGGTGTGGGGTCAAAGGAACCCTCCTGCACTGCTGGTGGGAATGTCAATTGGTCCAACCTCTGTGGAGAACAGTCTGGAGAACTCTCAAAAGGCTAGAAATGTACCTACCCTAAGATCCTGCAATTCCTCTCCTGGGGATATATCCTAAGGAACCCAAAATATCCATCCAAAAAGATCTGTGTACACATATGTTCTTGGCAGCACAATTTGTAATAGCCAAAACTTGGAAGCAACCCAGGGGTCCAACAACAGATGAGTGGCTGAGCAAGTTGTGGTCTATATACACAATGGAATACTACTCAGCTGTTAAAAATGGTGGCTTCACCGTTTTCAGCTGATCTTGGATGGACCTTGAAAAAATCATGTTGAGTGAAATAAGTCAGAAACAGAAGGATGAATATGGGATGATCTCACTCTCAGGCCAAAGTTGAAAAACAAGATCAGAAAAGAAAACACAAGTAGAACCTGAAATGGAATTTGCGTATCGCACCAAAGTAAAAGACTCTGGGGTGGGTGGGTGGGGAGAATAAAGGTCCAAGAAGGATTCAGAGGACCTAGTGGGGGTTGTGTTGTTATATGGGAAACTGGAAAATGTTATGCATGTATAAACTATTGTACTTAGTGTTGAATGTAAAACATTAATTCCCCAATAAAAAAAAGAAAAAAAAGGGAAAAATGGATTTGTAGTGTCTGAACTGAGCCCCTCTTTTCCTGGTGGAAAAGAGACAGGTGGGGGAGGGGCAGAGGTGGTAGGATAGATAGCATAATGGTTATGCAGACTCTCATGCCTGAGGCTCCCAGGTCTCAGGTCCCAAGTCCCACGGTCAACCCCCATTGCACCATAAGCCAGAGCTGAGCAGTGCACTGGTAAAAAAGAAAGAAAGAAAGAAAGAAAGAAAGAAAGAAAGAAAGAAAGGAAGGAAGGAAGAGAGAAAGAAAGGAGGGAGGGAGGGAGGGAGGGAGGGAGGAAGGAAGGGAGAAAGAGACACTGCAGCACTATTCCACCACTCATGCAGCTTCCTCTATGCAGATACTCTCATGTGGTGTTGGAAGGTTTAAACCTGGGTCCCTGTGCATGGCAAAATGTGCACTCTATTGGGTGATCTATCTCCCAGCACAAAAAACAACAACAAAAAAACCAGAAAAGAGCAAGAGAGAAAGCAAGCAAGGAAGGAAGGAAGGAAGGAAGGAAGGAAGGAAGGAAGGAAGGAAGGAGAAGAGACTTATTTAATCAGTGAAACCAGAGCTGAGGGAGGTGGGTATGAGTCAGGCCCCAGGTCCAGTGAGTCAGACTTGAGGCAGGCCAGAGCAAGAGCTTCCCAGGGAGAAGAATCAGGTTCTGAGGAAAGCAGAAGCCTTAGGTCCCTCCTGGCAGGGGCACCTCAGGGAAGAAAAAGACAGAGCTTTCTCCCTTCCCTGTTTCTGTGAACTCATCCAGGAATCCCCTCTTGCCAAAGAAAGTGCTACTCTAAGCCTTAGAGGGTGGAGGCTGGGTGAGTCTGAAAAACCTCTGTGTGGATTTCCTAGTCTTTAAAAGATAGATATGAGCACACCATAGGTAGAGCCGAAGAGGGTAAAATACTCCCATTCCACTCTCATAGCTTGGATTTCAGTCTGGCAACATTCTGAATCTTAGCTGATTCTCTTCTCTTCTTCCCAGCTCATAAGTATATGCACGCTGTCCTGCACTTTGTGTGGCCTGGGGCAAGTTCTTCAACTGTTTTAAGTTTCAGTTTCCTTGTGTGGAAACTCACCTGACTGCAGGCCAAATGGTGGTGCACCTGGTTGAGCACACATGTTACAACACGCAAGGACCAGGTTTGAGCCCCCGGGCCCTACCTGCAGGGGGAAAGCTTTATGAGTAGTGAAGCAGTGCTGCAGGTCTGTCTGTCTGTCTGTCTGTCTGTCTGTCTCTCTCTCTGTCTTCCCCTACACTCTGTCTCTATCCAATCTCTCTCTCTCTCTCTATCTGTCTTCCCCTACCCGCTGTCTCTATCCAATCAGTAAAGATCATAAGAAAAAGAAAGAAACTCACCTCTTCAAAAATCACCCCCTCCAAACCCATTTTTTAAAGAAAAAAAATCATCTCTTGAAATTTTTGTGCATTAAATAAAAATTAACACCTTCAGCAGGCCTGTCCTCAGAAGGTTTTGGATCTGTGTTCATTCTGAAATGGAGTGAAAGTTACATTGCTTCAGATTCTGAAGATCCAAATGAACTTCTGTCCCCACCTGTGGCAAGGGGGGAGGGGGAAGGATGTCACGGGAATGAGCAGGGCTACAGGTGCTGTCCTTCTCTCTCCTTGTCTCCTCTCAATTTCTCTCTGTCCTATCAAATAAAAGGAAAAAATACCACCAGGAGTGGTGGATTCATAGTACAGTCACTGAACCCCAGTGATAACCGTGGTGTTAAAAAAGAAAAAAAAAATCAGTGTAGAAGACAGAAATGGGCCACTGGCAGGGAAAGGGTGCCTGGTGGCTGGTGTCATTTCCAAATGGGCTCCAGGCTGATTCTGAAAGGCCTTTCACAGCCTGGGGCAACTTCTCCCCATCTCAGGCCTTCTCTCTCCTTCTGGCTGTCTGGTTCCTTTCCCTTTCCTGGTGAGCAATCCCAACCTTACCTTTCACACTGCAGGGCAGATGGTGAATAAGCAGCCTGAGACCTAAGTCTTCCCAGACAGGCCAGTATTCCTATTTCTTGTTGTCTGGGGCTCTACTGTGGACTGCAGGGACATGGGTCAGCCTGTCTTCATTCCAAATGTTGGCACTTCAGTAATGGCAGATATTATGAATTCATTGTGGCATAAAAATATTGCACTAAGGGTAGGAGCAGATAGCATAACGGTTATGAAAACAGACTTTCACGCCTGAGGCTCTGAAGTCCCAAAGTTCAATCCTCTGCACCACTATAAGCCAGAGCTGATAGGTGATCTAGTTAAAAAAAAAAATGCACTAAAATATTATTCATCAGGCTAGTGAGATAACTCACCAATTTTACCATGCCCACAACCCAGGCTCTAAGCTTTCAACCACCGTGGCTGCTGTGGTGTCTTTGTCTACCTGAAAAAAAAAAATAGGCTGGGGCCAGGTAGTGGCGCATGTTACAATGTTCAAGGACCCGGGTTTGAGCCCCCAGACCCCACCTGCACGAGGAAAGCTTTGCGAGTGGTGAAGCAGTGTTGTAGTTGTCTCTCTGTCTCTCTCCCTATCACCCCCTTCCCTCTCAATTTCTGGCTGTCTCTATCCAATAAATAAATATAATAAAAAATTTTTAAAACTTTTCTGGCTTACAGTAGAAAAGGTGTGTGTGTGTGTGTGTGTGTGTGTGTGTGTATGTGTGTGTGTAGTATCTTCCGCTCTAGTTTTTGTTGATGTTGTTTGCTTGTTTTTGTGGTGTGTGTTGGGGAGGGGAGGGCAGAAGAAGGCTCTTAGCAGACTGTGACTCCTTCCTTAAGCCTGTGTGTGACCTGCTGGCTAAAGGGTGCCTTTCTCTGTCCCCACCAGAGGCCAGGATAAAGTTACCAGTACTACTTAAAAATCAAGGAAGAGGGAAATCCAGAGTGAACCTTACTGGATGGGGTGTATTGCAATAAAGCAAAGGACTCTGGACTTTGGGGGGCCAGCGCCTTAGGTATTCATTGCATGGTGGTGAAGAGAAACTTAGCTGCTGGTGGGAGTAAATTGCAGACTTAAAGGGGAGGTAAGAGGCTGTATTCATGTATCAACAACTGTCCTGTAAATCATTGTTTCCTTCAATAAAATGAGATAAAAGGGGCTGGGCGGTGCCACACCTGGTTAAGCGCACATATTACCAAGTGCAAGGACCTGGGTTGGAGCGCTTGTTCACCACAGGCAGGGAGGATGCTTCATGAGTGGTGAAGCAGGGGCTGCAAGTAACTCTCTGTCTCTTTCCTTCTATATCTCTCCCTCCCTTCTCAATTTCTGTCTCTATCCAGTAATAAATAAATAAATAAATAAGATATTTAAAAAATACATTTAAAAATTATAAGAAAAAAAGAGAAAATTAAAATGAAATAAAAAAAATTCCAGGCTGGTTCCCTACGCCCACGCTCCCAAACACCATTTATTCTCATTATCTCCCCCCTCCCCCAAAGAACTACTCAGCTCTGGCTTATGTTGGTGCTGGTGATTGAACCTGGGGCCTTTGGTGTCTTTTTGTTTATCTGGTATGCTCTCCAACTTCCCTAAGCCCCATTTCTATTGACCTTGGAGTGTTCCTATCAGTTTGAGAAACCCCTGCAAGGCAAAGTAGCAAGTGCAAGGCTGTGGTGGTGCACGGTGGGTGGGGGGCACCGGGCGCGGGAAGTTCCCACCGGCCGCAGCGCTCCATCCAAGTGGGCAGACTGTGCCCCAGGACCTCCCTCTCGCCCCCACCCCCCCCACCCTCACACCTGCATGGGGGAAGCACGGCAGAAATCCCGAACTTCAGACTTCCGACGGGAAGGCCGGAGCTCAGAGTTCTGGCCCCGGGCCAGCAGGCGTCGCCGCCGGCTGGGCGGGTGGGGGGAGGCGGGGAGGCGCTTCCTGGGCGCGGAGGGCGCGGGCGGCGCCTGGCGGGGTCTGCGGGTGCGGGCGGCGGCATGGAGGACGGCGTGCTCAAGGAGGGCTTCCTGGTGAAGAGGGTGAGTGACGCGCTTCTCCTGGCATTGTCTGGAGCGGGCTTGGGGGGTCGGTCGGGGGGTCGGGGCGGAGTCGGGGGGTGGTCACACAACCTTATCAAGCCCGCTTGTCCCATTGTCCACCAGAAGGCGGGTGGACGAGGTAGCTGGGGGTCAAATTGAAACAGAAAAGAGGGGCCAGAGCCCAGGCTGGAAGGATAATGTCTACTAGACAGTGCCGTGCAGTTGGCAGTTACCAAGGTGGGTTTTATTTTATTTTTTAAATTGTACTTTATTTATCAGAGGACTGCTCAGCTCTGGATTATGTTGGTGCAGGGCATTGAACCTGGGACTTTGGAGCCTCAGTAGTGACAGTCTCTTTGCATAACTATTATGCTGTCTCCCCTACCCACCAAGGTCGGTTATCTTAAAACAGCTCGTGAATATAGAGAAGAGAATGGCGTTTAAATACAGTGAGTTGAAACAGCAGAGATATGCTCTGTAGACCCCACACCTGTCCAGGCAATGCAGCCTTTGCTGCCACACTGCACCCGGGATGAACCCGGCCTCCTTTAATCCTTTAGCAGTTCTGCAGGGTGTGTGGTGCTACAGGACCCCCTCCCCCCACCTTTCTTCCAGGCAGCCTTGCTCAGGCTCTTGGCGCTAAGTAGGTGATGGAGCTGGGATCAAACCCCCTTAGGTTGACTCCAGACCCTATTCTGTGGGTAGTGGGGTGGGTCTTGTATTATCACTGTATTACAGATGAGGAACCTGAGGGTCAGAAAGAGGGAGATAACTTGCCCCAGAACCCAGGGCTGTTAAGAGCGGGAGCTGAGAGCTGCATCCTTCCTATTACCCCAGTGGCTTTTCCCAACGCAAGTATGAGACCAGATGAGAAAAAAAAAAAAAAAAAAAAGGTAAAGAAAAAGAAAGAATAATAATAATGGGACCATCTGGGAAGATAGCATAAAAGTTATGCAAAAAGGCATCAAAGTTCCCCATTTCAATCCCCAGCATCACCATAAGCCAGAAGTGAGCAGATTAAATTGAAGCAAAAAAAAAAAAAAAAAACACCTTGGAATCTAGGGAGGAGATGAACCAAGGATCAGCTTCCAAGAGGAAGTTTCATATCTGAACATTTCTTTAAAATGTTCACCTTAATGTTCATTGTGTTGACTTAATAACAGAGCACACAGATAAGTCTGGGGTTGAGCTCTTTGGCACTTTTCCTGAGTCTCCTGGTTGGAGAGAGGGGAATGGATGAAGAAAGAGGAAGGCGGGGGTCAGGCGGTATCACAGTGGGTTAAGCGCACATGGCACAAAGCTCAAGGGCCGGCTTAAGGATCCCAGTTGGAGCCCCCGGCTCCCCACCTAAAGAGGAGTCGCTTCACAGGCGGTGAAGCAGGTCTGCAGGTGTCTATCTTTCTCTCCCTCTCTGTCTTCCCCTCTCTTCATTTCTCTCTGTGCTTTCCAACAACAATAACATCAATGACAACAACAATAACTACAACAACAATAAAACAACAAGGGCAACAAAAGGAGGGAAAATAAAATTTAAAAAAAAAAGAAAGAGGAAGGCATCCTTTATGTCTCTTTTGGTGGGCAAATCACCTCTGACGTGTCACATGGAGTTCAGTTCCCAGGAATTGTATACATCAGACTTTATGTTACATTACAGTACACATCAGCCGATAGAGAAGGGTGGTGTGTTGTTTGTTGTCTGCAGGAGTGGTTAATGCCAGATCAAGGGTCAGACTGCATATGGCAGGCACAAATTTCCACTCCTGCTGATGAGAGAGAGATAAGCTGGCTCTTTGCTGTATGCAGTGGCACCTCTGAGAGACCACCTAAAGGGAATTTCTTTTTTTTTTTCTTTTTCAGTCTGTGTTTTAAGAAGTTCTAGACATATGATCAATTTTTCACCTCTCATATTAATTAAATAGTGGTATATATGTTTACACTTCAATAGGAGTGTACATAAACACCACTCCCACCACCCTAAAGGGAATTTCTGTGGTCTCTCTCTTCCTTGCATCTTGGGAGGTGAGAGAGAGAATGAAGATGGGGCAGTGGAGTTGAAGGACTCTGCTGATAGCTGGGGGCTGGTGTGGGGGGCTCTCTGTGTTGGAGGGAGAGGTTTGCCTTTGCTTGATTCCTCCCTCCCCTACTTCACAGTCTGGGGAAGGCTGGAGAGAAGAAAGCATGTGAGTTCTCTTTCCTCTAGCTCTTCTCAGTGTTGGAGGTCTGCAGAGTCCAGGGTGCAGAGAAATAAGTCAGTCACTAGGTCTGGCCCCAAAGCCATTAAATGGGCTTGTCTGAAATGCCTCAAACTCTTTTTCAACTAGATCTAAGACATGGTTTTGGCTTGACCCTAAAGCATGAAGAAGCCACACTCTTCCTCCAACCCCCAGGTTGCTCCCACCTGCTTATCAAGCAGAGCAACACCCCCCCCCCCCTTCCCGTATCCTGTTTCCCGGGTAACAGCAGCAGCCTGTGTCCACTGGAACAGCTGGAGCAGTAGGATTTCAAGCTTTTAGGAAGGTTTACAGCCTAGAGGTGGGGCAGGGCAGGACCTGGAAGTCAGAGAACAGGAACAGTCATCAAGGGTTGGGGGTGGGGGACAGGCAGGGGCATGAAGGGTTTGGCTCTTAATCTGGACCTGAAAGAAACTAGGCTCCAGGCAAAAGGCTGGGAGCTTGCTTGGCCTGGTTTTAAAGGAGACTGAGGGTGAAGGAGCTATGATCAGCAGGCTTGGGGCTGCTTTCCCTTTAAGAAGAGGCGGGGGTACTGCTGCCTGCTCTATATTCCAACAACAATCCGAAGGTGACTTGGCCTAGAAATTTCACTTATAGACTCTCCCAAGGAAGTATATTTTAATTTTTTTAAAGTTTTCCCCCCCCCCTTTTTATTTGATGGAACACAGTAATTGAGAAGGGAAGGAGAAACAGAGAAACACCTGCAGTACTGCTTCACCGCTCATGATGTTACCCTTGTCGGTAGGGAGTGAGAGCTTGAACCCAGGTCCTTGTGTATAATAATGTATGCACTCCACTAGGTCCACCACTACTGGAGCCTTTTGTTGTTGTTGTTGTTGTTGTTTGATAGAGACAGAGAGTGAAGGAGGCCACAGAACCCAACCTTCTTCCAGTGTGGTAGGGACCCCGCTCGAACCTGGTTGTGCACAGCGCAAAGCTGCACACTACCCAAGTGAGCTATTTCTTTTATCCTAAAAAAATGTTTACATTATTGGGTGGCTTAGAAGTAGAGTGCATGCCTTGCATTATAGGAGCCCCAGGTTCTGTTCATGGGTCTACATAAAATATTGGAGCAGTACATTGGTCTCCCCACCTCAAAAATATAAACATGTGGGGACCGGGCAGTAGCGCAGTGAGTTAAGCGCACATGGCGCAAAGCTGAAGGAACAGCGTAAATACCCTGGTTTGAGCCCCCACCTTACCACCTACAAGGGGGTAGCTTCACAAGTGGTGAAGCAGGTTTGCAGGTGTCTACCTTTCTCTCCCCCTCTCTGTCTTCCCTTCCTCTCTCAATTTCTCTATCCAACAATGACGACAGCAATGGTAACAGAAAGGGGGGAAAAAAGGCCTCCAGGAACAGTGGATTCATAGTATAGGCACTGAGTCCCAGCAATAACCCTGGAGGAAAAAAAATGTGTGAGGGGCCAGGAGATACCTCACCCCATAGAGCACACACCTTACCAAGCATGAGGCCCCAGGTTCAAGCGCCACCATGACAAGGATATACCATAGATAGCAATGGGGAAGTTCCATGGATGGTGGTTGGTGCTGTGGTATCTCTCTTCTCTGTTTTCCTCCCCCCACCGTAAATAAAGACCCAAAAGAATTGGTCTGGGGAGTCCTCTCATATGTCAGACATACACAAGAAAGACTTTGAAGCCATTTTTCTATGCCACATAAAAAATAGAAAACAGGGAGTCAGGCTGTAGCGCAGCGGGTTAAGCGCAGGTGGCGCAAAGCACAAGGACCGGCATAAGGATCCCGGTTCGAGCCCCGGCTCCCCACCTGCAGGAAAGTCGCTTCACAGGTGGTGAAGCAGGTCTGCAGGTGTCTGTCTTTCTCTCCTCCTCTCTGTCTTCCCCTCCTCTCTCCATTTCTCTCTGTCCTATCCAACAACGACAACAACAATAATAACTACAACAATAAAACAAGGGCAACAAAAGGGAATAAATAAATAAAATAAATATTTAAAAAAATTTATTAAAAAAAAGACATCCAAAAAAAAATAGAAAACATGGGAATCAGGTGGTAGTGCAGCAGGTTAAGCGCACATAGTGCAAAGCGCAAGGACCAGCATAAGGATCCCGGTTCGAGCCCTGGCTCCCCACCTGCAGGGGAGTCGCTTCACAGGCAGTGAAGCAGGTCTGCAGGTGTCTGTCTTTCTTCTCCTCCTCTCTGTCTCCCCTCTTCTCTCCATTTCGCTCTGTTCTATCTAACAGTGATGACATCAATAACAACAACAATAATAACTACAACAATAAAAAAACAAGGGCAACAAAAGGAAATAAATACATATTTTTTAAAATTTAAAAAAAAAGAAAACAAAATGCTTATAATGTCACAAGTCAGACACAAACATTAGGGTAGAAAAGTAGAAGAGAAAAGTAGAGTAGAAAAGTAAAAATAAGAGAAAAAAGTGTGGTCTAGATGCTAGCAGGCAGCAATCAAGAAGGTAGGGTCTCTCTCAGTTTCTGGTAATTGCAGGCAGACCTAATGTCCTGTAGAAGCATTGACCCAACATCTCTCTTTTTTATTTTTTATTGTTTTTTTATATTTATTTATTTTCCCTTTTGTTGCCCCTTTTTATTGTTGTTGTAGTTATTGTTGGTGTTATTGATGTCACTGTTCTTAGGACAGAGAGAAATGGGGAAGACAAAGAGGGTGAGAGAAAGATAGACACCTGCAAACCTGCTTCACCACCTGTGAAGCGACTCCCCTGCAGGTGGGAAGCCGGGGTGGGGGGTGTGGGAGGGGGCGGCTCGAACTGGGATCCTTACTCTGGTTCTTAACCTGCTGCGCTACCGCCGACTCCCAATATCTCTCTTTCTGACATACAACCATCTTCTCCCTGTGTATCAGAATACTGACTTTCCTCTTTGTGCAAGAATACCAGTTGTGTTGGATTAGGGCCACCCTACTCTAATATAACTTCACCTTAACTGGTAACATCTATCTGTAAAGACCCTGTTTCCAAATAAGGTTCTCAGGTAACAGCTGAACTGGCTACTGGGACATTTATCATTCAGTCATTGGATTGAATTGACCTCACTGTGGTCTGGGTAATTTTTTTTTTTAACATGAGAACTTAGTTTTTCCTTTTTATGCTTAAAAGTCTTAAAGAATTCCCCACTGGCCACAGTATTTAAATCAAATTCTAGTGCCCTGGTAGGACTCTGGATTTACAAGCACGAGGCCCTGAGTTCAATCCCTTACCAGGGTGCCTCTCTCTCATGAAATAAGTATTTTTTTTTTTAATTAAGGTCCGGGATGGGGCTAGGCAATGATGCGCCCAGCCGAGCACACGTGTTACCACGTGTGAGGACCCGTCCACATGTAGTGGGAAGCTTTGCTAGCAGTAAAGCAGGTCTGCAGGTTTCTCTCTCTCTTCCTCCCTCTTTATCTCCTCTTTCCTCTCAGTTTCTCTCTGTCCTATCAAAAAATAACATAAATATTAAAAAATTAAGGTCAAATTCTACATCATAGAAACTGAGAAGTCAGATGTGTCCCCTTCCTTCCCTACAAGCCCCTGAGACAGAGCCATGCCAGCGGGTGTCTGGGGCCCTCAGTCCTCACTCCCTAATGGGATCCTCACTCTGTGTCAACTAGCTCTGCTCTGCTCTGCCTTTTGTCTTGTCTTTTTTCTCTTTTCTTTTCTCTTCTCTTCTTTGCTTTTCTCTTCTTTCCTTTTCTTTTTCAAATAGAGACAAAGTCAGAGAGGCAGAGATAGAGGGTGAGAGAGACTACAGAACGAGGGGTTTCCTCCAGTGCACTGTGGGCTGGGCTTGAACCTGGGTTGCACACATGGCAAAGCAGCACACTATCCAATGGAGCTATTTTGTGGAGTTCCAAGAAGTAGTTTATGCCCTTCCAGGTTCTCTGCCTTCCAGTCCTGGCTAACTAACTCTACACAACCTTCAAGACCACACCAGTACTGGCTTCACACTCTTCTGAGCTCCCTTGTCCCTCTCAGCTCCTCCATGAGGTTAGAAGGTGCCCTGCCTTAGGTAGATCTCTTTGTCTAATGGTTATTGTAAAACTTAGTATTTTAGAACAACAAATATTCATTGTCCATCTTTCTTTGAGCTAGGTATCCAGGAACAATGTAGCTTTGAGCTTCTGGCTTGGTTGCTGTCATGAGCGTGCAGCCAAAGTGTTGCCCAAGTTGGTAGTTGTCAGAAGACTTGACTGGCTGGAGGATCCATTTCTTTCTTTAAAAAAATATTTTTTAAAATATTTATTTATTTCCCTTTTTGTTGCCCATGTTGTTTTTTATTGTTGTAGTTATTGTTGTTGTTATTGATGTCATTGTTGTTAAATAGGACAGAGAGAAATGGAGAGAGGAGGGGAAGACAGAGGGGGAGAGAAAGATAGACACCTGCAGACCTGCTTCACCGCCTGTGAAGCGACTCCCCTGCAGGTGGGGAGCTGGGGGCTCGAACCAGGATCCTTACTCCAGTCCTTGCATTTTGTGCCACGTGTGCCTAACCCGCTGCGCTACTGCCCAACTCCCTTGGAGGATCCATTTCTAAGGTCCCACAATGGGCTGGCGGCTGGGGCCCTCAGTCCTCACTCCCTAATGGGCTCCTCACTCTGTGGCAACTAGCTTTGCTTCACTCTGCCTTTGTCTTGTCTTGTCTCTCTTTCAAATAGAGACAAAGACAGAGAGGTAGAGATAGTGAAAGAGACCACGACACTGGAGTTTCCTCCAGTGCCCTGTGGGCTGGGCTTGAACTTGGATTGCACACGTGGCAAAGCAGCACACCACCCAACGGAGCTATTTTGTCAGCCTGGCAGCTAATTTTTCAGAGTGGTTGATAAATGAAGGAAGGAGGGGGAGCAGGAGAGAAATTGATAGAGAGGGAAGGGCCACCAGGACTGAAGTTGCAGTCTGTGGTGTTTTTTATTTTGTGGCCAGGTTGATAGCTGTGCAACTCCACCATTCCTGGTGGTCATTCCTCCCCAGCCCTTTATTCCTATAGAGACAGAGAGAAACAGAGGGAAAGAAAGAGAGGCACCTGCGGTACTGCTTCACCAATAGTGAAGTCTCCCCACTGTAAGTGAGTTCTAGGGACCTGAACCCAGGTCCTCAGGCATGGTAACTTATGTGCTTTATGTGGTGTGCCACTGCTGGACCCCTGAAGCTATAGTCTTGTATAACCCAGTGTCAGAACTGACATTCCGTCACTCTGCCATCCTCCCCTGGCCACACAGACCGTTTTCTGCTTTACAACACAGGAAGAGACTACAGAGGGTGGGGACCTTGGGAGACCCACCAACTCTGTCCAGAAATGTTTTATTCTAGGAGGCGTCAGTGTGTATTCCTCATCCTTTTGGGTCAGAATTTTGTTCATCTTTGTCTCCTTCTTCACTGCTGCCAGCATCGTGCTTGCTACAGTAGTATTTAGTCGTTGATTGTTGAATAAAGAGACAAATGGATGAATGAATTTCCTATGGGACAGGGTTAGATAGCATAATAGTTATGCAAAAAGACTGTCATGTTGAGGCTCCAAGGTCCCAGGTTCACTTCCCCACACCACCATAAACTAGAACTGATCAGTGCTCTGGCAAAAAAAAGAAAAAAAAATTCCTATCAGGATTGTGTTCATTTGTATGTAAATTAATTTTCTTATTAGAAAAATAACACAAGGCGGGGCAGGCAGTGGCACACTGGGTTAAGCACACATAGTGCCAAGTGCAAGGACAGGTTCAAGCCCTGGCTTCCCACCTGCCGGGGGTCACTTCGCAAGCGGTGAAGCAGGTCTGCAGGTCTTTCTCTCCCCCTCTCTGTCTTCCCCTCCTCTCTTGATTTCTCTCTGTCCTATCCAACAACAACAACAACAATAATGACAAAAATAAAATGGCTGCCAGGAACCGTGGGTTTGTAATACAGGCACGGAGCCCTGGTGATAACCTTGGAGGCAATAATAGTAATAATAATAATATAAGAAATTACAAAAAACAACAACAGTATTCAGCACTCAGAGTTGTAAAATGAAAACTAAATTTGCAGCCCAGGTATTGGTAACTGATTTTTTTTTTTTTTTTTTTTGGCCTCCAGGGTTATTGCTGGGCCTTGGTGCCTGCACTGCAAATCCACTGCACCTAGAGGCCATTTTTTCCCATTTTGTTGCCCTTGTTGTTATTGTTGCCATTGATGATGTTGTTGTTGGATAGGACAGAGAGAGATCGAGAGAGGAGGGGAAGACAGAGAGGGGGAGAGAAAGATAGACACCTGCAGACCTGTTTCATTGCTTGTGAAGTGACCCCCCTACAGGTGGTAAGCTGGGGGCTTGAACCAGGATTCTTACACTGGTCCTTACACTTTGGGCCACGTGCACCTAACCTGCTGTGCTACTGCACGGCCTTGAGAATTGAATATTTAAAAAAAAGAATTATTATCTTTATTTATTGGATCAAGACAGAAATCAGAAGGGAAAGGGTAATATATATATGGGGGGAGGAAAGGGAGAGAGAGAGAGACCTGCAGCACTGTCTCACCAGTTGAAAAGCTCTCCCCCTGCAGGTGGGGATTGGGGGCTTGAACCCAGGTCCTTGCTCATTGTAACATGTGTGCTCAGCCAGGTGTGCCACCACCTGCCCCCAGAACTGAATTTAAAAAATATATATATATTTATTTATTATTTAGTAGTTACAGAAAAAAAATGAGAGGGTGGGGGAGATAGACAGGAAGAGTCAGAAAGACACCTGCAGCTCTACTTCACTTGTGGAATTTTCCTCCTGCAGGTGGGGACCAGGGGCTTGAACCTGGGTCCTTGTGCACTGTAATTGTGTGCTTAACCAGGCATGTCACCACCTGGTCCCTTAGAGCACTGAATTTGTGTGCATGAGGTGCTGAGTTCAGTCCCTGGGGTCATATGTGCCAGAATGATGCTCTGGTTCTTTCTCTCTCTCATAAATAAAAATTTAAAAAATAGAAAGGAATTTTTTTATTCTTATTGCCCTGTTTTCAGTTCAGTCCTGGAGGTGATGATTATTAACATTTCTGGGATATTCTCTCAGAATTTCTCTAAAATAGCTACTAGAATGTGAATGTTTGCTTGTTTTTAGATAGTGTCTGAAGTAATCTAAGTATTTATTTTATTTTAATTAGAGAGAGAGCACTATTCAGTTCTGGCTTCTGGTGGGGCTGGGTATTTATTGATCCTGGGACTTCAGAGACTTGGGCTTGAGAATTTTTTGCATAACCATTATGCTGTTTCCCCAGTCCATAACACATTTCACTCGAGCTTGTTTGAGGAGAAGAGTATTCCTGGAGGATGGCACCTATTAAGTAACTGGGAAATATTTTGGTCGGGTGTGGGGGAGTTGTGTCAGAGAACTTGATTGGGATCCTACATAGACAGAGATGATACAGCCAGACACAAATTCCCAGAAGTTCCAGCAGAGGTTCTTTGGGGAGGTGTCACTGCTGACAGTTTGTATCTGCCTCTAACTCGAGGGGTTGGGTGTCAGAAGAACCTGTTCTGCTGCTGTTGTCTTTGCCAAAATTGCCCATTTTTGGGTGCTTCCCTGTGCGCAGAACTGGCAAAACCTTAGTAATATGTGCACTCAGCCAGGTGTGCCACCATCCAGCCCCTTGGCAAAACCTGTCTTCTACCTGCTCTCTTGGTGCTGGGAAGTGTAGGGTTTTCTCTGGGTTTGCTAGGTGTACTTCTCTTCCCAACGCCCCCAACCCTTCTTTTTCTTTTCCTGGTATTTCTAGTTTGCTGGTGCTGGGTGTAACAGTGTATCATAGCATAGACAAGGTGGCTTTCACATAGGGGCTTGTTTTCTCACAGCTCTAGCAGCTGAAGTCCAAAATCAGGGTGTCAGCCAGTTTGGGTTTGGTTTCTTCTAAGGCATCAGCTTAACTTTGCTCACATTCTTGCTTCAGTCCTCACGTGGTCTTTGCTCTGTGCACACACGCCATTGGCGCTTCTGGAGACCCACATTTCCTCTCTTAATCATCTCTTTAAAGACTCTATCTCGGGGCCAAGTGGTGGTGCACCCGGTTAAGCACACACATTTTAGTACTCAAGGACCTGGGTTCAAGCCCCTGGTTCCCACCTGCGGGGGAGGGGGGGGGAAGGCTAGCTTCATGAGTGGTGATACAGTTCTCTCTCTGTCTCTCTCCCTCTGTCTCACCCCCTCTCTGTCTCACCCTCCCCTCTCAATTTCTGTCTCTATCCAATAATGAAAATTTTGTGCTGGTGAAACAGCATAATGGTTATGCAAAAACCTCATGCCTAAGGCTCAGAAGTCCCGGGTTCAATCCCCAACACCACCATAAGTCAGAACTGAGCAGTGCTCTGGTCTTTCTCTTTTAAAAAAAGTCAATAAAATATATTTAAAAATAAATAAATACAAAATTTTTTTAAAGATTTCCTATTAAAAAAAGAGACTGTCTCCAGCAGCTGAGGAGATAGCCTAACTACTAGAGCATTGAATTTGCATGCCTGATACATGTATACTAAACTCACTCCTTTCTGGTTCCTCAGTAGACATTTCCCCACCCCGTAGGCTATTCTCCAAACAAGCTTTCATCCATCACCTGGCTAGCCCACCCATTGGCTCTTATAGCCCATTCAAAAGGCCCTCAACTACTCACCTTTTAGCCCTGCAACACCCAGTTAGGTAAGCCTGCTGGATATTTAGCACTGGTGGATTCAATGTAACAAACTAATCACATCCTTTGACTAGTAATATTCTTTCTAGGAATATATTCTAAGGGGAAAACTCAGAGTTGTGGATCATTTATGTGCAAGGTTAGTCACTGCAGAATTGTTTATGATAGTGAAAAATGAAATCACCTCAGTTACACACCAACAGGAGAATGACAACTAAATGATGCAACCACCTAGTGGGCATTAGGAAAATACACTTTTATTGTTGTCATGGGACTGCACTGCTCTAGGTCAACTTTTTCAGATAGAAAGTCAATCCCCCTGCTCTGAAAAAAAAAAAAAGAAAAAGAAAGAAAAACCCTGGAGGTGGCACAGCGGGTAAAACTCGACTTAGAAACATAAGGTCGGGAGCTGGGCGGTAGTGCAAAAGGTTAAGTGCACTTGGCGTGAAGCACAAGGACCTGAGTAAAGATCCCGGTTCGAGCCCCCGGCTCCCCACCTGCAGGGAGGTCCCTGCACAGGCAGTGAAGCCGGTCTGCAGGTGTCTATCTTTCTTGCCTCCTATCTGTCTTCCCATCTCTCTCCATTTCTCTCTGTGCTATCCAACAACAATGGCATCATCATCAACAACAACAACAATAACTACTACAATTAAAAAAAAAACACCAAGGGTAAAAAAAGGGAAAATAAATAATAAAAAAAAAATTTTTTTTAAAAAAAAGAAAGTGCAAGGCCCTAAATTCAATCCCTGGCATCATATGCCAGAATGATGTCCTGGTTCTTTCCCTCTCTCCCTGTTTCTCTCATAAATAGATAGAATTTAATTTTTTTTCTCAAACAGCTCACATATTTATTATTCCTAACCAAGTGTGCAAGGCAGCAGTGCTTTGCTCAGAATACTAGTGGTCTATCCCAGCATAAACATGTGCGCATCTTAGAGGAATCCTTGTAGACCCAGCTGTGTTCTCCAGTGTCTCCTCTTGGAGTTGTACCTGATCTTATTACCAGATTTCATCTAAATCCACTGGGGAGTGAGACGGTTCTGCTTTTGCTTCTTAGCCAGGAAGTGCTTGATCCTAAAAGTCTTGTGGGAAGACATGGGAAGTCAGTCCACCACCACAATGACAGAGAAAAGAAGAGAAATAAATAGAATTCTTAAAAGAAAGAAAGGCAGAAGCAGAGAGTGGGGAAAGACACCACAGCACTGAACTTTCCTCCAGTGCCGCTGTTGGATACATGGTAAAGCAGGCATGCTCCCAAGTGCCCTGTGCAGTGTTCTCTCTTTCTTAAAAATATTTATTTATTTATTTATTTATTTATTTGAAAGAGAGGAACAGAGAACCAGAAGATCGCTTTGGTATATGCATTGCCATGGATTGAACTTAACACCTCATGCTTGAGGGTCCAGCACTTTATCCACTGCACCACCTTGCAGGGTGCTCTTCCTGTCTCTGTCTCTCTACTTGAATGAAAACAGCCCCCCAGAACAATCACATCACACATGTCTAAGGCTCTAGCTCTGCAAAAAATAAAGACACCAAGCAAGTTAAAACTAAAAAGAGAAAAGATTGGAAGGAAATACAGCATGTTCAAAGTAGCTGACTTTTAGTAGTAGGATTTTTTTGCTTTTGCAAACTTTGCAGTTTCTTTTTCCTTTTTTGTATTTTTAAAAATATTCCCTTTTGTTGCCCTTGTTTTATTGTTGTAGTTATTATTGATGTCATTGTTGTTGGATAGGACAGAGAGAAATGGAGAGAGGAAGGGAAGGCAGAGAGGGGGATAGAAAGATAGACACAGAAAGCAGAAGTACACTAGAGTTTGCATCACCAGGTTCCAGGTGTCATCAGGATGCCAGCCAGACTTCCCTGGATTGAAGACCCCACCAATATGTCCTGGAGCTCAGCTTCCCCAGAGACCCACCCTAGTAGGGAAAGAGAGAGGCAGACTGGGAGTATGGACCGACCAGTCAACGCCCATGTTCAGCGGGGAAGCAATTACAGAAGCCAGACCTTCTACCTTCTGCAACCCACAATGACCCTGGGTCCATGCTCCCAGAGGGATAGAGAATGGGAAAGCTATCGGGGGAGGGGGTGGGATATGGAGATTGGGCGGTGGGAATTGTGTGGAGTTGTACCCCTCCTACCCTATGGTTTTGTTAATTAATCCTTTCTTAAATAAAAAAAAAATTAAAAAAAAAAAAAGAAAGATAGACACCTGTAGACTTGCTTCACCGCTCGTGAAGCAACGCCCCTGCAGGTGGGGAGCAGGCGGCTCAAACGGGGATCCTTACACTGGTCCTTGTGCTTTGCGCCACCTGAGCTTAAACCCGATGTGCCACCGCCGACTCCCAACTTTGCAGCTACTTTTCAAAGTTTATAATTAGAAGGAAAGATCAAATGCAAATTAGGTTAATGCCAAAAACCTTCATTATATATTCAAGAGAGAGGGCAAAGAAGACAATGCTTTCTTTAAAAAGATATATATGTCTTTATGTATGTACATATTTATACACATATGTATACATATATATTTATACACACATACATACACACATATAGTAGCACACCATATGTATTTTTTCTTTTTTTCCTTTTTTTATTTTCCCTTTTGTTGCCCTTGTTTTATTGTTGTAGTTATTATTGTTATTGATGTTGTTGGATAGGACAGAGAGAAATGGAGAGAGGAGGGGAAGACAGAAGGGGAGAAAAAGACACCTGCAGACCTGCTTCACTGCCTATGAAGTAAGTGACTTCCCTGCAGGTGGGGAGCCGGGGCTTGAACTGGGATCCTCACGATGGTCCTTGGGCTTTTCACCACGTGCGCTTAACCCGCTGCACTACCACCTGACCCCCCCCCTTTTTTTTTAATTGCCACAAGGATGATCACTAGGGCTTGGTGCCGGTACTACAAGTCCACTGCTCCTGGTGGCCATTTTTTTTTCCTTTTTCTTTCTAATTTTTATTAGATAGGACAGAAATAAATTGAGAGGGTAGAGGAGATAAAGAGAGGGAGAGAAAGACACCTGTAGACCTGCTTCACCACTTGTGAAACTGATCCCCTGCAGGTGGTGTGTGGGTGCTCAAACCCGAGTCCTTGCTCTTGGTAATATGTGCGCGTAACAAGTGCACCACCATCCATTCCCTCCCCCCCCCCTTTTTTTTTTGTCTTAATGTATATGTGTGACAGAGAAAGAAATTAGGGTGGGCAATAAAGAAATTAAAATAAATAAATAAAAAAAATTCCATGGGTTAAAAAAAAAAAAGAAAAGAAATTAGGGTGGGGGAGATAGCATAATAGTTATGCAAAGAGACTCTGGAGCCTAAGGCTCGAAGTCCCAGGTTCAGTCCCTACACAACCATAAGCCAGTTCTGAGTAGTGCTCTGGTTGAGGGGCGAAGGAGGGAGAGGGAGAGAGAAACTGGAGCACTGCTTTCACATTTACAGTGTTGGGGTTTAAACAGGAACTCACACATGCAAGTCCAGTGCTCTACCTAATGAGCCAGTCACTGTATGAAAATAAAACATACCATGATTCTGAACTTGCATTGTTTGACTATTAAGAATGGTCCTGGGGGTAGTCTGGGGGGGGGGGTAGTGCAGTGGCTTAAGCGCACGTGGTGCAAAGCGCAAGACCGGAGTAAGGATCCCGGTTCAAGCCCCCTCTCCCCACCTGCAGGGGAGTCACTTCACAGGCGGTGAAGCAGGTCTACAGGTGTCTATCTTTCTCTCCCCCTCTCTGTCTTCCCCTCCTCTCTCCATTTCTTTTTGTCCTAACTAACGATGACATCAATTACAACAATAATAATAACTACAATAATAATAAAAAAAACAAGGACAACAAGAGGGAAAATAAATAAATTTAAAAAAAGAATGGTCCTGGGGTCAAAGGGTGAATCTTGGACACAGTCTGTGGAAGATGAAATAATGTATTAGCATCAGTTTCTGTGGTTATATAAGCTATATCCTTTTTTTTTTTTTTTATCCTATTAGGAGATAGATGATAAAACATCCAGAAGTAATGGAACATCATCTTAAAAACTTACTCTTAGATGGTTCTGGAGGAAAAAAAAAGCTAAAAAGCTATTTAGACTATTCTTCAACTTTTTCTTCTGAGTTGAAATTATTTTCTAGTAATAAAAACAAAAATGGCCTGGGGAGTCAGCCTAATGGTTCTTCAAAAGACTTTCTTCTTTTCTTTTAATTTTTTAAAATCTTTATTGATTTTGAATAGAG
This sequence comes from Erinaceus europaeus, assembly GCF_950295315.1. NCBI lineage: Eukaryota > Metazoa > Chordata > Mammalia > Eulipotyphla > Erinaceidae > Erinaceus > Erinaceus europaeus. The sequence goes on from NC_080177.1 coordinate 25,663,974, forward strand.
ACAGAGAGAAATTGTGAGGTAAGGGGGAATAGTAGCGGAAGAGAGACAGAGAGAAATCTACAGCCCTGCTTCACTCGTGAAGCTTTCCCCTACAGGTGGGGACCAAGGACTTGATCATGGATCCTTGCTCACTGTAATGTGTGCACTTAACCAGGTTTGCCACCACCTGGCTCCCTGCAAAAGACTTGTATGCATGAAGTACTGAGGTCCCAGTTTCAGTCCCCAGCACTACCATAAGCCAGAGTTGAGCAGTGTTCTGGTCTCTCACTGTGTCTCTCTTTCATTAAAATAAATAAGTATCAATTAATTAAGCTGGGGAAAGAGAAAAATATGGCTGTTATGCCTTGTTGGAGAGTCAGTCCTGCCACAATCTGAGTACCTGTGCCATGAAGCACCTCCCTCTGCACACAGCAAGGGCCTACTGGGCACCTTGGTCACCTCATTACATGGCTTTTCTGTCCGTTTTAGGGTCATATCGTCCACAACTGGAAGGTGCGATGGTTCATCCTTCAGCAGAACACGCTGCTATACTACAAGCTCGAAGGGGGTCAGAAAGTGACGCCTCCCAAGGGCCGGATCCTTTTGGATGGCTGCACCATCACCTGCCCCTGCCTAGAGTATGAAAACCGACCGGTAAGTGCTAGAGTCCCTGCTGCCTGGTTATGGTTTGTCCTGGACCCTCACACCTCTGGCCTGATTGGTGAAGGTGACTTGGGTGGCAGGAAGAGCAGAGTTATCACTGAACTTGTATCCTGGCTCCACAAGTATGTGATTACTGGCTAGTTGTTGAACCTCTCTGAACCTCAGCTCCTCATCTGTAAAATGGGGCAACATGACAGTTATCTCCTGTGGTTGTGATAAGAATCATCTGCCAGCACACTTTGTAGGCTAGGAGGCACTACAGAAATGCCATCTTGGGGCTCTGTATTATGGCATGCATTTCCTGTGGGGTGCATGTTCCAAAAGTTAGGGTTGTTCCATCCTTGTCATCCCAAAAGTATCTGAATCAATTATTTATTTATGTTATTTACCAGAACTCTGCTCACACCTCTGGTTTATAAGTGGTGTTGAGGATTGAACCTGTGATCTTTGGAGCCTCAGGCATGAAAGTCCTTTTACATAACCATTATCCTACTCCCAAGCCCTCAATCGGTTATTTATTGTGGGCCCATTATGTGGCAAGAGACTTGCTAGGTGTAGACAAGATTCATGGGAGAAAATGGTAAGCTTGCTTCCCCTTCATCTAGGGATTTTATTATGAAAGCAAGTTCTTACTTGAAAAGCATTCAGCATTCCAGATGATGACTCATACATTTTGTCTAGAAATTGCCCTATTTCTACAGAGGAGGAAGACAGCCTTAAAAGGTTGTCTGGGTTAGGTATGGCTTTAAAATATCCAAATAGAGATTTAGGCAAAGATCTGAAAACAGGGTACAGGCAGGTGAGAAGTCTGAAGTAAGGTGAGAGATGGGGACAGAAGGGTGCTGAGTGTGGCTGAAGGGGGAATGTTCACTGCGGGAGCAGCTGGAGATTGACTGGGGTCAGATGAAGGCAGTAGGGAGTCATTGAATGTTTTGAATGAGAAGAGACTGAGGAAACTTTTACAAAGACTGAAATGAAGGACTAAGCTCTTCCTAGTGAGATTACCAGATCCACAAAAGAAAATTCCTTCCTTCCTTCCGTCCTTCTTTCCTTCTTTAATTTTTTTTATTGTCGGGCTAGCTTCGCGGGTGGGAGAGAGAGACGACCAGGGACTCATGGCTGAGTGGTACTCAGTTCAGTCTTTATTCATGTGGAACGCAGCGCAATCTAAGCTATCTCTAAACACAGTCTTGTCCTTATATATCCTGAGGTGGAAGAGTCAGGTCCGAAGAGGATGAGCGTAGGATAGGGGGTGGGGAGAAGGAAAAAGCGCGAACCAGTGAGGACTATGACCCACATAGCCAATGACTGCCACCTCTCCAGATTCAAAGGAGGTCTCGAAACTTTACATCAGGCTCAACCTGACGCTGTGGACTGGCTACGGAAGAAGGGCAAACGCTAGAAGAAAAGAAAGTGAGGATTAAACCAATGCCCTGCAGGCAGGGTGGTGCTTAGTTAACAGTGGTTATGTAAGTAGAATACAGTGTTAAGCAGGGGGGATTAACCAATGAAACAGAAGGGGTCTTAGAAGCAGAATTTAGAAGCATACCAACATTTTATTAGCTTTATTTTGGGGGCAAAGACTGTCAGAAATGAAAAGAGTAGTGGGGAGATAGAGAGGGAGAGTCACCTGCAGCCCTGCTTCACCACTTGCAAAGCTTTCCCCCTGCAGGTGGGGACTGGGGGTTCGAACCTAGGTCCTTGAGCATTGTAACATGTGTGTTCAACTTGGTGTGTCACCACCTGGCTCCCCTCTTTTGTTCTTCTATGCATTTGTTTATTTTTTTTTACATTTATTTATTTATTTATTTATTTTTAAACTATTTTATTTGATAGAACAGAAAGAAATTGAGAGAGAGAGGCAGATAGAGAGGGAGAGAGACAGAGACATATGCAGAGCTACTCACCACTTGTGAAGCTTTCCTGCAGTGAGGACTGGGGTCTTGAATCTAGGTCCTGGGCATGGTAATACATAAATTTAACTAAGTTTGCCACACCCAGCCTAAGTCTTACTCTTCTCTGCTTTCTTATCATATTATTCTCTGACTTTTCAAGACCAATTTAAGAACCTTTTAAGTGTAAGGAGCAGTTACTGATGGTCGTTTCTGGGTAGGCAGATTTGCTGGAGTTATTCTTTTTTAACTTTTATATCTTTATTGGCTAGAGATAGCCAGAAATAGAGAGGAAGGGAGAGACAGAGAGACACCTGCAGCATTGCTTCACCACTTGCGAAGTTTCCACCCTGCTGGTGGGGGTCAGGGGCTTGAACCTGGGTCCTTGTGCACTGTAACACTTGCACTCAACCTGGTGCGCAACCACCCAGCCCCTACTGGTGTTATTAACCTCTATCATTTACATCTTTTTTTTTTCTCCTATGAGGAAACAAAAGGAGCTCTGAAAATAATCCAGACTTGAAATAAGACAAAAATTAGGGATGAGCACGAGAGTACATTATAAAGGCAACTTGGGGGGGAATTGACTGACAGGCTCTCAAAGCATGGAAGAAGGAGTAATACCTTTCCATTCAAAAAGGCTTTGAAGGGAGTTGGGCAGTAGCACAGCGGGTTAAGCGCAGGTGGCAAGGATCCCTGTCCGAGCTCCCGGCTCCCCACCTGCAGGGGAGTCGCTTCACAGATGGTAAAGCAGGTCTGCAGGTGTCTGTCTTTCTCTCCCCCTCTCTGCCTTCCCCTCCTCTCTCCATTTCTCTCTGTCCTATCCAACAATGATGACATCAATAACAACAACAGTAGTAACTACAACAATAAAACAATAAGGGCAACAAAAGGGAATAAATAAAAATTAAGAAAAAAGAGGCTTTGAAGGTGAAATACTATTCTACCATTTCCACTTCAAACTTGCAGATGCCACTGGTTTAAAGAGAGTGAGACAAGGAGTCTTCCTGTTCGGGTGAGAAAGGGATGACTGGAGACTTGCTACCTCATCTTCCTTCTAGACTCCTAAGATCAAACATAATGCTAAATAGTAGATGCTTAGGTAATACTTCTTGAATAAATGTTCAATAAAAGAGAAAGATTTATGGAAATGATTTTTTAATATTTATTTTATTTATTTATTCCTTTTGTTGCCCTTGTTGTTTTATTGTTGTAGTTATTATTGTTGTTGTCGTTGTTGGATAGGACAGAGAGAAATGGAGAGAGGAGGGGAAGACAGAGAGGAGGAGAGAAAGATAGACACCTGCAGACCTGCTTCACCGCCTGTGAAGTGACTCCCCTGCAGGTGGAGAGCCGGGGTTCGAACCGGGATCCTTATGCCAGTCCTTGTGCTTTGCGCCACCTGCGCTTAACCCGTTGCGCTACAGCCCGACTCCCGGAAATTATTTTTAAGAAGGAAAATATTGGGGGTTGGGTAGTAGAGCATTGGGTTAAGCGCACATGGTGTGAAGTGCAAAGACCGGCGCAGGGATCCCATTTCAAGCCCCCGGCTCCCCACCTGCAGGGGGGTCGCTTCACAGGCGGTGAAGCAGGTCTGCAGGTGTCTGTCTTTTTCTCTCCCTCTCTGTCTTCCCCTCCTCTCTCCATTTCTCTTTGTCCTATTCAACAACAACAATAGCAGTAACAATAGGAAGGGCAACAAAAATGGGGGGAAAATGGCCTCCTGGAGCAGTGGATTTGTAGTGTAGGCACTGAGCCTCAGCGATAACCCTGAAGGCTAAAAAAAAAAAAAGAAGGAAAATGTCTTTTTTCTAAGTGAAGTTGACTCTAGATTTCCATAAATTAAGCCCTACAACTTGTACATTAACCTGTTGACTTAATGTCCCTTAATAATCTTTAAGAAATAGTGGTGTGGGAGCCAGATGATGGCACACCTGGTTAAGCACAAACATTACAGTGCAAAAGCACCTGGGTTTAAGCCCCTGGTACCCACCTGCAGGGGGAAAGCTTCACAAATGGAAGCAGGGCTACAGGTATCTCTCTGTCTCTTCCCCTCTCTATCATCCCCTCCCCTCTCAATTTCTATGTCTCTATCCAATACTAAATTAAGTAAATAAATAAATAAGATTTTTTAAAGGGGGAGGAGGGAGAAAACCGTAAGGCTAAAAAGGACTTTCTAGACTGTGCTTAAAAATTAAAAAAAGAGAAGAAGAAAGAAAGGAAGGGAGGAAGGAAGAAAGAAAAAGAGAAGGAAGGAAGGAAGGAAAGAAAGAAAGAAAGAAAGAAAGAAAGAAAGAAAGAAAGAAAGAAAGAAAAGAGAAACAATGGTATGGACTGGGAGGAAGCAGCAGTCAGCATGCTGGACTAGTATGCATGATGTGTGTGATGTGCCAAATTTAATCCCTAACAATGCTTATGCCAAAGTGATGTGGTAGTTCTCTCTCATAAACAAATAAATACTTTATGAAACAGGCCCAGGAACTACAATGAATAGCACATTTAAGTCATATATATATATATATACTCTTTTTTTTTTTTTTTTTCCACCAGAGCACTACTTAGCTCTGGTTTATGGTGGTGCAGGGGGATTGAACCTGGGACTTCAGAACATCAGGCATGAGAGTCTCTTTGCATAACCATTATGTTATCTACCCCCGCTGAACTCTTTTTTTTTTAAAGAAAAAAAGATTTACTTATGCTTTAATATTTTATATATTTAATGAGAGGCCAGAATACTGCTCAGCTCTGGCATATGGTGGTGCTGGGGATTGAATCTGGGTCCTCAGAACCTCAGGAATGAAAGTCTTTTACAGAACCATTATGCTATCTCCCCAGCCCAACACACAGGACTGTTGAGCACCACATCCCATAGACCAGACTGATGCTCTGGTTCTCCCTCTTTTCCTCCCAAATAAACAAAACAAAACAAAACAAAACACAAAAAAATAAATACATCTTTTGCAACCTTGGAAATAATGCAGTGAATAACACACTGAACCTTCAAGCATGAGGTCCCAAGTTTGATTGCCAAAATTGCATGTACAGAGTGATGCTCTGGTTCTTTCTTATAAAGAAATAAATGAATAACTAACTGAACAGATATTTGAAATAGTTAATAAATATCTGAATCAACCCAACAAAAACAGAGCTAAAGTTCTGGTAGAATGGACTGGAGATAGGAGAGCTTTTTCCAGCTATCGAAAATAGGAATAGGTTGCATTGACTAACCAGACTTGTAAGCTTGTGCCAGTTCTATGTAGACTGCTCAAATTGCCATCTGTGTTCAGATCCGTCTGACTTGAATCCATTTTCAGTTCAGCAGGTGGCTGTCAGAGGAAATGAGGTTTCTCTGTGTTCTTTTAGGCCTAGACACTATCAGGATCAGGGAGGTAAAATGCTTAGCAAGTGGTCTGTCTCTTAATGTCACATAGTATGCTCAGAAAGGCTGCCTTAGGAGGAGGGAGTCCCTTGTCACTGGAGATGTCGAGGCAGTCTGCTGAGGCATGGGTGCAGGGGTGAGTTTCCAACCATCCTCAACCGTACGTCTTCTAGCTTGACTGTGGTCCACCATTTTTTATGCTGGCCCAGCATTCTCTCGCCTGCTTGGCCTCTGGGCACTGCTCTGACTGGCTGTCTCTCCTGCAGCTCCTCATTAAGCTGAAGACTCGAACATCCACGGAGTACTTTCTGGAGGCCTGTTCTCGAGAGGAGAGGGATGCCTGGGCCTTCGAGATAACAGGAGCAATTCATGCTGGGCAGCCTGGGAAGGTGCAGCAGCTCCACATATTGAAAAACTCCTTCAAACTGCCCCCTCACATCAGCCTGCAGTGAGTGCCTGACCTGACCTGTCCTTACTACTCACCCTACCTGGCTTTGCTGCAGTTTCTTCCATGTGCAGCTTCCCCCCCCCCCCCCCCCCCCCCACAGCACTGCTCAGCTCTGGCTTATGGTGGTATTTGGAATTGAATTTGAGGCCTTGGAGCCTCAGGCATGAGAGTCTGTTTGCATAACCATTTTCTTTTTTAAAGTTTAAAAAAAAATTTATTTATTTATTCATGAGAAATGATGAGAGAAAGAGAAAGAACAAGACATCACTCTGGTACATGTGCTGCCGGGGATTGAACTTGGGACCTGACCTTATGCTTGAGAGTCCAAAGCCTTATCCACTGCACCACCTCCCGGACCACTGCATAACCATTTTCTTATCTCTCCTACCTGGGTCTCATTTCTTGCCTGGCTGGTTCCCTCACTGCTTCAGGGCAGTGGACTGGTAGTGTCTTGTGTCTTTCTCTCAGCCTGGGAGTGGCACTGTCTACCCTCCCTGCACCTGCTTAATCTCCTGCAGCCTCTGCTGCTTCTGCCCACCTCCGTGACTTGAGAGTACCCTTCAGTTTCCGCCAGGGTGTTCAGGGCTGTGCCACAGCTCCCCAGGAAGCTCCCCCTAACAAACCATTTGTCTGTATGCAGCCTGATGGCAAGAGTGATATGTTGTGGGAGCAGCTGCCTTCTCCCTTGTTCATCCATATAGGAAACAGTGTCAGAGGGCCTGACCACATGCTGTGCACTGCACTGGATGTGCAGTAGATACAGAATGCAATAGACAAGGTCTCCTCGCAGGGATTTTCCTACCCGAATGCAGAGGGAGCAGATCTTTATTGGTAGCAGGAGTCACCCCACACGGCAGGAGGAAAGCAGCCTGGTCAGTGGTGGAGGCCATATTCTATAAAGGAAGGGTCTCCCATCATGGACAGCGCTACAACAGTCCATCGGCAGAAACACCCAAGTTCCCCGGCAGTAGAACTGTTACGCCTGCAAAGGTGTGCTGTAAGTCTATTCCTGGGCTCACAATACAACTCCACACAGGCCCTGAAACTTCACTGTGCATCTAGGGTGCTGCTAATCCATGGCAAGTGCAGGGAGGGGCAGTGGTCTAGAAGTAAGAGTGAATTTAAATGATGGTGACTTTGAGAGGAGGGTTCTGGACTTAGTGTACCAAGGCATAGAGAATCCCATTGCACATTCTTTTTATTTATTTATTTATACCAGAGCACTGCTTAGCTCTGGCTTATAGTCATACTGGGGACAGAAGTTGGGACCTCAGAGCTTACCATTAGGCTACCCCCCCCACTATGCACTCTTTTCTTTTAAATTAAAAGTCACTGTTGTTTTACTTTACTACAGAAAAAAAAAAAAAAAAACCTATCTGGGCTGGGAGTATGGATCGACCTGTCAATGCCCATGTTCAGCGGGGAAGCAATTACAGAAGCCAGACCTCCCACCTTCTGCAACCCACAATGACCCTGGACTATCGGGAGGGGGGGGATATGGAGTTCTGGTGGTAGGGATTGTGTGAAGTTATACCTCTCTTGTCCTTTGGTTTTTGTCAGTGTTTTCTTCTTTTTTTTTTTTAAGATTTATTTTTTAATATTTATTATTTTCTCCCTTTTGTTGCCCTTGTTGTTTTATTGTTGTAGTTATTATTGCTGTCGTTGTTGGATAGGACACAGAGAAGTGGAGAGAGGAAGGGAAGACAGAGGGGGGAGAGAAAGATAGACACCTGCAGACCTGTTTCACCAGCTGTGAAGCTACTCCCCTGCAGGTGGGGAGCTGGGGGCTTGAACCAGGATTCTTACGCTGGTCCTTGTGCTTTGCACCACGTGCACTTAACCCATTGTGCTACCGCCCAACTCCCAGTGTTTTCTTTTTATAAATAAAATTTTTTTTTAAATGCCTGCCTGGTACAGGAATATTATACTATTTAGAGGAGTGAGAAGAAAATATCCTGAAAACCTCCCACTCAGATTCTAAGTCAACACTCCTCTTTCTTTGTGGCCTGTAGTGCAGCTAGTTGCCACTTACATTATGCCCTTAGCAGCGACTCTTGGGCTCTTTCTTGTACCTGTCCATATGAGGAGGGTCCCTTTATTCTGTCTTCCTTCCACACAGCCGCATAGTGGACAAGATGCATGACAGCAGTAGTGGAATCCGGCCAAGTCCCAACATGCAACAGGGCAGCACCTATAAAAAGACCTTCGTGGGTGAGTCCCCACTCTCTGGCTGGGAACCCTAGGACATGTATTCTGGGACTCAGCCATACTCCGCATAACCTGTATTGAGATCAGAGCTGGTGAGATGACTGCAAGCAGCTGCCTAGCCATTGCTCTGTGGAGTAGGTGTGTCTTACAGTGGGCTCCTGGGTCCAGCTCCAAGGTCAAGGTCAGTGAGGTCATGGCCAGGCACCCTGGAAGAGGCTGGTCTGCAGCCTGTCATCTGACTGGGGCTGTTCTGTCCCAATGCAGGCTCCTCTTTGGTCGACTGGCTCATCTCCAACACCTTCTCAGCCAACCGTCTGGAAGCAGTGACTCTGGCTTCCATGCTCATGGAGGAAAACTTCCTCAAGCCAGTAGGCTCTCGAAGCTTGGGAGCCATTCGCTCTGGGGATCTGGTCGAGCAGTTCCTGGATGACTCCACAGCCCTGTATACTTTTGTAAGTTTGGGAGTGGATTACTCTTGTAACAGTGTCACTGGAAAGGATGAGACCGGAGAACACAGGGCTAGAGGGCTCAGTCATGGACCACAAGAGGCCTCATGAGAGTTTAAGGCTATGGAGGGAGAGACAGCTTTACCTCAGGTAGAAGGGGGTTTCATATATGTGTATAGTTGTTGGATAAAGAGAGAGAGAAATTGAGAGGGAAGGGGGGTATGCAGAGGGAGAAAGAGAGACTGCCTGCAGATCTGCTCCACCACTTTGTGAAGCTTCCCTCCTGCAGGTGGAGACTGGGAATTTGAACTTGGGTCATTGTGCATTGTAGCATGTGTGCTCAACCAGGTATGCCACACCCAACCCAGAATGAGTTTTCTGCATTAAGGAATTTCCTTGCCCCTTTGGTCAACCCCATAGCCTGAAACTGGAACATTTTTGTAACAGAGTCCTTGATCTCACTTCCCACTAGGCTGAGAGCTACAAGAAGAAATCAAGCCCCAAAGAAGAAATCGATCTTAGCTCGGTGGAGTTAAGTGGCACAGTGGTAAAACAAGGCTATCTGGCTAAGCAGGTATGGCTGCCTTTGAGAAGGGAGAAGTGGACACCTTTTAAACTCTTGGGAGGCAGGACTGACCCCAAAGGGTAGGAGGACTAATATTTCTACTTCTCTGGGGCACTCATTATCAGCAGAATCAGCTAGAAGAGGAGCCAGCACAGCTAAAGGGAGCAAGTCAAAGGGCAAAGAAGGAGTCTCAGACACAAAAGATATTTAGGGGAAATGTAATAACCACATATATGTAATATATGTAATAACAAGTAATAACCACATTAAACAAATACTGAGGACCCTGTCCATCTCTGGAATGACACTACCAGCTAGGCAGTGTTTAAAAGCAGACAATGGGGGGGGCAGGTGTAATGCAGTGGGTTAAGCTTAAGGACATAGTGTGAAGTGCAAGGACTGATGTAAGGGTCATGGTTCGAGCCCCTGGCTCCCCATCTGTAAGGGGTCGATTCACAAGCGGGGAAGCAGATCTGCAGGTATATCTTTCTTTCCCCCTCCTCTCTTGATTTCTCTCTGTCCTATGCAGCAACAACAGCAGTAATGACAACAATAACAAGGGCAACAAAAATGGGAAAGATGGCTTCCAGGAGCAGCAGATTCGTAGTGCAGGCACCAAGCCTCAGCGATAACCCTGGAGTGAAAAAAAAAAAAAAGATCTGTGAATAAGATCACCACATCCCAGCAGTATAAGTAGGCCTTCTGCACACCCTTCGTGCTTGTGCACACCTGACCTACTGTGTGAATGTGTCTATCTCTATGATGACTTAGACATTTCCCAGAGTCACTTGGGCTGTCCTGCTTCATGCATTCTAGAATCCCCGTTTGCTCTTGGTCATCAACCATTTGTACCATGACCAGTCTTGCCCAGGCTTGTTTTTGCTTCTCCTTGACCTGTCTGAAGTCTAGAGAGGGGAGGCAGTGAGACCCTGGATACAGGGGCTGTGGGAGGGGCCTGGGTGTTCTCAGACTAGAGGGCCAGGAAGATTTGTCATTTAACGTTTGAAACCAGAGAATCTCTCTCCCCCCTTCTCTCTCTTCCTCTCTCTCTCTCTCACACACACATCTTAACACATTTAGATCTCAGCATGTAATCAGTCATTTCTCACTTTCTGATATAGAATGTTAAATGTGGGAACCAGGCAGTGTCACACCTGGTTAAGCGCTCACATGAAAGTTTACAAGGACCCAGGTTCAAGCGCCTGGTTCCTGTCTTCAGAGGGAAAGCTTCCCAAGTGGTGAAGTAGGAATGCAGGTGTCTATCTCTCCCACCCCTCTCAATTTCTGTCTTGGTTCAATAATAAATAGAAGTATTTAAAAAAAAGAATGCTAAATGTGGTTCTGCCATCATGTATCCAAATTCGCTGCTCTCTACTTCTTGTTCCCACAGATGTTTGAGTTTTTTTTATACCATGTCATATTGTAGTCATAATTTACTAATTTTCTCTAACTCATCAAAGAATTGCTCTCTGAGTTTCAAGTAGAAGTATTACTACTTTGGTTTTTTTTTTTTAAGTTTTTTATTATTAATTTTCCCTTTTGTTGCCCTTGTTTTATTGTTGTTGTTGGATAGGACAGAGAGAAATGGAGAGAGGGGAAGACGGGGAGAGAAAGCAACTCCCTTGTGATATGGACTCCCTTGTGAAGCGACTCCCCTGCAGGTGGGGAGCCAGGGCTTGAACCAGGGTCCTTACTCTGGTCCTTGCACTTTGCGCCATGTGCGCTTAACCCGCTGCGCTATTGCCCGATTCCTGTTTTTTTTTTTTTTTTTTTTGAGACACCACACCACTTTTGTATTCACACATACATATCACACCCACCCAAGACCACATCAAAGCTTTCTTCAATACAGTGGGAGTTGAACTTGAACCTGAGTCATGCACATGGCAAAATATCTCACTGCCCAAATGGCCTTCTGCTTGTTTGGGGACTAAGTTGGTGCTTAAAATGTTGGTGCCTTTGATTCAAGCTTGCCTGTGAGTTCTCAATCCAGCTCCTACCTACTGCCTTCCGTTCTTGTCCTTCTCTTTGCCCTGAGTGGTGTCCACATAATGCTCCTGTCCTTTAGCACCAATCTTCCTTAACTTTGTCAACTCAACTTAATGTGACAGTGTTTATAAGTGTCACTGAGCAGAGAAACACATGAACACTGGTGTAGTCCTTGGGGTGGCTGTGAACTTTTTCTAGAAAGTAGTCTCACTGGAGCAGGCTGACTCAGAGGTTTTGCTGTAATTAACATGGAAGTGTGAGATGACTAAGAGTTGTCACCAGTGAGCCTTGAACCCTTTCTTTGCTGCAGGGGCACAAGAGGAAAAACTGGAAGGTGCGGCGTTTTGTACTGAGGAAGGACCCAGCTTTTCTGCACTACTACGACCCTTCCAAAGTGAGTGCCGGCTGCTCGGTGGCTGTGTTGCTTTTGGTGCTTCTCTTTCAGCATAGCAAGGCCTGGCTGTGCTTCTTTTCCTTTCTCTCACATTTCTCCTACTTCC